>NC_041392.1:518530636-518705432 GCF_002162155.2 Triticum dicoccoides | reverse complement strand
GAGGATCGCTCTCCATTCGGTAGGATTTTTTCAAACTTAGGCGAGTGCCGGACTGCAGCTAAGTCTCTAGGCGAGAGATCTTAGGCGAGTGTTGGACTGCAGCTAAGCCCCCGAGTGGGAGGATCGCTCTCCACTCGGTAGGATTTTTCAAACTTAGGCGAGCGCTGGGCTGCAGCTAAGGCCCCGAGTGGGAGGTTTGCTCTTCACTCGGTAGGATTTTTAAACACTTAGGCGAGCACTGGGCTGCAGCTAAGCCCCCGAGTGGGAGGTTTGTTCTCCACTCGGTAGGATTTTTAAACACTTAGGCGAGCACTGGGCTGCAGCTAAGCCCCCGAGTGGGAGGTTTGCTCTTCACTCGGTAGGATTTTTTTTAAAACTTAGGCGAAACGGATTCGCGGCTAAGTCACCCACTGGGGGATTCCGTATGTAAACAAAAGTGACAACAATTGATGGAACACTCTTGCCTTTGATAAAAACGAACTGTAGGAATTTTTCTTATTACATCTCGTCCAAGGGAGAGCTCAAGTGTAAAAGGGGTGGAGTAGTTCCGCATTCCAAGCTCGAGGCTCGTCGATCTGGCGATCAACATTGTAGAGGTGATACGCTCCATTGTGGAGGGCTCTGGTGATGATGAAGGGGCCTTCCCAAGTAGGAGCAAGCTTGTGTGATTTCTGTTGATCCACTCGGAGGACCAAATCTCCTTCTTGGAAGGCTCGACTCTTCACATTCCGGACGTGGAATCGATGCAAGTCTTGCTGATAAATGGTCGATCTGATCATGGCCATCTCCCTCTCTTCTTCTAGGAGGTCGACTGTGTCTTACCGGGCCTGTTCTGCTTCATCTTCGGTGTAAAGCTCGACTCGGGGCGCGTTATGAAGAAGATCACTTGGCAGAACCGCTTCGGCTCCATAAACCAGAAAGAATGGAGTTCTTCCAGTCGACCGGTTAGGGGTGGTCCTCAATCCCCACAGAACTGATGGAAGCTCGTCGACCCAAGCACCTGCCGCGTGCTGCCGTGTGCTGCCGCGTGCTTGAGATCACGCATCAGCTGAGGCTTCAGTCCTTTGCGAATCAAACCATTTGCTATTTCAGCTTGTCCATTCGAATGAGGATGCACGACCGACGCATAGTCGACTCCTGTGCCTTGAGAGGCGCAAAAAGCTCTGAACTGGTCCGAATCGAAGTTTGACCCATTGTCAGTGATGATGCTATGAGGGACTCCATATCTGAATGTTAGTCCTCTGACGAAACTGATAGCAGTGCCAGCATCGAGGTTCTTGATAGGCTTGGCTTCAATCCATTTGGTGAACTTGTCGACTGCCACAAGCACATGCGTGAATCCGCTCCTGCCTGTTCTCAGTGGACCAACCATGTCCAGTCCCCAGACAGCAAAGGGCCAGACGACTGGAATGGTCTTCAAGGCTGATGCAGGCTTGTGTGACATGTTGGAGTAGAACTGGCAGCCTCCACATTTGTCGACTATCTCTTTTGCCATCTCATTTGCTCTAGGCCAGTAAAATCCCGCTCGGTATGCTTTAGCCACAATGGTCCGAGAGGACGCATGGTGGCCACAGGTCCCCGAGTGGATATCATCGAGGATTATCCGACCTTCTTCTGGTGTTATGCACTTCTGACCGATTCCAGTCGCGCTTTCTCTATACAACTGCCCCTTTATGACTGTGAAGGCCTTGGATCGGCGGACGATCTGTCGAGCCTCTTCCTCGTCTTCTGGGAGCTCTTTCCTTAGGATATACGCGATGTATGGTATCGTCCAGTCCGGAGTGATTGCCAAGACTTCCATGATTAGGTCGACCACAGCAGGAACTTCGACTTCAGTCGGATCTGTGGCACTTTTTGGTTGTGGGGCTTCTTCTGTGAAAGGATCCTCCTGGACTGACGGCGAGCGGATGTGCTCCAGAAACACATTGCTGGGAATGGCTTCTCTCTTGGAGCCTATTTTTGCCAGATCATCAGTTGCTTGGTTTTTCAGTCAGGGGATGTGATAAAGCTCTAACCCCTCGAATTTCTTTTCTAGCTTTCTCACTGCATTGCAATAACCAGTCATAGCTGGACTTCTGACGTCCCACTCCTTCATCACCTGATTAACCACCAAATCTGAGTCGCCATAGACCATGAGGCGACGGATGCCGAGTGAAATGGCCATGCGCAACCCATACAAAAGTGCTTCATACTCTGCTTCATTGTTGGAGGAATCAAAGTGAATCTGGAGAACATATCTGAGCTTATCTCCTCGGGGGGAGACTAGAACTACCCCAGCACCGGAACCATTCAGCATCTTAGATCCATCGAAGAACATGGTCCAGTGCTCTGAGTGAACTTGGGTCAGCAGTTGCTGTTCAATCCACTCGGCGATGAAATCTACGATTGCTTGGGACTTGATAGCCTTCTTTGCTTCAAACTTGATATCTAAGGGAAGGAGTTCAATCGCCCACTTGGCCACTCGACCAGTTGCATCTCTGCTATGCAGAATCTCTGACAGTGGGGCATCGCTGACGACTGTAATGGAGTGGTCAGAGAAGTAATGTGCAACCTTCTTGGTGGTCATATAAATCCCATATACAAGCTTCTGGTAGTGAGGGTATCTTTGTTTTGAAGGTGTCAAAACTTCAGACACATAATAGACTGGGCGCTGATCTCTGAAGGCCTTTCCTTCTTCTTCCCGCTCGACCGTAAGTACTGTGCTGACAACTTGCCCTGTGGCTGCAATGTAAAGCAGCAGAGGCTCTTTGCTGATTGGGGCAGCAAGCACCGGCTGGGTGGAGAGCAGAGCTTTGAGCTCTGCAAATGCTGCATCAGCTTCCGGAGTCCACTCGAACTTGTCAGACTTCTTCATCGGTCGGTAAAGGGGCAACGCCTTTTCACCGAGACGAGAAATGAATCGACTTAGGGCGGCCAAGCAGCCTGTAAGCTTTTGGACGTCGTGCACGCGAACGGGACGCTTCATCTGGAGTATGGTGCCAACTTTTTTAGGATTGGCATCGATCCCCCATTCGGAAATGAGAAAACCGAGTAACTTTCCACCTGGAACTCCGAATGTGCACTTTGATGGATTGAGCTTGATATCATACCTCCTGAGGTTGGCAAAGGTTTCGGCAAGGTCAGCTCACAGGTCGGAACCTTTTCGTGACTTGACCACAACATCATCCAAGTATGCCTCCACATTCCGACTGATTTGAGTGAGTAAACACTTCTGAATCATTCTCATGAACGTGGCTCCGGCGTTCTTGAGGCCGAACGGCATGGTGACATAACAGAAGCATCCGAATGGGGTGATGAAAGTTGTTTTGATTTCGTCGGGTCCATACAGACGGATCTGATGGTACCCGGAATAAGCATCTAGAAAAGACAATCTCTCGCACCCCGCAGTCGAGTCGACTATTTGGTCGATGCGCGGGAGAGGAAAATGATCTTTCGGGCAGGCCCGATTGATATGTTTGAAATCAATGCACATGCGAAGTGACTTGTCCTTCTTGGGGACCATGACGACATTGGCGAGCCACTCGGAGTGGTAAATCTCTCGAATAAACTCCGCTGCTAAGAGCCGAGCCACCTCCTTGCCAATGGCTTTCCTCTTCTGGACGGCGGACCATCGAAGATGTTCTTTCACAGGCTTGAACTTCGGGTCGACTCGTACACGGTGCTCAGCCAGCCCTCTGGGAACTCTAGGCATGTCAGAGGGTTTCCATGCGAAGATGTCCCAGTTCTCACGGAGGAGCTGGATGAGCGCTTCTTCCTATTTGGAGTCAAGCGTCGTTGAGGTGTGAGTCAGGGCAGCATCGGGGTCGGTCGGGTGAATGTGGACTGTCTTTGTTTCACCGGATGACTGAAAAGTTGATTCTGAAGCAGGCTTCTTGGCTCGTAGCAACTCGCTTGGATCGGCAGTCTTTTGGTACTCTTGCAGGTCGACCACTGCCATCTGAGCATATGCAATCTTTGAGCCCTTCTGAAAGCACTCTTCCGCCTTCTTCCGATTGCCTGTAACAGTGATCACACCTTTGGGGCCAGGCATCTTCATTTTTAGATACACGTAACATGGCCGGGCCATGAAGCGTGCGTAAGCTGGCCTGCCCAAAATGGCGTGATAAGCACTTTGGAAGTCCACAACCTCGAATGTCAACTTTTCCTTGCGGTAATTCTTTGAATCACCGAAAACCACATCAAGAGCGATCTGGCCGAGTGATTGGGCTTTCTTCCCAGGAATGACTCCATGGAAACTCATATTACTGGTGCTGAGCCTGGACATCGGAATGCCCATTCCTTTCAATGTTTCAGCATACAGTATGTTCAGGCCATTGCCACCATCCATCAGGACTTTAGTCAGTCGAGTGCCTTCAACAATTAGGTCGACCACCAAAGCTTGCCTCCCAGGGGTGGCAATGTGTGTCGGGTGATCAGACTGGTCGAATGTGATGGCAGTCTGAGACCACTTCAGGTAACTGGGTGTTGCCGGGGAAACCATGTTCACCTCTCGGTTAATGACTTTCAGTCGACTTTTGCTTTCGACATCGGCAAAAATCATCAGGGTGGAATTGACTTGGGGGTATCCATCGTCACTGTCTTCCTTGTCCTCGACTCTGTCCGACTCTTTTTCCTTATCCTTGGACTGCTTTCCTTGGAACTGCTGGATCAGGAGCCGGCACTGTCGAGTGGTATGGTTTGGGTAAATAAAATTACCCTCTTCATCCTTCTTGGTGTGGATGTGACATGGCAGATCCAAAACATCATTTCCGTCTTGATCCTTGACTTTCTTGGGCTTCCAGGGGCCTTTGGGTTTTCCTTTGAAATTTCCCTGGGTTGCGGCCAGGGCCTCCCCAGGGGCGGCTGGCTCGGCCTTCCGCTTCTGCTTCCGACTGGAATTGCCTCCGGTTTCCTGGGCGACTGCTTTCTGCTTGCCACTCCGGAGTCGATCTTCATCTTCTCCGTTAGCGTACTTGGTGGCAATCTCCATCATCCGATTCAGAGACATCTCTCCAGTTCGACCGAACTTCAGATTCAACTCTCTGTATTTAACACCTTCCTTGAAGGCACAAACTGCTTGATGGTCTGGCACATTCTCAACCGAGTGATGCAGCGTGATCCACCTCTGAATGTATTCCCTCAGAGTTTCATTCGGCTTCTGCACGCAAGACCGCAACTCTGTAAGGCCTGCAGGTCGCTTGCATGTTCCTTCAAAGGTTGTGATAAACACTCGAGAGAGGTCCTCCCAAGTGTATATGCTGCTGGGTGCCAACTGATTTAGCCACGCTCTGGCTGAGCCCCCTAACATGAGAGGTAAATGCTTCATGGCCACCTCATCATTGCCATCGCTAATCTGTACAGCCACTCGGTAATCTTCGAGCCAAGTGTCAGGCTTAGATTCACCGGTGAACTTGTTGATTCCAGTCGCCAGCCTAAAATTAGGAGGAATCACTGCGGCTCTGATGGCTCGACTGAAACACTCTGCCCTGAAGCATGTACTCTGCTGCTGGCAGGCGCATCTCTGTTGTGGCCTTCTTGATGAGCTCTATTCCTGTCAACCAAACCTTGAACGAGGATGGATCTCGAATCAAAGCCTGGGTCTCTGGGGTCAACTGGAATCCTCTGCCCAACACTATGAGGGCGTCTGTCATCTTGCCGTCGAGGCGCATGCGACCCACTCCTTGGGGGAGGGGTTGGCACTCGACGTCAATCATCGCGGTCGAATCGGTGATCATACTGCTCATTCCTCCTGTACTGATCATGCCGGTCACCACGTCCCTCACGCCTCGGGGGCGATCTCGGGCTGTGAGCCGACTCGACTGTGTCTGTTGCGACAGATCGACCGTGGATTCTATCCTGCGACTGAGAGACAGCGGAATTCTGGTTTCCCGCCGCCCGGAGCAACGCTCTGATCTGTAACAAGCCCCTGCCAGCCTCCGACTGGGAGGGCTGAATTGATTCTGCTATACGGGCCGCAGCGGCCAAATTCTGATCTGGGGTTCGATATACCTGCGTCAGTGGGAAGAGCTGGCGTCGACTAGACTCGGGAGCCCGCTGACGCGCTCGCTCGTCGAGTGCTCGCTGGAGATTCTCCAGTCGAGTGCGCTCGGCCAAATTAGCCAAACGTGCGTCCTCCAAGGCCCGGGCCTCGGGGGACTCACCGACGATAGGGGTGCGGAGGGCGTCCGTGTTCTGGCGGCGAAGCTCCTCTCGCTGTGATGACGTGAGAGGTTCGGGGAGATACTCATCGTGAGGATGCGACGGATCGCCCCCACCCGCGCCTCCACCAGCGCGAGGGAAACCAGGAGGACTGTGCGTCCCATCGACTGCCAGAACCTCCGCCGCTGGGTCCCTGCTGTCGCACTCGGATGCGGTCTCCGCGGAGCCAGTCGACAGGTCTAACAGGCCGCCGAGGGATTCGTCGGGCTCGATCGCCGCGACTTGCGGGGTGGCCGACTGGCGAGCCACGACATGTCTCACCCACCTCTGAAGTCTCGACCGACCAGAACGCTTGCGCCGGTGAGAGGCAGAGCGGGGAGACGATACGGGGGCCGACCGATATTGGGTCGACGGTTGCCGCAGGAGAACGCCACGAACGCATGCGCGGAAATACGTCGCACCGCGGACGGGGAGCGCGTCGATGTCGAGTGGCGCCTCCTGAAGCCAGGCGGAGTCGTCGGCGATGAATGTGAGCGCGCCGAGACGGATCTCGCGGCCCTCCACCAAAACTCCGCACGAAACCATGATCAAAGGGGATCGGAAAAATTGCAACTTCTCCAATCAGGCGCTAAGACTGCTGCCCCACGGTGGGCGCCAACTGTCGTGGTTCTAACTCTGACAGTGATGTAGGGGGGTGAATATGGAGAGGCTAGATCTTGGCTATTGGGAAGTTGTTACACGCGAGGTTTACGAGTTCAGGCCCTTCTCAGAGGAAGTAATAGCCCTACGTCTCGGAGCCCGGAGGCGGTCGACTGGATTATGCGTGTATGGATTACAAGGGTGCGAACCCTTCACACTGAGGAGGGGGGTGGCTTATATAGAGTTCGCCGGACCCCTCCCGCCCTCAGTAATGCAGGGTTTAAGGTACATTTAAAGTTGGGCGTTACTGGTAACGCCCCTAATAGAGTGCTATAATGATCATAAAGACTACTTAACAGCCAACCGTTTGCCTGTGGAGTGACTTTAGGTCTCCTGGCAGTCGAGTGGTTGGCTTCATGGTCGAGTGATAGCTTCTTGGTCGAGTGTCTTGAACCCGTCGAGTGGGATACCTTCAAGTCGATTGAAAGGTGACTTCTTCTAGGGGTGTCCTAGGGTAGGACTATTTGGTCAGGTCCGTGTCCCTACCCTAGGTACATGTCTTCATCAGCCATTGCCGAGGAGTGAAGCGCCTTTGGTAGGTGGAATTTGGTAAGGCAAAATTTATATAGTGTGCTGAAAATTTACTGTCACTTGTTACTATGGAAAGTAATCCTCTGAGGGGCTTGTTCGGGGTATCTTCACCCCGACCAGTAGAGCAAAGAGTTGCTCCTCAACCTACTGAACCTACTGAAAATGAAAATGAAGATGAAAATGCTTGATTTGAAGTTCCTTCGGGTATAATGGAAAAACTGCTAGCTAATCCTTTTTTAGGAGATGGAACAAAACATCCTGATGAACAGCTAATATATGTGGATGAAGTTTGTGGATTATTTAAGCTTGCAGGTGTAGTTGGAGATGTTATTAAGAAGAAGGTCTTCCCCTTATCTTTGAGGGGAGATGCATCGACATGGTATAGGCTATGTGATGATATGAGGTCTTGGAATTACAAACGATTGAAATTGGAATTTCATCAGAAGTTTTATCCTATGCCTTGTTCATCGTGATCGTAATCATATATATAATTTTTGGCCTCGCGAAGGAGAAATCATCGCTCAAGCTTGGGGGAGGCTTATGTCAATGTTATATTCATGCCCCAATCATGAGCTCTCAAGAGAAATGATTATTCAAAATTTTTATGCTCGGCTTTCTGGTAACAATCGCACCATGCTTGATACTTCTTGTGTTGGCTCTTTTATGATGAAGACTATTGAATTCAAATGGGATTTATTGGAAAGAATTAAATGCAACTCTGAACATTGGGACCTCGACAATGGTAAGGAGTCAGGTATGACACCTAAGTTTGATTGTGTTAAATCTTTTATGGATACCGATATTTTCCGTAAGTTTAGCACTAAATATGGACTTGATTCTGAGATAGTAGCTTCTTTCTGTGAATCTTTTGCTACTTATGTTGATCTCCCCAAGGAGAAGTGGTTTAAATATCATCCTCCCATAGAAGTAAAAGTAACTGCACCTATTAAAGTTGAAGAAAAGACTATCACTTATAATGATCCTATTGTTCCTACTTCTTATGTTGAGAAACCACCTTTCCCTGTTAGAATAAAGGATGTAACATCCCAAAATTCAAAATTTTGGAATGTTATATTACATGATTAATTATGATTGATTGTTTGTTTGTTGTGTGATTGATTGTGTGAAATTGAGTGGAAATTGAAACTTTTTGAAAGTTGAATGGGAGAGAATAAAAGGGCTTTCCCAGAACTTTCATCTTGTATTTTGATCTCCATGAATTCAAATTCATTTCATCACAAAACCCTAGAGTGAAGATAATACGACTTCTTTCATTTAAAGAAATGAAAAGTGGTTTTGTAGTAGATTTGAATTCCACTTGAACAATAGTCCAACTCTGAAACTTTATGCCACTCAAGGATTTTCATTGGAGAAGATAATAGGACTTCTTCAAAAATATATGAAATAGAGTGGGAAGTGATGAGGAGCACTTTTGAATTTCATTCGGTTCACTTTTGGAAAGTTTTCCATTTTGTGTTTCATAAACATTTCCATTCATTCAAATAAAATAAAGAGAGAAGGAAATATGACTCCTTCAATTATCAGAAAGAAAATGGAAATGGATTATGAAACCAATAGACTTATTTTAAAATAATATTTGAAATCATGTGCATCTCATGATTTATTGCATTTTGGAGTTTTCTCGAATGTTCAAATATTATTTTCCACTCAAGAAAAATAAAGGAGAGGGGATAAGATGACTTCCTTAAAATATAAAAGAGATGGAAATTTCATTTGAATATTTGTTGGAGTTTTTAGAACTTATTTGGTATTTATTCGATTTGCAAAAAGTGCATTAAATGCATTAGGAAAATATTTTCAAATTCTTCTATGCTTGAATAAATGTTCATTGTGCTCTAGATATTCCAAGGTAATTTTAGAAATTATCATGGTATTTTTAGGATTTTGTTTGCTTTCGTTTTGGCCTCGGAAAGTTTTTTGTAAAAAAACACACTCGCGCACCCGCGCGCAGGCCCGGCCACCGCTGGCGAGAGCCGGCCCACGGCCACAGCAAGCCGCGCCAGGCCAGGAGCACCGCGGCCTACTCCCAGCGCCCGGAGGCCACCGCCTCGCACGCCGCCGTCTACCTCTCGCTCGTAGGCAGCTGTCGCTGCTAGATGGGGCCCACCCGTATCATCTCCAACCTCCCGCTCCTCCCGTTCAGATAGAGCATGCGCCCGTTGTAACGGGCCCGATCTATTGAGGGATTGGAGGAGGAAGAGAAAGGGGATCGGCAAGGGAGGAGGAAGGAATTTAGGGTTCCGGAGGAGAAGATCAGCTCCTCGCTCACGGCCGATCCAATATCCACTTAATCGATATCCTCCACTTACATAGAGAAGGCCTAGTTATACAAGAATGAGACGGGCTGCAGCCCACAAGGCCAAACATAGGCCCAATCGAACCGACCAAACTAATCCACTCAGCCTCCCAGTCCAACCACCACTGGGACCGTCGAGTCCTCCTCCAGGCACTTCGGGTCCACCATGTCAGTCGTGAAACCCGTGACCCGAACCCGCCGGCTGCATCCCTCTCGGGATAAGCATCATCCCCACGACTCTGCAGCCCCTCCTCGCACCTATAAAGGCCCCCGACGCCCCTCGTTCAATTCTGCCACTTTGCTCGCCTCCTCGCTCATCCCAGCTACCGCCTTCGTCAGTTGGATCTCGCCGGCCGGAGCTTCGTTCGCCGGAGGAGCTCGACGACCGTAAGCCACCCTGAGGCCTCAAACTCTGTCCAACTACTCCCTGTTTTCTTCCGCACCTAGTTGACATCTTCCTTTGCCCCTAGGTTTGCCGGAGACGCTATCCCCACGACTTGCGTCCTCGTCGGAGCGCCGAAGCTGCCGCCCTCTACCTCACTGTCTCGGGCACCCCGACTGCCACCGACCCCACCACCGGACCGCCCCCGCCACGCTCGTCCTCCACGACACCTCGGCCACCGTCAGGACCCCCCCCCCGCCGCTGCCCCATCACCGCCCGACGCCAGCGCCGTCGCCCTGTACGTTGTCGTCAAGGTGAGCGAACCGCTCGCTCGCTGTTCGTTTAGTTTTTTTTATTTTTCTAGATCGGTTTAGTTTAGTGTTTTTATTAGATCTATTCATCCGGTTTTATATTAAACCGATTAGTTTAGATAAACCGATCTCGATTTATATTTTTTTCTAGCCGCGGTAGCTGTTTTATTTAGGTAGCGATCGTTCGCCGTATAAGCTTCCGCAGCGAATGCTGCCAGCCACCCGCAGCCCGCCATGTGGCCAGGGGCTTGCACGTAGTAGTTTTAATTTTCTGTTTCACTGTTTAGTCCCTAGAAATCATAGATTAGTCCCTGAACTTTGGATAGCCGTATCTTTTTAACCGTAGGTCCAAATTCGATGAAACCAGCGGCAAATTCTTCTTATTTATTAGATCTATCTAGTAGTGTCATCTTTGTAAACTTTTGTCAGACTCAAATATTGAAATTATTCAGATTTGAATTCAAACTTCAAATGGCCATATCTCCTAAACCGCAGCTCCAATTAAGTCGATTCTTTTTGCGTTTCATCACCATAGCCAAACCCAACCACTTGCACCAATCTCACAACGATTTTCACACACTTAGGATCTGTCCATGGTATTTTTACTCGTATGCCTAGTATGCACTATGGTCCACGTCACAAATTTTGGCACCCATGCCCTATGTTGTTTTGCACTTAGTATTTTATTTTGATAGTTAAGTGTGTTGTGTGTTCATTTGGATTTTCTGAGTCTTTTCATGTTGCACGTTATTTTGTTCTACGAAATGATTGCTTATGTGAATGCAATGTTTGACTTTATAGATTTTCATCGGAGAGTGACGAATAGTTCTATTAAGTAAATTTCTGAGAGTGATATAATCTTCATCAACTATTACCAGGCAAGTTCACATTTGACCATACTTTTAATTACCTATGTTTTTTTATCTGCACTTAGTCCATTGTAGTAGGAATGCATGGTAGGAAAATTTATGCAGGTTGGCTACGTTTTTACCTAGTAGTTCATTGAGGTAGGTTTGAACCATATACCTTTGTCACCACCGCGTAAGTTTAATTTTGCCTCACCAATGTAGACGTGGAACGGGAAGTGTTCATTGTGAGAGATGAGTGACAAAGTAGTAAGTAGGACCAAGATAACTTAATGAACTACCTGGGCGAAGGTTTGGTTTGAATGGTGGCGAAGTACAATGGGAGCATGCATGGGAAATCCATGGTGGTGCACCACTAGTGGTTCGTCCACCCAGGCTCAAAGGGATCAAACATATTTTCATGTCTAGAAGCTTACGTGTGCAGCCACAAGCCAATATGGGCTCTGGCTTAGTTGAGTAGATAGTGTGACCTCTTCCGGGATAGGCTAGCAGATGTAGAATGGGTAGGTGTACCGGCCTATCCGTGGGTTAAGGGGGAATACTTTTGAAAGACTATGTCTCGGTCATCCTGTTCTCAAATGCCAGGCAGTGCGAGAACTTCAAGGAGGCGATCGAGTCTTGTGGGGAAAAGTGCGCAAACCTCTGCAGAGTATTAAAACCTAATCGATTAGCCGTGTCCCTGGTTACGGACAACTTGAGCATCTAGTAGTGGAAATGCTGGGAGATCTCATCACTCTTAATTAAACAGTGGGTTTTAAATGAAACTTTGGGAATGGATTGAGTTGGGTTTACCAACTCATCCTATGCTATACAGTAGTGGTAGAATAATATCTTTTATTTTAGGAAAAAACTAGCTTTATGCAAAAACTAAACTTAGAGCTTTCCACCAGCCAAATTGCATGTACAAATAGGTTCATTATTCTAATGATGTGACTTGCCAGTACATTCAATGTACTGACCTACAGGGCTGCAACGTCTTATGTTGCAGAATTCTCTACGACGAGTAAGAGTTACATTGTAGGGTTACGGTCTACACTCAACTTACCATTGGCGTTGATGGGACTCCACACCCATTCGATTGTTTCCACTGAGATTTATGAGGTATATATCAGTTTTACGTTATTTATACATGTGATTGCACTTTGATATATACATTGATGTACTGTGTGTGCCAGCATACCGATCCAGGGATGGCACAGATACACAGAGGCTTGACCGTTGGAGGTCGGGTCGCTACAAAGGATCATGCTAAAGCTTCAACTGTGGTTCGTAAAAGCAATATTAAAACATATACACCTCCTGAGAAAGTTAAAGTTGAACCTAATATTGCTATTGTTAAAGAACTCTTGTGTGATAATATAGATGGGCATGTTATTTACTTCTGTAATGAAACTGCTAGAATTGTTAAACCCTGTGATTCAGATAAACCTAGACCTGTGGTAGGCATGCCTGTTATTTCTGTTAAAATAGGAGACCATTGTTATCATGGCTTATGTGATATGGGTGCTAGTGCTAGTGCAATACCTATTGACTTAATAAAGAAATTATGCATGACATTGCACCTGTTGAGTTAGAACAAATTGATGTTACTATTAAACTTGCAAATAGAGATACTATATCACCAATGGGAATTGTTAGAGATATTGAACTCTTGTGTGGGAAAACTAAATATCCTGCTGATTTTCTTGTTCTTGGTTCCCCACAAGATAGCTTTTGTCCCATTATATTTGGTAGACCCTTCTTGAATACTGTTAATGCTATCATAGATTGCACAAGGGATGTTGTTACTGTCGGCTTAGATGATATGACTCATGAATTTAATTTCTCTAAATTTAGTAAACAACACCGTGAAGAAGAATTGCCTAGTAAGATGAAATTATTGGTCTTGCTTCTATTGCCGTACCTCCTAGTGATCCTTTAGAACATTATTTGCTAGACCATGAGAATGATATGTTTATGAATGAAAGAAGGGAAATAGATGAAGTATTCTTTAAACAGGAACCTATTCTAACACACAATTTGCCTGTTGAAATCCTAGGGGATTCCCCTCCACCTAAGGGTGATCCCGTGTTTGAGCTTAAACCGTTGCCTGATAATCTTAAATATGCTTAACTTGATGAAAAGAAGATATATCCTGTTATTATTAGTGCTAACCTTTCAGAGCATGAAGAAGAAAGATTATTGAAAACTCTGGAGAAGCACCGTGCTGCTATTGGATATACTCTTGATGATCTTAACGGCATTAGTCCCACTCTATGTCAACATAAAATAAATTTGGAAGTAGATGCCAAACCAGTTCGTGATCCTCAACGACGTGTGAATCCTAAAATGAAAGAAGTGGTAAGAAAAGAAATACTAAAGCTTTTGGAGGCAGGTATAATTTATCCCGTTGCTGATAGTCAGTGGGTAAGTCCTGTTCATTGTGTCCCTAAGAAGGGAGGTATTACTGTTGTTCCTAATGATAAAGATGAATTGATTCCACAAAGAATTATTACAGGTTATAGGATGGTAATTGATTTTCGCAAATTAAATAAGGCTACTAAGAAAGATCATTACCCCTTACCTTTTATCGACCAAATGATAGAAAGATTATACAAACATACACATTATTGCTTTCTAGATGGTTATTCTCACTACTAGGGAAAAGCCTAGCAGCAGCGCGGGTTTTGGGCCTATTAGCAGCGCGGGGGCCGGCGCTACTAATAAGGCGCTATAGCTAACGTATAGCAGTAGCGCGGACGCACCCGCGCTACTACTACGTCCGTTAGTAGTAGCATGGGTAAAAACCCGCGCTACTACTAACCCGCGGAATTTTTTTCGAATTTTTTTGTCTGAATTTTCAAATTTCTGAATTATTTTAACCTCTAATCTCTAATCACCCTCATCGCTGCTCAATTTAATCTCTAATCACCCCTCATCATTCCAAATCATCTAAATTCCCGGATGGTCACCCATCCTCTCACTACTCCAGCCTGAGCACGCTTAACTTCTAGGTTCTATTCTCCCTCGATTCCAAGTCTGCACTTGTTGTTTTCCTGACAATAGTAAGATGTCAATCCTATTAACCCTCGGGAGTTTAGCTTGAGCATGAAGTCACACATTTTGCTGTTTGAGTTTAAAACTATTGTTCTAAACCACAATAATTATTTAGTAACACTAATAGTTCTTGAATAAGGAGTTTGACCACATTTTGACCAAAGTTTGACCACAGTTTGACCAGATTTGACCAAAATTCCAAAAAACTGAAATAATTATTTAGTAACACTAATATTCTTGAATAATTATTTAGTAACACTAATACGTCTTGAATAAGTAGTTTGACCATAGTTTGACCAGATTTGAGCAAAATTTCAAAAACTGAAATTTGAGCATAACTTTTTTTCCTTTTAGAATTTGAGGATTCTAAAAATTTGCAAACCACTATAATTATTTAGTATGCAAAAGTTATAGCCGTTTTACATTTTCCCTACACTTTTTGCAAAACATGTCCAAATTTAAGTGTTAAAATTTTCCTAACTAGTAGATGTAAGAACATAACTACATCTCAAAGGATTTTAATTTTTGAAACATTTTGATATATTATACGTTTTTTTTCTAACATCGTATGCAAAAGTTATAGCCGTTTTACATTTTCCCTACACTTTTTGCAAAACATGTCCAAATTTAAGTTTTTAAATTTTCCTAACTAGTAGATGTACTAACATAACTACATCTCGAAGGATTTTAATTTTTAAAGTTTTTATCATTTTCTTTTGCTTTTTACAAAACCGAAAAGGCGATCCACCGGGGGGGTAGAGTTTCAAAATGGGACCTTTAGTAGTAGCGAGGGATTTTACCCCTCGCTACTACTATGGCATGTCCCAGAGGGGCACGGTTGAGACCTCTTAGTAGTAGCGAGGGGTAAAAACTTAGTAGTAGCGCGGGTTTATAACCCTCGCTACTACTATGGCATGGCCCAGGGGCATGGTAGAGACCGCTTAGTAGTAGCGAGGGGTAAAAACCAGCGCTACTACTATCAACTTAGTAGTAGCGAGGGTTAAAAACCCGCGCTGCTGCTACTTAGCAGCAGCGCCTGATTTTAAAGCGCGCTGCTGGTAAGATTCTGTGTATAGGCTTTTTCCTAGTAGTGTCTGGTTTCTCTCAAATACCTGTGTCGGCTAAAGATCAATCGAAGACTACTTTTACATGCCCTTTTGGTACTTTTGTTTATAGACGTATGCCTTTTGGTTTATGTAATGCACCTGCTACCTTTCAAAGATGCATGATGGCTATATTCTCAGACTTTTGTGAAAAGATTTGTGAGGTTTTCACGGACGACTTTTCCGTCTATGGATCTTCTTTTGATGATTGCTTGAGCAATCTTGATCGAGTTTTGTAGAGATGTGAAGAAACTAATCTTGTCTTGAATTGGGAAAAGTGCCACTTTATGGTTAATGAAGGTATTGTCTTGGGGCATAAAGTTTCTGAAAGAGGTATTGAAGTTGATAAAGCCAAGGTTGATGCTATTGAAAAGATGCCATGTCCCAGGACATCAAAGGTATAAGAAGTTTCCTTGGTCACGCCGGATTTTATAGGAGGTTCATTAAGGACTTCTCACAAATTTCTCGGCCCCTGACTAATTTATTACAAAAAGATATACCATTTGTCTTTGATGATGATTGTGTAGAAGCATTTGAAATACTTAAGAAAGCATTAGTCTCTGCACCTATTGTTCAGCCACCTGATTGGAATTTACCCTTTGAAATTATGTGTGATGCTAGCGATTATGATGTAGGTGCTATTCTAGGGCAAAGAGTTGATAAGAAATTAAATGTTATTCATTATGCTAGTAAGACTCTAGACAATGCTCAAAGAAATTATGCTACTACTAAAAAAGAACTTTTAGCAGTTGTATTTGCTTGTAATAAGTTCAGATCTTATATTGTTGATTCTAAAGTAACTATCCACACTGATCATGCTGCTATTAAATATCTTATGGAGAAGAAAGATGCTAAACCTAGACTTATTAGATGGGTTCTTTTGCTACAAGAATTTGATTTTGATAGAAAAGGAGCTAAGAACCCCGTTGCAGACAACTTATCTAGGTTAGAGAATGTTCTTGATGACCTACTACCTATTGATGATAGCTTTCCTGATGAACAATTAAATGCCATAAGTACTTCTCGTAGTACTCCTTGGTATACTGATTATACTAATTATATTGTTGCTAAATTCATACCACCTAGCTTCACATACCAACAAAAGAAAAAGTTCTTCTATGATTTGAGACATTACTTTTGGGATGCCCCACATCTTTATAAAGAAGGAGTAGATGGTGTTATTAGACGTTGTGTACCTGAGCATGAATAGGAACAGATCCTACGCAAGTGCCACTCCGAAACTTATGGAGGACACCACGCGAGAGATAGAATTGCACATAAGGTATTGCAATCCGGTTTTTATTGGCCTACTCTCTTCAAAGGATGCCCGTAAGTTTGTCCTATCTTGTGATGAATGTCAAAGAATTGTTAATATTAGTAGACGTCAAGAAATACCTATGAATTATTCACTTTTTATTGAACCATTTGATGTTTGGGGCTTTGATTATATGGGACCTTTTCCTTCTTCTAATGGTTATACACATATTCTAGTTGCTTTTGATTACATTACTAAGTGGGTAGAAGCTATTCCAACTAGTAGTGTTGATCATAACACCTCTATTTAAATGCTTAAAGAAGTTACCTTTCCAAGGTTTGGAGTTCCTAGATATTTAATGACTGATGGTGGCTCACATTTTATTCATGGTGCTTTCCGTAAAATGCTTGCTAAATATGACGTCAATCATAGAATTGCATCTCCATATCACCCACAGTCTAGTGGTCAAGTAGAATTGAGTAATAGAGAACTCAAATTAATTTTGCAAAAGACTGTTAATAGGTCTAGAAAGAATTGGTCCAAGAAACTTGATGATGCATTATGGGCCTATAGAACTGCATATAAAAACCCTATGGGTATGTCTCCGTATAAAATGGTCTATGGAAAAGCATGTCACTTACCTCTCGAACTAGAACGCAAGGCTTATTGGACTATTAAAGAACTTAATTATGATTTTGAACTTGCCGGTGAGAAGAGGTTATTTGATATTAGCTCACTTGATGGATGGAGAACCCAAGCTTATGAAAATGCCAAGTTGTTTAAAGAAAAAATTAAAAGATGGCATGACAAAAGGATACAAAAGCGTGAGTTTAATGTAGGTGATTATGTATTGCTATACAACTCTCGTTTAAGATTTTTTGCAGGAAAACTTCTCTCTAAATGGGAAGGCCCCTATGTTATCGAGGAGGTCTATCGTTCCGGTGCCATAAAAATCAACAACTTCGAAGGCACAAATCCGAAGGTGGTAAACGGTCAAAGAATCAAACATTATATCTCAGGTAATCCCATAAATGTTGAAACCAATATTATTGAAACCGTAACCCCGGAGGAATACATAAGGGACACTTTCCAGAATGTTTCAGACTCTAAAAAGGAATAGGTATGTGGTACGGTAAGTAAACCGACTCCAAAACAGTTTTTAAGGCAATATTTCTCCGTTTTGGAATATTTAGAAAAATAGAAAAATAAGTAGCAGTTCGGGAAGGACATGAGGGCCTCACGAGGGTGGAGGGCGTGCCCTATCCCCCTGGGCGCGCCCCCTACCTCGTGAGCACCTCGTGTGCCTTCCGGACTCCGTTTTCTTGCACGATACGTATTTTGGTCGGTAAAAATTCACTATATATTCTCCCGAAGGTTTTGACTCCCGTATCACGCAAATATTTTCTGTTCTTGTTTCGAGCTGTTTTTCTGACAGATCTAGATTATCATGACGTCCCCAGGTGCTTCCAAGGACAAGTTCTTCGAGAAGGTCATCAACCCTTACCTCGCGGAGGTGCTGCGACACCCTCAAACCATTGAGATATTGAGATGCATGATGGGTTGCTGCACATCCGCGATGCTGAGGGACCAAAGGGAACAGGAAGTGTGGAGGCGAGGCTCGAAGCAATGGAGCAACAAGTTTTCAAGTGCCAGGGGATGGTGGAGCATGGAATCAACGCTAGCCACACGATGCTCGCGGAGTTCACTAACAACTACAAGCCGGATGCCAAGAACACCGAGGAGGCCATCTTCAAGCTACATGAGAAGATCGAGCACCTCCAAGCCTAAATCTATGACCTGCAAAACCAAAACTGTGAGTATGAATATAGATTCAAAACGATGAGTTTGGCTGCAGATTTGAGGATTCCGGAGACTCGATCATCCTTCTATGATGGTGAACCTATGCCTTGGAAGATGGATGACAAGCCCGCATCATCAACAACACCTCCACCTTCTTCACCAACCAAGGAGATATAATCACATGGGTATGGGCACTCCCCTTGGCAACTGCCAAGCTTGGGGGAGGTGCCCCGGTATCGTATCACAATCACAACTCCTATCTTTACCGTTTTCCTTAGTTAGATCCTATTAGTAGTATTTTGATATAGTAGAATAAAGTTTATGCCATGATCTAGTTTTGAGTTTTGCCTTATGATTTCTCTATGTAATCGAGTCCGTGAGCTATATAATAAAGATTAGTGTTGAGTCAAGGGCTTGGTTATTTTTGCCATGATCCCAAATAAAAGAAAAGAAAAGAAATAAAAAGAAACAAAAGCTCATATTGATTCTTATTGAGAGTAATGACTTCACATAGGAAGAGTATGATGATTTAAAAGTTGTTGGGAGTTGACAAACATAGTTTTGGTCATCGCTGCAATTAATAGGAAGTAATAAAGAAAGAGAGGTCTTCACATATAAATATATTATCATTGACATCCTTTATGATTGCGAGCACTCATTAAAGTATGACATGCTAAAGAGTTGATATTGGACAAGGAAGACAACGTGATGAGTTATGCTTTCTTATATCTGAGATAAAGTATGTTGTCATGGATCCTCCAACATGTTGAGCTTGCCTTTCCCCTTATTGCTAGCCAAATTCTCAGCACCAAGTAGAAATACTACTTGTGCTTCCAAATAGCCTTAAACCAGTTTTGCCATGAGAGTCCACCATATCTACCTATGGTTTGAGTAAGATCCTTCAAGTAAGTTGTCATCGGTGCAAAGCAATAAAAATTGCTCTAAATATGTATGATTAGTGTGGGAGAAATAAGCTTTATACGAACTTGTGATGTGGAGGTAATAAAAGCGACAGACTGCATAATAAAGATTCATATCACAAGGGGCAATATAAAGTGACGTTCTTTCGCATTAAGATTTCGTGCATCCAACCATAAAAGCGCATGGCAACCTCTGCTTCCCTCTGCGAAGGGCCTATCTTTTATTATTATCTTCTACCTTATGCAAGAGTCATGGTGATCTTCACCTTTCCTTTTTATAGTTTATCCTTTGGCAAGCACAGTGTGTTGGAAGATCCTAATAGATATATCTAATTGGATGTAGGGAGGCATGAGTTATTATTGTTGACATTACCCTCGAGGTAAAAGGTTGTGGGGCGAAACTATAAGCCCCTATCTTCCTCTGTGTCCGATTAAAATTCCGTAACCACAAGTATTGCGTGAGTGTCAGCAATTATGAAGGACTAGATGATAGTTGAGTATGTGGACTTGCTTTTTAGCTCTGACATAGACTCTTTCTGATGTTATGAAAAATTGCAATTTCTTCAATGACTGAGGTTATAGTTTGTTGGTTCTCAATAAGGTTTCTGATTCATACTTTTGCATTGTGAATAGATCATCACTTGAACATAAGTAATCATATGACAGTATCTATATATGTTGTTGTTATGAGAATAGTCATGATGCTTTCATGTCCGTATTTTATTTTTATCGACACCTCTACCTCTAAACATGGGGACATATTTATTCTTATCGCCTTTCGCTTGAGGACAAGCGAGGTCTAAGCTTGGGGAAGTTGATACGTCCATTTTGCATCATGCTTTTATATCGATATTTATTGCATTATGGGCTGTTATTTCACATTATGTCACAATACTTATGGCTATTCTCTCTTATTTTACAAGGTTTACATAAGGAGGGAGAATGCCGGCAGCTGAAATTCTGGGCTGGAAAAGGAGCAAATGCTATAGACCTATTCTGCACATCTCCAAAAGTCTTGAAACTCCACGGAACACCTTATAATAAATAATGAAAAATCCTCGCCAAAGATGAAGACCAGGGGGCCCACACCCTGCTCACGTGGGTGGGGGGCGCCTCCCTAGGGTGCGCCCCCTACCTCGTGGGCCCCCTGGTGGCTCTCCGATGACCATCTTCTCCTATATGAAGTCTTTCGTTGAGAAAAAATAAGGAGGCAACCTTTCGGGACGAAACTTCGCCGCCACGAGGCGGAACCTTGGCGGATCCAATCTAGAGCTCCGGCAGAGCTGTTCTGCCGGGGAAACTTCCCTCCCGGAGGGGGAAATCATCGCCATCGTCATCACCAACGCTCCTCTCATCGGGAGAGGGCAATCTCCATCAACATCTTCATCAGCACCATCTCATCTCAAAACCCTAGTTCATCTCTTGTATCCAATTCTTGTATCCAAGTCCGGGATTGGTGCTAGTAGGTTGCTAGTAGTGTTGATTACTCCTTGTAGTTGATGCTAGTTGGTTTAATTGGTGGAAGATCATATGTTCAGATCCTATATGCATATTAATACCCCTCTGATTATGAACATGTTTATGCTTTGTGAGTAGTTACGTTTGTTCCTGAGGACAAGGGAGAAGTCTAGCTATTAATAGTCATGTGAATTTGGTATTCGTTCGATATTTTGATGAGATGTATGTTGTCTAGCCTCTAGTGGTGTTATGTGAATGTCGACTACATAAAACTTCATCATTATTTGGGCCTAGAGTAAGGCATTGGGAAGTAATAAGTAGATGATGGGTTGCTAGAGTGACAGAAGCTTAAACCCTAGTTTACGCGTTGCTTCGTAAGGGGCTGATTTGGATCCATATGTTTCATGCTATGGTTAGGTTTACCTTAATACTTTTGTTGTAGTTGTGGATGCTTGCAATAGAGGTTAATCATAAGTGGGATGCTTGTTCAAGTAAGAACAACACCCAAGCACCAGTCCACCCACATATCAAATTATCAAAGTACCGAACGCAAATCATATGAACGTGATGAAAACTAGCTTGACGATATTCTCATTTGTCATCGGGAGCGTTTTTCCTCATATAAGAGTTTGTCCAGGCTTGTCCTTTTCTACAAAAAGGATTGGGCCACCTTGCTGCACTTTATTTACTTTATTTACTTGTTGCTCATTACAACTTATCCTATTACAAAACTATCTGTTACCACTTATTTCAGTAATTGCAGAGAATACCTTGCTGAAAACCGCTTATCATTTCCTTCTGCTCCTCGTTGGGTTCGACACTCTTACTTATCGAAAGGACTATGATAGATCCCCTATACTTGTGGGTCATCAGCCGAATCTAAAAGATTTCTAGAAGCAAAATTCAATCCGGCATAAAAATTTTGTATAATCATCCAAAGATTCAAACCATGTGTAGGGCAATTATGTATCATTAATTTCATCATCTCCCAAGCTTGTGAAACATGTTTATGATCAAGTTGCTTAAAATTCATAATATCATTTGTAAGAGAGATGATCTTAGGGAGAGAAAAATACTTAGAGATAAAAGCATCTTTGCACTTATTTCATGAATCGATACTATTTTTAGGCAAAGACGAAAACCAAGTTTTAGCATGATCTCTAAGCGAAAACGGGAATAGATTCAATTTAACAATATCATTATCCACATATTTCTTCTTTTGCATATCACACAAATCAACAAAGATGTTTAGATGGGTAGCGGCATCTTCACTAGGAAGGCCAGAAAACAGATCTTTCATGACAAGATTCAGCAAAGCAGTATTAATTTCACAAGATTCAGCATCGGTAAGAGGAGCAATCGGAGTGCTAATAAAATCATTATTGTTAGTATTGGAAAAGTCACACAATTTAGTATTATCTTGAGCCATCATGACAAACAATCCAACACACAAGCAAACAAGAGGCAAGCAAAAAGATACGAATGGAAAAGAGGCGAGCGGAAAAGTGGGCGAATAAAACGACAAGGGTGAAGTGGGGAGAGGAAAACGAGAGGCAAATGGCAAATAATGTAATGCGAGGGATAAGAGTTTGTGATGGGTACTTGGTATGTCTTGACTTGTGCGTAGATCTGCCCGGCAACGGCGCCAGACATGGCTTGTTGACGGGAGATCAAATCTTGACTTGACTTGGTGCAACCTCCCCGTCCCCGGCAACTGCACCATAAATTCTTCTTGCTACCTCTTGAGCAATGCGTTGGTTTTCCCGTGAAGAGGAAAGTTTGATGTAGTAAAGTAGCGTAAGTGTTTCCCTCAGTTTTTGAGAACCAAGGTATCAATCCAGTAGGAGACTACACTTGTCATATATTCCATATATCACATTAGATAGATATCATATTCATGGAATACGATTCACTTTTAAGATGCCTTGATGGTGAAATGGTAGACACGCGAGACTCAAAATCTCGTGCTGAAGAGCGTGGAGGTTTGAATCCTCTTCAAGGCATAAAATGGAGAATGCTACACAAATAAATAAGAACCTCGCAACCAACGCGATAAAGGGGTTGTTAATCCCTTCACGGTCACTTAGGAAAGTGAGATATGATAAAGATAATAAGATAAATATTTTTTGGTATTTTTATGATATAGATTAAAAGTAAAGATTGCGAAAGAAAATAAATTGGAAACTTATATGATAAAAGATAGACCCGAGGGCCATAGGTTTCACTAGTGGCTTCTCTCAAGATAGCATAAGTATTACAGTGGGTGAACAAATTACTGTCGAGCAATTGATAGAAAAGTGCATAATTACGAGAACATGTGGGCATGATCATGTATATAGGCATCACGTCCGCGACAAGTAGACCGAAACGATTCTGCATCTACTAATATTACTCCACACATCGACCGCTATCCAGCATGCATCTAGAGTATTAAGTTCATAAGAACAGAGTAACGCATTAAGCAAGATGACATGATGTAGAGGGATAAACTCAAGCAATATAGTATAAACCCCATCTTTTTATCCTCGATGGCAACAATACAATACGTGCCTTGTTGCCCCTGCTGTCACTGGGAAAGGACACCGCAAGATTGAGCCCAAAGCTAAGCACTTCTTCCATTGCAAGAAAGACCAATCTAGTAGGGCAAATCAAACTGATAATTCGAAGAGACTTGCAAAGAAAATTAAATCATACATATAAGAACTCAGAGAAGAACGAAATATTGTTCATAGATAATCTTGATCATAAACCCACAATTCACCGAATCTCGACAAACACACCGCAAAAAGAGTTACATCGAATAGATCTCCAAGAAGATCGAGAACTTTGTATTGAGATCCAAAGAGAGAGAGAAGAAGCCATCTAGCTAATAACTATGGACCCGAAGGTCTAAGGTAAACTACTCACACATCATCGGAGAAGCTATGGTGTTGATGTAGAAGCCCTCCGTTATTGATTCCCCCTCCGGCGGAGCTCCGGAAAAGGCCCCAAGATGGGATCTCTTGGGTACAGAAGGTTGCGACGGTGGAAATAGGGTTTTGTGGTGCTTCCGGATATTTTCGGGGTATATAGATATATATATAGGAGGAAGAAGTAGCTCGGTGGAGCTGCGAGGGGCCCACGAGGGTGGGGACGCGCCCAGGGGGGCAGGCGTGCCTCCCTGCCTCGTGGCTGCCTCGTTTCTTTTTTGACATCCACTCCAAGTCCCCTGGATCACGTTTGTTCCAAAAATAACTCTCCCGAAGGTTTTATTTCGTTTGATATTTCTTTTCTACGGAACATTGAAATAGGCAAAAAAACAGCAATTTGCACTCGGCCTTGGGTTAGTAGGTTAGTTCAAAAAATAATATAGAAGTGTATAAATAAGCCCATTAATATCCAAAACAGATAATATAATAGTATTAAACAATCAAAAATTATAGATTCATTGGAGACGTATCAACAACTATATCCTATCCAACCTAAAAAATAATATAAAAGTGTATAAATAAGCTCATTAACATCCAAAACAGATAATATCCAAAACAGATAATATAATAGTATGGAACAATCAAAAATTATAGATACGTTGGAGACGTATCAACTATATCCTTTCACATAGCTTTAGGCCTGCAAGATGTTAACGAGTCAACCCTTGACCTACAAGGCTACACCACGTTCTATCCGAATGAAGCTCCCACTGCACTTCGCCCTTGGCCTCCCTGCCTCGCCCAGCTCCTCCTCCCCGTCGTTGGTCTCCGTGGGAAGGAGGCTGCAACCAGAGAGGCGTTGTTCTTTGGAGGGACAGAGGCGGCGACCTGCGGTAGTGGCTGGGAGAGCTGGAGTACGAGGCGACGGCGACCATTGAGGTGACATGCTTTGGAGGGTTGGAGGCGTCGTGTGGCGGCCGCAGTGTGGTGGAAGACGACCATGGCGTGCCGCGTGCATTATAGATACCAAGAATCAACCCATGCCGGTGTTTTTGATAGTAATGCTACCAGCCCTACAAAAAATGTGGACAAAAGGTAACAATAAATATTTCTTTTTCTAAGAAAAGGAAATAAAATAATCAAACAAACAGTGCAGAAACACATACGCAGTGATGAATAGTAGTTTTTCCTTGCAGGGAATATCAAAAAAGAAGTGAACTTCAGTAAAATGGAAACCCACAAATGGAAATCTAGCAGTACTTCCACTATTTGACAAGCATACTATTTAAAATGGCTGTATGCATCGATCAGATGCAGATGCCGGGGGTAATCCTCCTTTTCTAATAAAAAAAAGTTAACAGGGGCAGGTATGATTTTGCTGACAGATAGAGCAAAGGTTGAAAAATCTTGAACAACTGCATGCTTTATTAATATAGAAATATCAAACAAAACTCATGTGTGAGTATAAGCTATAAGGTTCAAAACTGATAGGACACATTTGTAAGATTTTTCAATTTGATATAATGCTAGCTATTTTTTTAACAGCTATATGCAGATAGATACAACAATAAAAAAACAAAAGCATTCATTTTTTGAACCTGACATTAAACTAATGATGTATCTCACAGTACTTAGTACCACTTCTGCCTTTGTAAATCCGGGTATATGATCTCATAGATCATAAATTAACTTAATATACTGCGTGCACAAGATACCATAAGTTTCAGAATTAAGAAAGTATATCTGTCATTATAATTTCTGTTCTGAACGGCAAACCGGTAATATATTTGGATAGGTCATGAGGAATTTCACACGAACCATTGTTCATATTATAGCCATACTTTGCCTAGTGAAAATTATTTCCCATATCATGTGTAAAAACAGGTAGAGTATCTAGAGCAGAATGAACAAAATGAAAGATAAATTTCATCATCTAGCAAACTACTTTGACAGATAGTAAATTAACCAGATAAAAATAGCAGTGAAGACGGATCACTGTACCACTCGCATCCTCGCTCAGCCCCATAGCCTCCAGCAGCACCAGCAGTGTGTGTGTGTGTGCATGCGTCGCTGGTGCTCCTTCGACGTCTATGCGACGGCTGCCACACAATGGTCGTGCCACCGTACACTGCCGCCGCCTCGCTCATTGTTATCTTGCCATATGCTGCCACCGGCCTCCACCATGCCTCCCCATCTACCCATCCCAATTGCCACAGCGGGATCGCATCAGCTCACGCCAACAATTGCCCGTGAGTGTCATTCCTCTCCACATGCTTTGATGTATACTCCCTCCGTTCCTAAATATTTGTCTTTCTAGACATTTCAAATGACTACTACATACGGATGTATGTAGACATATTTTAGAGTGTAGATTCACTCATTTTGCTCCGTATGTAGTCATTTGTTGAAATGCTTAGAAAGACAAGTATTTAGGAACGGGGGAGTATATATTAACCCCACCGACCCAATAAGGTGAATAAATCGGTGATAGAAATAAACTTTGCTTAGACCCAAAAGTAAGCTAGCTTACGAGATAAAAGAAATCCTTACCGATGGCGCCAGTCATATAGGAGTTGCCCATAGCTTTTGCACTTTCTCTCTGCATGAATCCTTTGCGATCAAAATCAAACACCATGACATAAATCAACAATATATACACTCCATTGCAAACATACAGAATGGGGAGAATCAAAACACCTTGATGTATTCATATCATCGTATTTCTCAATTGTGGTCACACAAAAAAATTCGAATGATTAAAACGAATTAGGAGGATGAGGCTGGTGGGGAAAGGTGTCGTCCAGAGTGGTCACTGAGGTCAGACCCCCTCATCAGTTTCTTGGCGAGCGAGGGCGGCTATGTGATGGGGGTGGATATGATGAGCAGCCTCCAGCCTCCCCTGCTCCCCCATGATCCTGCTCGAGGCCCGCGCTGCCCATTCACCGTCGCTGTCGCTTGCCAAGTCGAGATTGAGTGAGAGAGATAAAGAGAGAGAGGGAAAAAATAGTGGAGGGAGTACCTCAGAGCTCGACGCCTTGAAGATCAGTCCTCTCCCGCTTTCCAGATCGAAACATGAGAGGGCAAACAGTGTGGCGGGGGTGGGGGAAAGCGAGGAGAGGTGGCGGCGGGGCAGCGAGGGTAAGATACCCTAGCGGCGGCCGGGCGTGGGGTGGGGGTCTGGAGCGCTATCGCGAGAGGGAGTGGAGAGGTGGATCTGCTCCTGCCGACACGCCCTAAGAAGAGGTCGGCTCGGCAGAGCAGTAGGGGCACTACCGGAGCGGGAGATGGGGGCGGCGCCCGAGCACGAGCAGAGGGAAAGAGAGAGGTCGAGGGGTGGATGGAGAGGAGGGGCGGTGTGTGGTTTTTCTTTCCGGTTTTTCTGATAGCGGGAGGGCCGGAGGGGTGGTGTGATGTGGGACGGAAAAAACAAGAGTCAATTACACTAGCGATGCTAGAACTTGGCAAGGATGATCACTTTAGTGCTAGAATTTGCGGCATAGATGTAAAAAGTTGACTTAGCGGTGCAAATACAGTGCATTTGCTGTTTGTACCACTGACTTGGCACCGTATTTCCGTCTGGAGCCGTATGCTCTGCGTACGTGGCATAAGATGGGTCCCATATGTAAGAAAGCATACAAATAAACATCAGCAGGTACGTGGCTCCGAGCAGGTCCCACCTGTCAGTGAGACAGCACAAATTATTGTATGTATTGAAATAAAAATTACATCGGCAAGGGTTCGAACCTCTCACCTCTGTGCTGCACGGCTGAGTTGCTAGCCAACACATCAGATTACCTACGATAGTACTGCTAATGCATAGAATTTATATCCTGATGACTAAACTAATTGTATTAAAATATTAATCCGAAAATTGCATTTGAAAAAAATAGTGCGCCGGGGGTTTGAACTGGGCACCTACGGCCTCCTAAGAGGAAGCAAACCTTCATATTTTTTTGGCTGAACAAAATAAATTTAAATTCTTAACCAAAAGAAAGAAAGATTACAGCCTTGATGATTCAACCAGCAACCTCGAGCTATCATGTGGCCATGCATTCCACTAATATATAAATAATTATAAATATAATTTTTCATTCAATGTTTTTTATAAATATAATACATGGACATCCCAAGTGTTCATAATTTACTTATATAGTTTTTTGTATAATTCTTACTTTAATTATATGATTTTCGTTAAATTAATATAAATGAACACTTAAAAAATACAAATATTTGTATAATTCATAATTTATTTATATGGATTTTGGTTAAATTAATACGTGAATGTTTTCTCAAATTCCATGAGCATTTATTAATGTAATTTATTTATTTATATGGATATTATTCATAACACACTATTATAATTATATATTTTTACATATATTTTAGAAGGAAAAATCAAACATGTTCAAAAATATATATAATGATTTATATATTTTGTTGGTTGTAGTGGCATGCATGTCCGCATGATAGCTTGTGGTTGCTGGTTCAAATCAGCAAGGCTGCATTCTTTTTTTGGATTAAAATTTTAAATTTTTTTGTTCAGTTAAAAGATATAAAGGATTATTTCCTCATAAAATTCCGTACGTAATTTGTGTGGTGTGGCTAGCGACGCACGGTTGGTACGCAGGTGTCCTGTACTCCTGTTCAAACCACTAGCGCACATGTTTTTTCAAACACAATTTCTGATCATTGTTTTTAATTCAAGCTGCTTAGTGAAAAGAATATAAAACATACGTATCATTAGCAGATCCGAAGGTAGTTGGGATGAGTTGGCTAGCAAGGCAAGCATGCAGCACGCATGTCGGCTGTTCGAGATCCTCCGGCGACTCATTTTTATTCAACTATAATAAAATAGAATGTCTCACTGACATGTGGGACCCGCTCGGGGCCAAGTGACCCACCTTATGCCACGTAGGCAGAGTATACAGCTGCATACGGAAATACAGTGCCAAGTCAGCGGTATGTATGGCAAATGCACCGTATTTGCACAAATGAGCCAACTTTTTACACCAGTTCGATGTATACCGCAAGTTCTAGCACTAAAGTGACCATTCATGTCAAGTTCTAGCACCACTAATGTAATTGACTTAAAAAACAACAACAAAAAAAGACATTAAGAATAGAAATTTGCACAATGCATGTTCATAAAATTAGATTTTTCATCTATTGTTACTTTGTTTTTTAAAAGCAAACCAACTCCGCTATCTTTATGGATGTGGCTAGCACTCATTTAGATGAAAATTAACTAAATCTCATTCAACTAACATCAATATATAATTGTTTTTTTATTTTTATCCCATTTTTATTTCTTATTCCTTTTTTTATTGCTTCTCCATTTTTTTACATTTTTTTAGAAAATACGTAAATTTAGTTGCATGTGGCCGATGGACATGCAGTTTGCGCGACGGTTGAGATGTTGTTGCGCATAGTTGGGAGTATATGTACTTTATACTATGTACCTATCTTAATTCTTTTGTTAACATAGTATAAAAGCGGATGCTCACATGCATGTACATATAATGACCTTTATGAATGCATACACATACACTTTCTCTTTATAAGCACCTTTGAGATACTAGGCTGAGACAACATCTTAAGATTGATAAAGTCATTATAGACGTCTTTGTAGTCGATGATACAGTCTTTTCTCATTGAATGAACATCATAAAAAGACTGGATAAATCCAAAAAATAAGATATGCCAAGTCTAAGACTTGAACACTGATGAGTTGAAGAGCAACCTACTTGTAATCTGGTGTTCCATGCGCACACAAAGCGCATTGACGTGGATTTTCACTTTGCGGAGTAAAGTATTGCTGTGAAGGCGTTTTAAGTTCGGTTTACTTAGCCAAATCAAATAATCATACGGCCGGCATATCTACCAAGCTTATATCTGTATGTGTTGAGTAACGTGATTATATTAGAAAATATTTTGGTTTGACTTATACTTCAAATAGATTATGTACTCTTATATATATGTTCATGTGGCTCAAGTAATACAACAACTATTCCATCAATCATCTTTATTTCTTCTAACATGATATTTATCGCAAGTCGATCCTAAATCCTAGCCGTCGCCGCTTTCGCACCCACGAGCCGCCCCGAGGCGGTCGGCCTCTGTGACCGCCGCCGGGGGCCGCGCCGTCTGTATCTAGGGTTCATCCGCCGATCATGTTGGCCGGCTGCCCTAGAGAGTCTTTTTCCGAGTCTTACTCCGGATTTTTTTCGCTCTCTCGCTGATCATTTGATCGGCGTTTTTTCTTTTTGATATTCCGATTTAATCTTGATTGGTTTGCGTCGCCCGCCGCCGCCGTCGACCTTCGTGCGTCTCTACTCCGACCCCGGCGCGACCAGCTGGCCTCTCCTTCGACCCGGCGGCCACGCGCGTCGAGGCGACCCGTCTGGGCCAGCCGCCGTCCGCGCGTCGGTCCGCCCGTTGCCCTACGCCGGCCGTCACCGCCCAGCTCCGACCGGGACACCTGCATCGCCCCGACCCAACGGCCTCGCGCCAAGCGACGGCTAATCGCGCGCCGGCCCGCCCATCGATCCACGTCACCCGCCTTCTCCGCGTCTGCATAGCGGCCCGGCGGTCTACCTCGCCGGCCTCGTTCTCGGCTGCGTCGGGACGGCTACGTCAAGCTCGTCAGCTGCCTCAACTCGGACGTCGTTGCTCCGTTGGTCGTTCGGGCCTCGCTGCCCGGGCGCCGGCGCTGCTTTGGCAGCCCGGGTGCCGGTGCTGACAAGGTCGTCCGCGACGTCCCACGGCGTCAGTCGTCGCCGGCTTCATCTCGGACTCCGCCGCCACCATGCCTCCACCGAGCGGCGTCCCCGACCTCGCGCGCGATCGGCTTGATCACCCGCTCGTCGCCGCGTTCCGCCTCATCTACGCCGCGTGACCGACCTGGCCCGTCGGCTATGCGCGCCTCCGGAGGTCCCGTGAAGATCGTCCCCGAGTTTAGCGCGCCTCTTCGCCGATCGAGCATCGAGCTGCCGCTGCGTCGCCCTGTCGGGCTGCAGCGCCGCTGCCCCATGGTTCTCCTCGCAACTGCATCGACTCGTGTGTCGCCCATTCGGGCCGTAGTGCCGCGATACGCGGTCCCCGCCGCCGCCCCGAGGCCGTCCCTGCGGCTGCACCGACTCGCGCACCGCCGTTGCGTCGCCCCTTCGGGCCGCAACGTCACGGCGCGCGGTCCCCGTCGCCGTCTCGAGGTCTTCCCGCCGTCTCCCCGACCCGCCTGGCGCCGCTGCGTCGCCTCTTCGGGTCGTAGCGCCGCGGCCGCGGTCAGCTCCGCCGTCACCGCGCGTCGACCTCTCGTGGTATGCACCGCGCCGTCTTTCTTGGCGCGGGTACGCCACAGTCCGCGCCGGTCTTCGTCACGCTGTCAGGATTCTTCGCCTACTTCGAGCACCGCCGCTGCACTTCTAACCTAGCCGCCGCCGCGGCTACCTCCGTAGCTGCCGCGGCCGCCCGTCCACCCCGTTCGTCTTCGTCCAGCACCAGCCCGTCGTCAGCGTCGCCGTCATCTACCCTGACCACTTCGTCTACTCCGACCACCGTTGGTGACATCGGCACCGCGCCGATGGACGCCGCAATCATCGTTGAGTTCTTCTCTGCTGCTCCCCTGACTTCTCCGACATGGCGTACAGCCCGTGCAGGTCCCTCATCTACGCATGTCCGGTGCTGGCAACACCGTTGCGTGCCTTCATCCACGACGTGTCCCCGGGCCTGGCAAGCTTGGTCGGCGCTTCGTCAACTTTGTCTTCGTCCGTCTACGCATGCCCGATGCTGGTAACACCGGTACGTGCCTTCGTCCACGATATGTTCTCGGGCTTGGCAAACCCGCCGCGACGCGTCGTCAACCACATCTTCTTCCCGGCGTACCACTACTTCGACACCACTGCGCCCATGCTAACTCGGTGCCCCCTTGCGCTTGCGGCTCCACGGCGACTTCCTCGACACCGGCCACCCCGACTCGACATCAACCACGACATTCTTCTCACGGCTACCTCGACCACGGCTCCACCACCCACGCTCTTGGCTACATCGACAAACGGCACAAAGGGCTACCGCCTGCTTGAGCAACCTCGTCGGTTTCCACTCCAGCTTGCCTTCGGATTCTTCTCCAGTCACATCGTCTGCGTCGCTACCATCGTGACTGCGGGGGGATGTTGAGTAACGTGATTGTATTAGGAAACATAGGTTAGACTAAGAAATATTCTGGCTTGCCTTATACTCCAAATAGATCATGTACTCTTATATATATATGCCCATGAGGCTAAGCAATACAACAACTATTCCACCAATCCTCTCTATCCCTTCTAACAGTACGTAGGTCCACTTTGAGGGGTATATTTTAGGGTGAATTTGAGGTGAACATTGTATTTGTTTAGTATAGTCACGATTTGTCTTGGACGTCAATCCTACATCAGCAGGTCGACTTTGATGGGCGTTGTTTAAACTTAGTTCCTAGTAATCACGATTTTTCTAGGATGTCAGAACAGTGTGACGACGCAATTAACATCCTTCACGTCAACGGAACATCACAATGAGCGCACGCCAGCAATCATTCGCGCGGGATATACTGGGTTTCTCCAAGTTTTTTATTTAGTTGGAGGTTTGTCTAAGTTGTTATTATAGCATCAACCTTAGACATGACATGAACTTTCCTTAGTTGCTATCTCTGACGCACGGACGACCCTGGCAATGTAAACTTACCTTGTGGTGGGTTGTTTATCGCGCATAGACAAGGAGAGCCATGCATGCTCCGTCCCTGATTTTGTCTTCATTACATGCATTTGGCAATAAATCACCATTTGAGATTAACCCTCCCGCCCACAGGATGACCTTCATGCTAGTCTCCGTTGATTCACGTATGAATTCTCTCAACACTAGTGTATAGCACGACGCTGCAAGCCTGCAAACACCATTAGCTCTTAGTTAGTTTGCAGTTGCAGTTGCACCAATGGTTCCACCATCGACGGGCTCCATCGACTTTGCTCCTCCGCTACGGCTACCGTGGGATGATTATGACCCACCGGGGTATGAATCACCGCCGATACGTACCTGGTATCCGCCACCGCCGCCGTCTTCAGATTCAGATAATGGATGGGTACTCGCGGTATTGCTCGTCTTCGTCTTCGTAGTCTGCATGATCGGAGTCGTTTTAAAGGTTTACCGCAGCAAGCAAGCTCACACCGAGGCAGCGGCAGAAGCAGCCGCTGCCGCTGCCGCTCGAACTCGAGAGTTGCCGTGGCCGCGGCAGTTGCCGGGGCTAGAATCCCTCTGGCAACATGATGAGGTGCAGCTGCCGAGAACCCGTGCTACCAACCCGGGGGCCCGCGCTACAAACCCGACGGCCCGCCTCCCGGCGTTCACGTACAACCGGTCCGTGAAGCACAACGTGACGGGTGGAGGAGAGGAAGTGGCGACGTGCTCCGTGTGCCTCGGCGTGTTCCAGCTAGGTGAGACGGTGCGGCTGTTGCCGGCGTGCATGCACCTGTACCACGTGGAGTGCATCGACCCGTGGCTGGACGCGCACTCGACGTGCCCGATCTGCCGCTCGGACGCCGACCCGACGATGAACGACGCTCGCCCACCTCCCGTTTAATCTTTTTCCTGGCGGGAGGTTTACATACGGGCCTGTAAACATTTGGTAGTGTTTTCTTTTAAAAGGAGGATAATACGGCATCTGCATCAAGAAAATGTGGGCCCTAATAAGTACCTACCGTGTGGCACAAGCATATGACAAGTCCGAACATTTTTTATGACAATTTTAATGACGCGAGGATGACAACTTTAGTTTGTCAAACATGACAACTTTCATGCTTCAGTTTATTTTTGATAGTAATTTGTTATGTGTCAATTTGTCATCCTTACGTGACTGGATTATCATCAAAAACCGTTCAGGCCGGAGTGCCACACACCTGACGTGTGGCACTTATCATTTGGGTATTATTAAGAATGCAAATTCCAGTAGCTGAAAAACATCTACCCGGAAATAAAGCAAAAAAGAGAACCCGAGACCGCATTCCTCGCGATAGTACCTCCATCAGATAGCCGCTAATCCTATGTTAAAAGACGACATCAAAACGAAAAATACACAACTCCGAGGCTACGTCTTCAAAAAAGAATTACCGCATGTGCGACGATAATGGCGAGTCAAACACAGGGTTGAACTCTGGATATCATCCCCAAAGCCCTGGTTCAATCGCACTGCCGCACTGATAACCAGGCCGCCTCTCGGGATCCATTTCTTCGCCTGGCTAGCTAACTAGGATCGATGCTGGACGGCGCCGTGCTTGGCACGTCATGGGCTACCTCACGACGGCTACCGTGCGCTCTGTGACCATGTGATGGAAACCTTGCAACACTTGTTGCTGCACTGCCCTTTCTTTTGGGTGATCTGGCACGAGATCTTTCCCTGGACTCGTGCGCCATCTGCTCTTCCGCTTGACGACGAGACCTTCCAGGGGTGGTGGGCTTCCACTATGATAGCGGAGCTTACGACTATGCGCAAAGGGCTTGTTGCTTCCCTTATACTCATCATTGCATGGTCCATTTCGAGGCGCGATAACGCGTGCATTTTCGACAATGCCTAGGCATCCATGTTGTTTTGCTATAGTCCATCAACGATGAAGGGTGTTCTTGGGCCAAGGCCGGAGCGCGGGGCTTGATTGCTCTATTTGTAGAAGTGCATGCTCTAGCCAATGCAACCAAAAAACCGATCTAATGGAAGAGACTAGTCAGCATATTATACGTCAACACTCCTCCTCACGTGTGGCTCCCTCGGGCCTAAACGTGGATCGAAAGTGGGCTGCAATTTAATTGCGCCAGCCGGGTCTTGAACTCGAGGCCTCTTGGCTCTCATACCATGTAGAAGTGCATGCTCTAGCCAATGCAACCAAAAAACAGCTCTGATGGAAGAGACTAGTCAGCACATTATACGTCAACACTATTGCCTAGTTATAGTTGTTGTTCCCGGGGCTGAGCAACCCCTCCTCTATGCTCATGTAATGTCTCGATGCGCTCTTCCGTGTCTATGTCGCGGGACATTACCCCTGTACTCTTGTAACCAATTTTTTCTCCCTACCTATCAATGGAATGATAAGCAACCATACACATTCACGAAAAAACCAAGCTTCAATCCACCACCTTCAGCCAGGTCACGACGCAAGCACATATCGACATAGACTGATCAAAGATCTTGTGTTTCCACTTGAGTGCATAGATTCGTCGTTGAAGCCATATGTACCATCATCCCTAATCCGTCTACCGACGCCTTGATAACCGGATACCATTAGAGAAGACAACACAAGATAGGCATCCCATGCCCCTGCCTCCGTATCAGTGTCAAAATCGGCGGATTTCGGGTAGGGGGTGCCGAACTGTGCGTCTAAGGCGGATGGTAACAGGAGGCAGGAGACACGATGTTTACCCAGGTTCGGGCCCTCTTGATGGATGTAATACCCTACGTCCTGCTTGATTGTTCTTGATGATATGAGTATTACAAGAGTTGATCTACCACGAGATCGTAGAGGCTAAACCCTAGAAGTTAGCATATGGTATGATTGTATGTTGTCCTATGGACTAAACCCTCCGGTTTATATAGACACTGGAGGGGGCTAGGGTTACACAAAGTCGGTTACAAGGAAGGAGATCTACATATCCGTATTGCCAAGATTGCCTTCCACGCCAAGGAAAGTCCCATCCGGACATGGGACGAAGTCTTCAATCTTGTATCTTCATAGTCCAACAGTCCGGCCAAAGGATATAGTTCGGCTGTCTGGAGACCCCTAATACAGGACTCCCTCAGTAGCCCCTGAACCAGGCTTCAATGACGATGAGACCAGCGCGCAGTTTCGTCTTCGGCATTGCAAGGCGGGTTCCTCCTCCGAATACTCCATGGAAGATTTTGAACACAAGGATAGTGTCCGGCTCTGCAAAACAAGTTCCACATACTACCGTAGAGAGAGTAATATTTCCATAAATCTAATCTGCTGACACGTTTTGACAGCATGACATCATGTCATGTCCCGGTCTTTATTCGAATCGTTTTTCCCAACCAGCACTGCACATATCGCGAGGCGGTTTTCCTAACACGTCTTGTCAAAGCAGAGATCGTGTCCCCCTTATTACGGGATTCTCATCAATACAGACGTGGGTAACCCAATCGTGCCTGTTAGTATGACTCCTCGATTTTAGGCAAGTCCCAAACGACCACGAGGAGGATGCTTGATATTCATCCTCTTTATAAAGAGGTCAAGGCCTGTATTTTTTTCTCTCTCGTGCTCAATCGAATCATTCCCCCGCCTCGAGTTCCAACACCCAAGGCTCAGGTCAGGCGCTTCGAACCTTTAACCATGTCCGGATCCAACCTCCAAGGTCGGTGGATGCCTTCCTCTATCACAGAGGAAGACATCAAGAAGCTGAGAGAGGCCAGGTATCTGACCGCCGAAATCTCGCACAGGCTGCCTGCCCGAGGGCAGGTCATCCCCACTCCCGAACCCAACGAGAGTGTTGTGTTCATCTCTCACTTCCTCAGAGGGCTAGGCCTCGCTCTGGGTCCCTTTGTTAGGGGGCTCATGTTCTATTATGGACTGGATTTCCATGATTTGGCCCCGGATTCCCTCCTTCACATCTCGTTGTTCATCGTCGTGTGTGAGTCCTTCCTCCGCGTTACCCCACACTTTGGCCTGTGGCTCAAGACTTTCAATGTGAAGCCGAAGATGATCGAGGGGCGTCACGCAGAGTGCGGAGGTGCCGCAATAAGCAAAAGTGCTGATGTTCCGTGGCCAGAGGGCTCCTTCCCAGAGGTGTCCAGTTTATGGCAACGGGAGTGGTTTTATATCACAGCTCCCTGAAGTGCCAAGTGGGTAGCCGCCCGTGCCTTTCGCTCGGGCCCTCCACCACAACTGACGTCATGGATCAACAAGGGGCTGAACTGGGGGCCAGTAAATGATGTGCTGATATTGCAGAGTCGCATCCGAGATCTCCTTGAGAGAGATGTCAGCCTGGTCAAGTGGTCAAGGTAATACAAGTCATGCTAGTTCATCGAGTCCAGCCTTGCAAACATTGACCCCTCCGCATGTGGGAATTCAACCCGGAAGGACCACGGACTATTCAGCACTTCCTCGGCATGACGCTCGAAGGGATGTACAAATTGTTCTTCGGACCCCAAATAGAGTGTCCGGACACCACCGAGGATGCGGGTCTGAGCTGTAATCGCCCTGATACCCAAGTAAGTAATCCCATGGCCGAACACACCTCTTTCTATTTATCATAACATCATTATGAAAAGTCGCTCTTTGACCAGGATTGGATAACAAAGGCGAAGATGATCAGGTGTTCGGCCCCCCTTCCTGAAGGCTTGGCCAATCCAGTATTAGACAGAATGCTCGAGCTGACGCCTTATCAGGCGCCCTCAAAGGAAGATAAAGGGGGAACAAAGAGGCTGAAAGCGGGCCTCACTCACTATTCGTCCAAACCGGGGGAGTTAGCACCTCCGCGAAGGAGGATAGCCAGGGAGAAGAATCTGAAATTCCCTCTCCCCAAGGAAGGAAGAGGACCACCTCGGAAGACCCGGAAACAAAGGTTTCCAAACGGGGGAAGAAATTTCCGCCAGAGGGTCCTGCCTCGGAGGGTACTCTTGCCGCACAGTGTCCGCAAGGGGATCAACCCTCTACCGAGCTGTAAGTAAATAAAAAGTACTTAACAGTAAAAATATCTTACATTACTTCTGAAGATAATAACCGAAGCATATGTCTTGTAATTCGAATCGTAGCCCTTCTTGACAGAGTTCGTCTTCGGGGGATCTTCTTCCGGAGATGATGGAGAGCGAAACACCTCCCCCTGCCACCCCGCCTCATGAAATGGGCGACCCTGAAGTGTCGTCGCGGAGGGTTTCTCCTGATCTGCCAAGGCCAAAGGGTAATCCTTTGGCCACCCGAAGTCCCGGTGTTCGGCTCCTAAAGAGAGCAATAGAAAGAGTCCGAAACCGTACAGTGTGCGGTCGGACGCACTGAAGGATCTTCTGGAGCAAGCGGCCATCTCGGAAGCGCATCGTACGCTAATGGGTACGGTGATTGAAGCACAAGTGCTCCCTAGGTGGTTTTGGTAATTAATGACAACATATCTCTTGTTGGACTAATACTTTTATCTAGTATATTTCAGATAAGTTCAACAATAGAGTGGCATGGACTAAAGGTTGTGGGAACTCCTTCAAGATGCTAAGGATAAAGGATTGGCTAAAACTTCAAGACCAGGACTCTTCATTTTACACTTTTAGTGATCCAAGATCACATTGAGTCCATAGAAAAAGCCAATACTATCAAGGAGGGATGAGGTGTTGATAATGAGCCTCTTGCTCAAAGTGCTTAATGATATGCTCCAAAATCCTCAGCTACTTTCCCACTTCCACATATGACCTAAACCCAAAGCCAAACTGGACCTACCGATTCTTTCTATGCGGCGCCACCGAGTTTCACTTGTCACTTAGCCACTGCCAAGCCCTAATCAATTCGGTCTCACCGATGGGATCTTGGTCTCACCGAGATGGGCTTGCAAACTCTCTGTTACCTGTTGCAATATCATCGGTCCCACCGAGATATGCAACCGGTCCCATCGAGTTTGCTTGGCCAACTCTCTGTTTCGCTTATTACCCAAATCGGTCCCACCGAGTTTGAGTAATCGGTCAAACCGAGTTTTGGATTTTCCCTAACCCTAGCACATCGGTCCCACCGAGTTGTTCCAGTCGGTCCCACCGAGAATCACTAACGGTCACTAGGTTTACTATTTCGGTCCGACCGAGTTTTCTGATTCGGTCCCACCGAGATTGGTAAATTGTGTGTAACGGTTGGATTTCGTGTGGAGGCTATAAATACCCCTCCACCTCCTCTTCATTCGAGAGAGAGCCATCAGACTAAGCCTACACTTCCAGCATCCTATTTCTGAGAGAGAACTACCTACTCATGTGTTGAGATCAAGATATTCCATTCCTACCATATGAATCTTGATCTCTAGCCTTCCCCAAGTTGCTTTCCACTCAAATCTTCTTTCCACTAGATCCAAATCCTATGAGAGAGAGTTGAGTGTTGGAGAGACTATCATTTGAAGCACAAGAGCAAGGAATTCATCATCAACACACCATTTGTTACTTCTTGGAGAGTGGTGTCTCCTAGATTGGCTAGGTGTCACTTGGGAGCCTCCGACAAGATTGTGGAGTTGAACCAAGGAGTTTGTAAGGGCAAGGAGATCGCCTACTTCGTGAAGATCTACCGCTAGTGAGGCAAGTCTTTCGTGGGCGATGGCCATGGTGGGATAGACAAGGTTGCTTCTTCGTGGACCCTTCGTGGGTGGTTGCTTCTTCGTGGACCCTTCGTGGGTGGAGCCCTTCATGGACTCGCGCAACCATTACCCTTTGTGGGTGGAGCCCTCCGTGGACTCGCGCAACCGTTACCCTTCGTGGGTTGAAGTCTCCATCAACGTGGATGTAGGATAGCACCACCTATCCGAACCACGGGAAAAACATCCGTGTCTCCAATTGCATTTGAATTCTTCAAACCCTTCCCTTACATTCTTGCAAGTTGCATGCTTTACTTTCCGCTGCCTATACACTCTTTGCATACTTGCTTGATATGTATTGTTGAAATTGTGCCTAAAACTCCACTTCAACCGAAAAAGCTTAAAAATTGCAACTTTAGCATTAAGTGTCTAATCACCCCCCTCTAGACACACCTACTTCTAGATCCTACAAGTGGTATCAGAGCTTTCGTCTCCATTGCCTTGGTTTAATCACCATTGGAGGAAGATGGATGTGTCTACTTTAGGGAGTCTTAGACATAGAGTGCCTATTCTTGATGGAGAGTATTTTCATGAGTGGAAAAATGAGATGCTTGTAATTTTCAATCAATATCATTTAAATAAGTATATTGCTAGCCCTTGTGCACCTCATATTGATCCTTTGCATCCTACCCTAGATGAAGATATTGACATAATTCGCAATCTTAGAACCATTGAGCTCATCATTAGAGGATTGCCCAAGAATTTGATTGCAAATTTGCCTACTCTTAATTGTGCCTATACTATATGGAAATTTCTTGAGGAACGATTTCCCGATCATTCCTTAAAAAATCTGGATGAAATTCTCCATAAATCTATTGCATTGAGTAAGATGAACTCTAGTGATCCTAAGTTTGGTGATTGTCTATTTGAGCTTACCAATCTCAAGCACGCTAAAGGAGATGCTGGAATCATTAGTGATATTATATTTGAAGCTATAAGAATTCATAAAAGTGACCACTTTGATGACCATTTATCTAATGAATTACCCTCTCTAGGAAATGATGAGTCACAAGATCATGATGAACATGGATACTATGATGATGATGATAGTGACTTCGATCTTGATGATGCAATGAGACATTTTGGTCTTACGACAAATCTTCGGGGATATGCGTCAGGTGGAAAGGAATGGGTTCTTGATAGTGGATGTACCGATCATATGACCGGAGATGAAGAGATGTTCCGTGAGCTTGCTGAAAATGACGGCCCTCGAAAATATGTCACCTTTGGTGATAATTCAAAGGGTAAAGTGGTTGGCCTTGGTAAGGTGGCCATCTCACATGATAGTTCCATTCAAAATGTCATGCTCGTTGAATCTCTCGGCTACAACTTACTTTTAGTATCTAGACTTGCTGATTTTGGTTTGAATGTTCTATTTACTGAGGTAGATTGCCAAGTGTTTTGTCGAGACAATCATAAAATGGTCTTTACCGGTATGCGTAGAGGTGATCTTTACATTGTCGATTTCTCTAAAAAGGCACAACCTAAAACTTGCTTTATTGCTAAATCCTCAAAAGGTTGGTTGTGGCATAGACGACTAGGTCACGTTGGTATGAGAAACCTTGACAAGCTTATTAAAGGAAATCATATCCTTGGAGTTAACGATGTCATATTTGATAAGGATAGACTTTGCAGTGCTTGTCAAGCAGGTAAATAGGTTGGAGGAAGGCATCCCGTGAAGAACATCATGACCACAAGGAGGCCACTCGAGCTACTTCATATGGATCTTTTTGGTCCCAACGCCTACAAGAGTCTCGGTGGAAATTCTTTTGGTCTAGTTATAGTTGATGATTTTTCAAGATTTACGTGGGTGTTCTTCCTTAATGACAAGTCGCAGGTCCAGAAGATCTTCAAAAACTTCGCTAGGAAGGCCCAAAATCAGTTTGACGTGAAGATCAAGAAGGTTCGGAGTGACAACGGAACGGAGTTCAAGAACGCAAATGTGGATACCTTTCTTGACGAGGAAGGGATTTCACATGAGTTCTCGGCTACGTACACACCTCAACAAAATGGAGTTGTTGAGAGGAAGAACCGGACGCTCATCGAAATGGCAAGAACGATGCTTGATGAATACAAGACACCGAAGCACTTTTGGGCAGAAGCGGTTGAGACAACTTGTCACGCAACAAATCGCTTGTATCTTCACAAGCTACTCGACAAGACGGCATACGAGCTCCTCACCGGTAACAAACCCCAAGTTGGATACTTTCGAGTATTCGGCTCAAAGTGCTACATTCTTGATAAGCATCGTCGTTCAAAGTTTGCTCCTAAATATCATGAAGGTTTTCTACTTGGTTATGGCTCAAACTCTCACACTTACCGTGTCTACAACAATTTCACCCGAAAGGTTGAAGAGACGGTAGATGTGAAGTTTGATGAATCTAATGGCTCGCAAGTAGAGCAATTGTCAATTGATGTAGGAGACAAAGACCCTTCAGAAGCAATCCAAGACTTGTCCATTGGCAAAATCCTTCCAACGGAGGTGAAGGAGAGTACCTCGTCCGTCCAAGTGGCAGCCTCTACTTCACAACAAGGTGAACCAAGAATTGATATGGAAGCATCCACAAGTGGGACACGCCAAGATGAAGAAGACGAGGAAGTACATCAAGACGAACATCAACAACCCCCTTCTCCACCACGACAAGAGAATGACAACGTCAACAATGAAGAAGGCCAAGAAGAAGAACAAGATGAAGAAGATGCTCAACGAAGACCCAAGCAAAAGCTCTCACGAGTTCGAGCAAGAACTGCCAAAGATCATCCCGTCAAGCAAATCCTCAATGATATACAAACCGGGAGAATCACTCGCTCAAAAACTCGTTTAGCTAACTTTTGTGAAAACTATTCATTCATCTCTAGCATTGAACCTATGAAGGTTGAAGAAGCATTGGAAGATCCGGATTGGATAAACGCTATGCATGAAGAGCTACACAATTTTGAGAGAAACCAAGTTTGGACATTGGTTGAGAAGCCCGACAACAACCACAACATCATTGGTACAAAATGGGTGTTTCGCAACAAGCAAGATGAAGATGGATAAGTAGTTCGCAACAAAGCACATCTCGTCGCCCAAGGGTACACATAAGTCGAAGGTATGGACTATGGTGAGACATATGCTCCCGTTGCTAGACTTGAGTCCATTCGCATCTTACTTGCCTATGCTAATCACCATAATATCACCTTGTACCAAATGGACATTAAAAGTGCTTTTCTAAATGGCAAAATAGAAGAGGAAGTTTATGTTAAACAACCTCCTGGCTTTATCAATCCTAAGAAACCAAATCATGTTTACAAACTTCACAAAGCTCTTTATGGTCTTAAACAAGCTCCTAGAGCATGGTATAAATGCTTGACCAAGTTCCTTATTGCAAGTGGTTTTGAAATTGGTAAAATTGATTCTACGCTTTTTACTAAAAGAGTTAATGGAGAACTATTTGTATGCCAAATTTATGTTGATGATATCATATTTGGTTCAACTAATCCTCTCTTTAGTGAAAAGTTTGGAAAGCTAATGTCAGAGAAGTTTGAGATGTCTATGATGAGTGAACTCAAATTCTTTCTCGGTTTGCAAATCAAGCAAACTAAGGAAGGTACATTTGTCTCTCAAACGAAGTACACCAAGGACTTATTCAAGAAGTTCAATATGCAAGAGTGCAAAGGTATGTCTACACCCATGCCCACTAGTGGACATAATGATTTGACCAAAGATGGTGAATCGGTTGATCAAAAGGTTTATCGCTCTATGATTGGTTCATTGCTATACCTATGTGCTTCACGTCCCGATATTATGCTAAGTGTGTGCATGTGTGCACGATATCAAGCTGCTCCTAAAGAATGTCATCTTAAGGCCGTGAAAAGGATAATGAGATACTTAATTCATACACCAAACTTTGGCATTTGGTATCCTAAGAGGTCTTCTTTTGATCTTGTTGGCTATTCCGACTCGGATTATGCCGGGGACAAGGTTGATAGAAAGTCCACTTCGGGTACTTGTCAATTTCTTGGTAGATCTCTTGTATCTTGGTCTTCTAAGAAACAAAACTCGGTATCCTTATCCACCGCCGAAGCGGAATACATTGCCGCTGGTTCATGTTGTGCTCAATTACTTTGGATGACCCAAACTCTTAAAGATTATGGGATTTATGTGAAACATGTTCCACTGCTTTGTAACAATGAAAGTGCTATCAAAATTGGTCATAATCCTGTACAACATTCTCAAACTAAGCATATTGAAGTTCGTCATCATTTCATTCGAGATCATGTTGCTAAGGGTGATATTAATCTTAAGCATGTTCGCACTGATAAGCAATTAGCGGATATATTCACTAAACCACTTGATGAGAAAGTGTTTTGCAGGTTGAGAGGAGAATTGAACATCATTGATGCTTCAAACGTGGAGTAGGAACTCCATTGGATACATGCAAGACATGAGCTTTTGACTAATCCATGATATATCTCTTATGATGACTATCTTATGTCTTGGATATATTTGTACCTTGCATGTTGTCTAACCCATGTAGGTGCTTGGTTGAAACTAATTCCATGAGATTGCGACTCACTCACATCTTGAGCAATCTCTACATCACCAAGTCTCTACACAATGGTGGTTGAAGACAAGGAAGCACAAAACCGTTCAAACATATCCTTTGACAAATTCTATGTTGAGCTTCATGACTGTCATTTTTGGATACACAAGTGCTCTTCCTTGCAAGAACTAACCCATGTAGGTAGATGAACTCAAACTCCAAGTGGTGCTCCAAATTCTTGATGGGCTACATCAACCATGAGCACCCACACAAGTTCAACTATATGAGCAAGAACCACTCCACCACCCAAGGTATGTTATTCCATCTTAGAGAAGCTTTACTCCAAGACATGAGTCAAAGCAACTCAACAAGATGTGAATACATCAAGATGCTTAAACGAAAAATGGTAACCCCATTTTGAGCTTAAACGATGAGTATGACCTATGATCAAGTGCTCTCACTTGACTCCTAAGTCAATATACTCTAACATAGGTGACTATGTCACCGCCCAACTCTAGATGAAGTTCTCTTGTGCTCCTTTCTGTGTTATTGCATTTGTCTCATGCTTGTTTATTTGTTTCCTTCTACTTCATCTAGATCTTTCAGTTTCTTTCCTTTTTGTTTTTTTATTCCTTGCAAATCCTTCAGGTAATTCATTGCAAATCTTTGTGAGATCCTATTTGACCAGTGAGCTGAGGTGACAAGTGTTTTTCTCTGTAATGAACTCGCTTTCACCGAATTGTAATTTTCGGTTCAACCGAATTCCTTCGGTACCACCGAAACATACCACTCGGTGCCACCAATTTAGCAACAGGAAAAACAGTTTGTCACATATTCTATATTTCTTCTGATCCAGCTCCACTCAATGAATCTTGTCCTCTGCAAGCATCCCAATTTTATCCATTGCTTTGTGCTGAATCTCAAGGACCAAACCTATACGACGGATTCTAGAAAACCCTTCTTGGAAATTGATGTCAAAGGGGGAGAGAGAGATCACATCAAAGCTTGTGGGAGAGAGAGAACACACTAAAGGGGGAGAGAAAGTCTCAAGGATCCCAGATGTCCCAGATAAAGTATTAAGGGGGAGAAAGAGATCTCTAGGGGGAGAGACAATACTCATGGATCCCAGATGCTTGATGTTCAAGAGGAGAGATGTCACATGTCTTTTTAGGGGGAAAGACATGTTCATTTGTATCTTTCAGCTCTGATTTTCTGTTCCCTATCTTCTCCCAATATCCCATGTAAGATTCCGGGGGAGCAAGACACCTATGGGAAAGAAATCAGTCAAATTCATTGCATATCTTTACTCTTAGGGACATGTTGAATTCAATGTAGTACCTAGTACTTACTCTCTACATGTCATCCCAGTCTTGGTATTCTTGTGGTTTCTTTAGTTTGCTCTGGCTAGTGGATGCACCTGTGTTATCTAAACTTGTTTGTGCAGGTTCATTCCATCCTAAGCCAACCAAAGACTACAAGGTAAGTGTATGCATCAAAATCATGAGTATGAGGAGTTCTTGCTTATGTACATACTGTTTGCAAGAAGGACTCATGAGCATGAAGGTATTTTCCTTAACAATCTTTTGCTCTGATGCATATGGCCAAGATACATGTAACACATTGCCCACTCTGTCATGGTTATGCTCTCACATGCCTCTATATTTCATATTCACATGAGTGCATACATGTAGGGGGAGCCTATGCTTGTTACATGTCCTTCCAAAGCTTTACTTGTTGTTCTTTATATCTTTATCTAAAGCTTTGATGTATGTTGCCATCAATTACCAAAAAGGGGGAGATTGAAAGCACAAGTGCTCCCTAGGTGGTTTTGGTAATTAATGACAACATATCTCTTGTTGGACTAATACTTTTATCTAGTATATTTCAGATAAGTTCAACAATAGAGTGGCATGGACTAAAGGTTGTGGGAACTCCTTCAAGATGCTAAGGATAAAGGATTGGCTAAAGCTTCAAGCCCAGGACTCTTCATTTTACACTTTTAGTGATCCAAGATCACATTGAGTCCATAGGAAAAGCCAATACTATCAAGGAGGGATGAGGTGTTGATAATGAGCCTCTTGCTCAAAGTGCTTAATGATATGCTCCAAAATCCTCAGCTACTTTCCCACTTCCACATATGACCTAAACCCAAAGCCAAACTCGGACCTACCGATTCTTTCTATGCGGCGCCACCGAGTTTCACTTGTCACTTAGCCACTGCCAAACCCTAATCAATTCGGTCTCACCGATGGGATCTCGGTCTCACCGAGATGGGCTTGCAAACTCTCTGTTACCTGTTGCAATATCATCGGTCCCACCGAGATATGCAATCGGTCCCACCGAGTTTGCTTGGCCAACTCTCTGTTTCGCTTATTACCCAAATCGGTCCCACCGAGTTTGAGTAATCGGTCAAACCGAGTTTTGGATTTTCCCTAACCCTAGCACATCGGTCCCACCGAGTTGTTCCAGTCGGTCCCACCGAGAATCACTAACGGTCACTAGGTTTACTATTTCGGTCCGACCGAGTTTTCTGATTCGGTCCCACCGAGATTGATAAATTGTGTGTAATGGTTGGATTTCGTGTGGAGGCTATAAATACCCCTCTACCTCCTCTTCATTCGAGAGAGAGCCATCAGACTAAGCCTACACTTCCAGCATCCTATTTCTGAGAGAGAACTGCCTACTCATGTGTTGAGATCAAGATATTCCATTCCTACCATATGAATCTTGATCTCTAGCCTTCCCCAAGTTGCTTTCCACTCAAATCTTCTTTCCACCAGATCCAAATCCTATGAGAGAGAGTTGAGTGTTGGAGAGACTATCATTTGAAGCACAAGAGCAAGGAGTTCATCATCAACACACCATTTGTTACTTCTTGGAGAGTGGTGTCTCCTAGATTGGCTAGGTGTCACTTGGGAGCCTCCGACAAGATTGTGGAGTTGAACCAAGGAGTTTGTAAGGGCAAGGAGATCGCCTACTTCGTGAAGATCTACCGCTAGTGAGGCAAGTCCTTCGTGGGCGATGGCCATGGTGGGATAGACAAGGTTGCTTCTTCGTGGACCCTTCGTGGGTGGTTGCTTCTTCGTGGACCCTTCGTGGGTGGAGCCCTCCGTGGACTCGCGCAACCATTACCCTTTATGGGTGGAGCCCTCCGTGGACTCGCGCAACCGTTACCCTTCGTGGGTTGAAGTCTCCATCAACGTGGATGTAATATAGCACCACCTATCCGAACCACAGGAAAAACATCCGTGTCTCCAATTGCGTTTGAATTCTTCAAACTCTTCCCTTACATTCTTGCAAGTTGCATGCTTTACTTTCCGCTGCCTATACACTCTTTGCATACTTGCTTGATATGTATTGTTGAAATTGTGCCTAAAACTCCACTTCAACCGAAAAAGCTTAAAAATTGCAACTTTAGCATTAAGTGTCTAATCACCCCCCTCTAGACACACCTACTTCTAGATCCTACAGTGATTGAAAGGATTTCACCCGCCGAAAGTGGGTTGCATGAAGCTTTTTATGAGTCTGCTGAAAGGCTTTGAGATACGTGAAATAGTGTATGTTTTTTGACAGTACCGCACATGTTAGGTGTGCCCTATGCAGATAGTAGCCCCTGAGACTCTGGTTGCCATCGAAAACGGCGGCAAACAGAGGATCATATTCCCAGGTAATAACCAGACCGCCTTTATGTGCAGGTGGCTGAAGGTCCGATGACTAGCCGGACTGATGAGTTTGCCGAGCTAAAGCGACAGCTTGATGCGGCAGATGCCGGCATTGTGCTTGTCAACAAGCGGCTTGACGAGGCACAGGGTAAGTGATTTCTCCGCTGATAAACACATAGTAAGAGGAGCATGATGCCAGTATCTTTAATATGTTGTGGCTGCAGATGGAGCTGCCACCATGGAGACCCTTCGGGCGGAACTTTTCCGAGCCAAGGAACAAGCAAGGAATAGCGATGCGGCCGCTCTAAAGGCGGTCGAAGAGCTGAGGGCCGAACAGGCCGCGCATTGCTAGAGCAAGGAAATAATAGCCAAGATGGTCGTTGAGTTGAAAGATGCCGCTGACCGTTACCAGCTTCTTGAAAAAGAAAGCCGAGCGAAGGCGACAGACCTGGAGAAGGCCATGGTAGCAGCCAAGGAAGCCCACTCCAAAATCAGAGCGACGAAGGAGGAGCTGCGTCAAGCTGCAGATATTGCGGTTGGGAAGCCCTTTTTGTTGCGGACTAATTTCGGAGATTCGAAGTATGCTCCTATTGATCAACTATGGAGTTCTGCAGACACATACGTGGATTTGGCAGCAAGTGTCCGAGTTCTTTAAGGATCAAAAAGATCGTGAAGTGGAAAAGCTGTTCTGGTCACAGTTCCATGCTCCAATGCGTCCGCTGCTGTTGAATGAACGAATGGCTGAGTGGGCGGAACTCCATAGGTTGTCCGGACTTGCCATGAGGTCTGTTGTGGATCATCTGTGGCCGGAAGGCCCAAGGCCGAGTAGTTACTTTAGTTTAGTGCAACAATTCCTTGGTGCTATGCCGCATATTGACGCTATGAAGAGGTCGGCGTGCATAGAGGGTGCGCGGATGACACTTGCCCGTGTCAAGACATACTGGGCAGAGATGGAGGCCACCACTATTCCAACACAGGGTTCAGCGCTGGGCCGAGTAGCTGGCGAGCACTACTTTGAAGAGGTCCTTGAAGGCGCTCGTTCGATAGAGGCGCAGTGCTCGAAGAATATTATGTTCTAGTGACATGTATACCTATTGTAAAAACAGTATTTTATTGAATTATGAAGGTTGTGTTTATACTTTTGCCTGAAAGTATTATGATGCCTCCTGTGCGGCCGTTTATGTATATATATGTATATAACCTGAAAGATTGCAGTCGTCGGCTTCGGCCCCCACGCATATAATGCGGGGGTGTTCACAAAAAACGCGTATTCACACTTGATCCAACATCTTGGTCCATGAAGGAGGTGGTAGCGCAGCGAACGAGGCAATCGAACTATATTGCTTTAACACTTTCACTTAGTCATAGGAGTTTGACGGTGGGACTACTATATAGCCCCTGGTACTTCCGCGCTCGTCTGAATACGGGGCGCGTACGTACATGATCGGGAAACGGTCCTTCATTAATGCAGAGGAATCCCGAAGATTCTGCTAACTCATCGAGTGGTTGACCAGTCTCACGCTTTATCATGACAGTCAGTTTTCGGCTTTCTCTACTGAGGTGCTCCTCCGGATGAACCAGGGCACAATCACAGTAGTTCTCCCGGTGCCGCCTTAGATGATAGAGCGGAACATAAGGTAGCAAAACACGGGAGCCGGGCAAACCCAACATTTGACCAAAGACATGATTCGGAGCTGATGCATATAAGGCCAAACTCGCGACGCCGAACACTCCCTAAAGTATTCGGTCTTTATAATATATGTCGGGCTGAACAATGCCCTTAATAATAAACCCCGAGTGTCCAGGTACGTGCAATATCCTGACGTGGCCACATGCCAATAACGTCAGCATCCTTCTCGGTTGTATTGAGTATCCGAAGGATGTGAACAACAAGAGACAATAAAAAAGGTTTACGCAGGGTCTTAATCTGAAAAGAAACCTTTGAGCGGGTCCCTGCTGCACGTCTGCGCCTGTGTCTTCGTTGTGCCGTGTCCTGGACGGGTATAGCACGATTGTCATCTATAAAAAAGAAGAACTTAGGTAAAAGTTGCCGTGCCAGAAAAGTGGTTATTATCAATAAACCATTGAAATTCAAGGTAAGTCAAGTTGAGCCGAACTAGCCCTGATTACACGCGGGAAGCCCCTGGTACCGTCGATGAGGGTTTAACCATCAAACCAATCTCATGTATATGTAGTGATGCACCAGACTCGTCTAACCGTGTCCGTGGTCTTGACGACCTGTCATTTATTCTGGTTGGTGAGGCCGTCTAGTGCTTGGCTATTAATGCTGCCGCACATTCTTCCGCGCGTAGAGAACGCTCAATATTTCCACTAACTGTGATGGTGCCGCGTGGACCGGGCATCTTAAGCTTGAGAGAAGCGTAATGCGGTACTGCATTAAAACGAGCAGAAGCCGATCTTCCGAGTAGTGTTTGATAGCCACTTCGGAATGGAGTGATGTAGAAAGTTAACTTTTCACTTCGGAAGTTGTCGGGAGAAACGAATACAACCTCTAGGAATAGAGAACCCGTACAGCGGGCCTCTGGGCCTGGTATTACTCCCTTGAAGGTAGTATTACTGTGGCTTATTTTTGTCAGGTCTATCCCCATTTTGCGGACCGTGTCCTGATATATCAGATTTAGACCACTGCCGCCGTCCATAAGGACTCGTGTCAGGTGGTATCCGTTTATTATTGGGTCTAACACCAAGGCAGCCAATCCTTCATGTCGGATGCTTGTCGCATGATCCCCGCGATCAAAAGTGATCGGGCAGGCCAACCAGGGGTTGAACTTAGGGGTGACGGGCTCTATGGCGCGTATGTCTCGGAGTGCATGTTTGCTTCTCCTCTTCGTCACGTAGATCATGTTTACTGTTTTAACCTTTGGTAGGAATTTTTTCTGTCCTCCAGTGCTTTGCTGGCGAGGTTCGTCCTCGTCTTCGCTTGGTGTCTCCCCCCTTGTGTTCAGCATTTAGCTTACCGCCTGCTTGAAGACCCAACATTCTCTGTGGGTGTGATTTGCAGGTTTGTCGGGGGTGCCATGAATCTGACATAGTTTGTCGTGAATCTTGTTTAGGCTAGACGGTCCATCTCTGCTGCCTTTGAAAGGCTTTTTCCGCTGACCTGGCCGAGAGCCTCTGAATCCGGCGTTGACCGCCGTATTATCTGGGTTGTCTTCTTTATTTCGACGCTTGTTTTTACTACCTCGTGGTTTTCCATTGCCATCCCTGACTTCGGATGTGCTTGGGTCACTGGTGCTACTGCGGGCTAACCGGCTATCTTCGCCCATGCAAAAGCGGGTCATGAGGCATGTCGGGGCTGCCATTGTTCTCGGTTTTTCTTGGCCGAGGTGTCTGGCGAGCTATTCGTCTCGGACGCTGTGCTTGAAAGCTGCTAAGGCTTCGGCGTCCGGACAGTCGATGATTTGGTTCTTCTTAGTGAGAAACCTGTTCCAAAGCTTTTGGGCTGACTCTTCGGGCTGTTGAATTATATGACTTAAATCGTCTGCATCCGGAGGTCGGACATAGGTCCCTTGAAAATTAGCCCGAAAAGCATCCTCGAGCTCCTCCCAACTTCCAATTGATTTTTCGGGGAGGCTTTTCAGCCAGTGCCGAGCTGGTCCTTTAAGCTTGAGGGGCAAGTATTTGATGGCATGGAGATCGTCTCCACGAGCCATATGGATGTGGAGGATAAAGTCCTCAATCTAGACCCCAGGGTCTGTGGTCCCGTCGTATGCCTCTATGTTCACTGGTTTGAATCCTTCTGGGAATTCGTGATCCAGCACGTCATCGGTGAAACATAGGGGGTGTGCGGCACCCTTGTATTTGGATGTATCATGGCGTTCGGACGGTTGTAGTATTCGATTTTGATTTTGTGTCGGAGCGCGCTTCCTAGATCCATAGATGGATCTGGTCATACTGGATTTTTTGCGCAAGTCCTCACGTAGATCGTGTGTTGACTTATGTGTGACCTTGTTAGCCGCTCTATCGCAGTCACACGATGGTTGATCTGGCCGGTTGGGCGTTTTATTTTTCGGCTGTATGGGCTCTAAGGCCTCGTCGTTGAATTCGGGTAATAGCTTACGCTTTAGATAGCTCTTTGTGTGGTAACCTCCACCATACTTTTCTTCGTTGTCGAGCACTTTGTTCCACCTGCTGTTGAGCGTATTCTGTTCGGCCTTAAGCCTTTGCTTCTGCTTCTTTAGACTCCTTGCTGTGGCAATAAGCCTTCTGCGGAGGTTCTCTTGCTCCAAGTTCGTTTCCCGGATGATGTGTGCATCTTCGTCCGGACCGTTTACCTCCCCAGAAGGGGTTTGACGAGGTTTATCCTCGGCATCGCCGTGTTCGGACGTCGGATCCGTACTGTGTTCACCGTTTGCAGCTTCATCCTGCTTTGCCGTCGGGGCAATGTGGTCGTCGTTTCCTCTGGAGTCGACTGGAGTGTTATTTTCTCTTGCGCTATTATCGCTGTTTTTGCCGAGGCAGGATTTGGAGCGGCGCCTACGCCGATGCTTTGTATGCTTCTTGGAGGGGTCGTCCTCCTCTGTCTCCTCCCGTTCCTCGTAATCGTTTTCTTTGGGTGTATCCACCATATATATGTCATGTGATGAAGTGGCTGTCCAGTGCCCTGTGGGCACTAGTTCCTGTTCCTCTCCTGCATCCTCATCCATGCCATCGATGTCTGCGGAGTCGAAATCGAGCCTGTCGGTTAAATCATCGACAAAAGCTACTAAGTGGGTGGTGGGTGGGCAGCAAATTTCTTCGTCATCCGCATCCCATTCTAGCCGGACATAGTTCGGCCAAGGTTCTCCTGACAAGGAGAGAGACTTTAATGAATTTAGCACATCGTCGAAAGGCGACTGCTGAAAGATATCCGCGGAGACGAACTCCATGATCGGCGTCCAATCGGATTCTATAGGCACGGATGCAGGAGGCTCGGAGTCCGTGGCCGGAGACGATTCCAGTGGTTCGGCAACACGACTCTCATAAGGGGTGAAGTCAGTATCCGGCTCCATCGCCACTGAGAGTGCGGCCTCCATGGCGGGGTCCATCCCTCCGTCGTCGGATGGCGCAATTTGCTCCGGTTTGAAGGCCGGAGTAGTTGCAGATGCGATCTCCCGAACACTGTCCGACGGCAGAGTTACGTCATGATTGTGTGGCGCACCTGACATGGGCTCGAACCCATCGAAGATTAAGTCTCCGCGGATCTCGGCAGTATAGTTTAAGTTTCCGAATCTGACCTGATGGCCAGGGGCGTAGCTCTCGATCTGCTCCAGATGGCCAAGCGAATTGGCCCGCAGTGTGAGGCCACCGAATACGAAGATCTGTGCGGGGAGGAAAACCTCACCCTGGACCACATCATTACCGATGATCGAAGGGGCCATCGAGCCTTATGGTGACGGCATAGTGGAACTCTCAATGAAAGCACCAATCTCGATGTCAAAACCGGTGGATCTCGGGTAGGGGGTCCCGAACTATGCGTCTAAGGCGGATGGTAACAGGAGGCAGGGGACACGATGTTTACCCAGGTTCGGGCCCTCTTGATGGAGGTAATACCCTACATCCTGCTTAATTGTTCTTGATGATATGAGTATTACAAGAGTTGATCTACCACGAGATTGTAGAGGCTTAACCCTATAAGCTAGCCTATGGTATGATTGTATGTTGTCCTATGGACTAAACCCTCCGGTTTATATAGACACCGGAGGGGGCTAGGTTACACAAAGTCGGTTACAAGGGAGGAGATCTACATATCCGTATTGCCAAGCTTGCCTTCCACGCCAAGGAATGTCCCATCCGGACACAGGATGAAGTCTTCAATCTTGTATCTTTATAGTCCAACAGTCCGGCCAAAGGATATAGTCCGGCTGTCCGGAGACCCCTAATCCAGGACTCCCTCACTCCCGGTCACCACGATCATACCACATTCGATCTAGCAATAACAAGCTAGACATGACACCTCTGCCAGAGCCACCGTGTAGCACGTGCCGGTAGCAAGAATGACTTGACGCTTCCGCATGAGACCTTGTGTGTAGCATCCGCCGACAGCGCATCCGCCGGAGGCTTCACCTCTCCATGACAAGCACCGCCCAACAACTCCGAAACTGGTGCATGTGTCACCTGCCGAGCTGCACCGAACCTGACCTGTTGGTGGAAGAGGCGTCCCATATCGTGCTAGCGTCATCGAGGCCTTCACCACTGCAAGGCCCGACCCCCACCACGGAGGCCTCCACCATCAAAGAAGTCGGGCCACCGCCCCATCACCCAACTCCCGCAGTGCCATCAGACAATGCCATAGCGAGCAAGAATGCGGCCAGAATGCCGCCACCAGACAGATTGTAGGCTATTGAGCTGCCACGCAACAACAACCACCTCTCCGCCGCAAGTCGTTGTAGATCTTGCTCTAAAGGCCCGTTGGCCCGAAGAAAATGAGGCCACCGCCACCTTGGAACCGCCACCGCTGGTCCCTCCAACCGGAGAAAATCCAGAGACTATGCCCTCGAGAGGGGACTCCGACACAGAAGCATCACCATTGCTCTATCCCGATGCGATCATTGTTTTCCCTTGGAGTTGTCTCGACCACCAGATCCAGACTTGCCTATCTAGATTGCTGTCGGACAAGATCGACCCGAAGGAGGCCTCGCGGCCACTGGAGGTAGCCCACCGCCGCTGCCATAGCTGATCCCGCCGCCGTATTGGCCGCCATCCCCTCGGGCGCCCATGAAGCGTTCACCACGCCTCCTCCATGGATCTGGGCAGCAACCCATCCCTGAAGAGGAGGGTTGTGGGGAAGCACACAAGTACATGTACACACAGCCGCGAACACCACCGCCCTCCCACCGCCACTGGGCCTAGTGACACGGGTGGAGGAGCACCCCTCAGTCCACCCGTCAATCGATCATCCCACTCAAGGACTATATATTGGCACCACGGTGCCAGGGAGCCCGCTACCACCGGATCTACACGGGCTTAGCCCGGCCAAGTCCAAAGGGCATGCGTATCCTGTCCCGCCAGCAAATGTTCACGCGGTATATACAGGTTTGTCTTAATCTATCTACTAGCAAAAGAGCCCGTGCGTTGCAACGGAAGAGAAAATATAACACACGCTCTTAACTCAACAACCATCACTCAAGACCACAATAGGTCCATCTCCTTTATTTTTGTGAGGCATCATATTTGTGTTGCCGCTTATACTCCTTCTCACCCTCGCCGGTGATGGCCTCGGTGTTCACACAAAACAACAAAAAACGTGTGTTGAATATGGTTAATCCTAAGACGTCTCTCTCTCTCTCTCTCTCTCTCTCTCTCTCTCTCTCTCTCTCTCTCTCTCTCTCTCTCTCTCTCTCTCTCTCTCTCTCTCGCTCGCTTTCTCACACTCTCGCGATGAGAAATCTGTTGTTTTCCCCTGCGACATTTTTCAGAGGTATGCATGTGTATTTATCAATGTTTTCTTTTCCATATATGGTTATAGTGGGGTGTTTATTTGTAATCTGGATCGCCGCCGGTATGAAAAAAAACGGAGCTTGTGCTATAATTTATAAGTTTTCTTTCATAACAATATTTAAAAAATATTTAACAGGTAAAATTAACATCATATTTAGATTCTACACATTTTTCTAATAAAATTTCATATATAATATGTTAAAATCGAAGTTACGGTTTAAAAGATATAGATAATTTAGAAAATTATTTGGTTTGACTCAAATATATTCTAAAATAATATTTAAAAATACTTAACAGGTAAAAATAATCTCATATTCATATTCTACATATTTTTCTAATCAAATTTCAATGTAACATGTTCAAATCAGAGTTACGGTTTAAAAGATATGGATGCTTTAAAAAGCATTTGTTTGACTTAAATATGATCCGCGGATGAATTACCTAAAACATTAGGGGGGTTTTCGGAAAATGTAAAATAACGGTTCAGGTATGACTTAAATCCGGACGGCGGGTTGATTTCAAGAAAAGACGGGAATTTTTGTGTAAAATATGAAAATAATAATTCGTTTTAACTTAAAACAGGACTGTGGGTTGAATTCTCTAAAATAGAGAGACTTTTCTGAAAAATGCCATGACGGACGAAAGAAACCCAATTTGCTTTATTATTAGGTAAAGATAAAGATTATATATACTTATAAAACAATAGGCAAACAAGCCATCATGTTTGTCCACACATATTAAATTACCTTACCCGTTAACTTTAGATATATACAGCTAAGTTTTAAAAATGTATACATTACATACAAAATAATATAGCCATGCACAAAAAAGTCAGCACGTCACACACAAATAGATATATGTTCTGGCAAAAGCCAAACACAATGGACTAGTAAATAAACTGGAGCAGTCCGGTTAAGTTAAAAAAAAGTGGAGCAGTCCGGTTGGCATACGCTCCTAGGCAAGAGCGTGGCCTGGTACAGTCCGTTTCATATTAGCACCAAAAGGGCAAGAAATGACATCATGGCTCATGTCATTTTTTTTACCGCCTCATGGCTCATGTCATCAATCAATGTGAAGGTTTGTCATGTTTTCATGATTATTAAGCTGGGGTTTAACCCACAACAATTGATACGTATATTCATTCTCTTCTTTTTTGCCGGGAAAGTATATTCATTCTCATGTCCTCCTATATCATAGGGACACAAGAAGCTACAAATTGATTGATACATATGAGTTATATCAGAAGGAAAATAAAGTCAACATTTTTTTTGCAAAAAAATATAGGAAAAGGAAAAATAGAGTCAACTTACTTTTACAAGAAAAGCTACAGAAAAAGGAAAAATTGAGTCAACTTTTTTTTTCCCAGAAAATTGCCAGTTGCCGCATGGAAATCTGATTGGACAATTAATTCGAGAGGTATACGGCTCAGCCAAGAAAACGAGCCCATATTAGATATGCAACCCAACGCACCACCGACCATACACATGACACACCTCAAGAAATAATAAAGCCAAATCATTGTGTATATACACGCTAGAATTATTTTTCTTTCTGAACTACTAACAAAGACACCCGCAATTTTTTTTACTAACCAACATGCATCCTATCACGATGCATCATATCAAAGAGTTGAGAAATGCAAGATTTAGCAGATACTAGCGGAGTACAGAGTGCCCCAAAGAGACGGAGAAGCCGCACTATATCGGGAGAAATCAAAGAGTACGTAGATGTTAATGGGCATATATAATGTAGTCAGGACACCGAGACAGAACAGTCGAAAGATCCATAAGCAATGTGGTATGTGTATATGTGAGTGTGCTATTCAAAATAGGTATAATAATGTTTTGGAGCAAAAAATTCATGCAAATATGTAATATGTTTGAGTTTAATTCATAGTGCAAAGTTCCTCCAACACTTACATTTAGAGAAAACAATTTCTAAAAAACACTACTGGTGAAAACAAAAATGACAAAAGGAGAAAATCTGTAGAGTGAAAAGGGGAGAATATTATAAATGCATTAACTCTTCAATTGTGACACACAGAAGTCGCGATCTCTCTTAATGATGTACTTTGGTAATAACTATGTCCTATATATTTCTTAAGAAAGAAGTAAATATTTAAAAAGGACTTAATGATAATATCAACTGCTAGTGCGGCAACTAACTGACCGGAAAAGAAATATATAAAATATATTATTTAATAAATTTAGCCGCGCAATTGCACTGGACATATATGAAATTATCCCCATGGAAAAGTAAAATACCGATTTAGCTTCCGAACAAATTGTATACTACGTCCATAAGTAACTGAAAATTGAAATAGAATTCGGTAAACGTAAAAAAGAAATTGTCCATATTGTTTTCATCTGAACTATATATAAGTGTACAAATAGATAAATTTGGAATGCAATATACGGAAAGTAGCTATTAGAATTGTACCCAGAAAACAGTGTGGAGGCAAAAAGTAGCTATACTCATGTAGAAATCTATATGAAATCAAGCAATCAGATCTAAAGAAATAATAAAATGTGGAATATACTATAAGAATATTAAAAAGTAGTGCTTCCAACTAAAGACCAAAAACGCTTCTATAAATCTAATTAGGATTTTCCATGGAATATAATTTTGATATACTTCATCAATATATTGATGTATGGAAAAGCACATGCAAAGATGGATATAATTGAATAATAATTAGCATCAAAGCAATAATAATTAACCATGAAAGTAAGTAATAAATGAATAATAAATAATTGACTAAGAAGAATGTGTTTTGTCAAATTCCTAACATCAGCTGAGATTGCCAAGTAAAAGTGTTAAGTAAATACTTAAATACTAATGTTTATAATAATACAGCATAATATTCACATGGAAAATATTGATACATCATTTGACAAAAGACCCTATCTATATATTAAGTAGCATGTATCTTAATATGTTGAATCTAGCCGCGCAAATGCGTGGGTCACACTTCTAGTTTGTTAATATAGCACCACCCTTAGCGATGATCCTAACTTTCCTTAGAGCATCTTCAACAGCCGGGCCAAAAGACATGTGCGCGGTAAACTGGCTTTTTAGCGCGCGCGGGACATTTTCGCACGCTCCAGTGGTGGCGGAAAACTAGCGTGCGTAGGAAAAGGCGGCAGCTCGCGCGTTAGATTTGGCGCCCCGCGTCGGGCGCGCATATAAAATTGCAGGGCCCTCTGCCGCTCTCTCATCGCTCCCTCTACTGTTTTTTCTCCTCGCCGCCGACACGACACCACCGCGCCACCATCGCGCCTCGTCGCTGGGAAGCTTCGGGCTACCACGGCGTCCGCGTGCGTCCGTCCGGCACCTACTCCGCCGAGATTCGGTCGGGCGGCGGCATGCGCCTCCGCCTCAGAACCTTCGACACCGCCCAAGAGGGTGCCCTCGCGTACGACGCTGCGGCGTGGCGCCTCCGGCGGCCCCGTCAGGACGTGAACTTCGCCGACGTGGCGACGCGGGAGCGGGCACAGGAGTTGGCGCCTTTCCCACGGCTTCTCATCGACGAGGATCGTCGCAAGAACCGGAGACGGGAGTGCCGTCTCAGCCTGGCCGAGATGGACGAGGAAGCCATGGCGTTGTGGAGCCATCGCTTCGCGCAAGACATCGTCAACGAGGAACAATTTTTCGCCGAGAGGAGGGCGGAAAGGGCGAAGAGGAGGAAGGAGCGAGCTGCCTATCGCGAGGACAAGCGAACGCGGAAGGCAGTCGCTAAATACAACATCGCGCTAGGAGATGCGTCCTCCTGGGACTTCGGCGACGAGCGGTTCCTTGACGCCTACGCTCAGACGTCGGAGATGGACATCACCAAAGCAGAGTCCGAGTCAAAGAATGAAGAGTAGTAATAGTTTTTTGTTTTATTTTGTATCGTAGAAGCAGACTATGTGACGAACTATGAACTATTTATTGTAGGAGAAGACTATGAACTATCTACGCATTATTTTGTATCAACTATCTTCATATTTGTACCATTGAAACCAAATATGTATCAAATCGAGTTCACATAATAGAAAAAAATAGATGAAATATAGCACGCCTGCTGGAGCGGCTCGGGCGTGCTTTATTTTGCGGCGGCCGTTGAAGTCGGCGCACCGCTGCACGTAAAAGCTAGCTCACCCAGCGTTGTATTCTGACTTTTAACGCGCCGCGTGTTGTGCGGCTGTTGGAGATGCTCTTAGTTGCTATCTCTGGTGCACGAACGACCCTGTCAATATAACCTTATCTTGCGTTGTGGGTTGTTTATCGCGCATAGACAAAGAGAACCGTGCATGCTCCGTCCTGATTTTGTCTTCATTACATACATTTGGCCATAAATCACCATTCGAGACTAACCCTCTCGTCATTCGAGATAGCCGGCTTCATGCTAGTCTCCGTTAATCCACATATAAATTCTCTCTGTGTATAGCACGACGCTGCAAGCCTGCAAACAAATATAGTACGTCATTAGCTCTTCATTAGTTTGCAGTAGCAGTTGCCACCATCAACGAAGTCCATGGAGTTTGCTCCTCCGCCACCGTGGCATTATAATTTAGACCCACCGTCGTATGAATTCCCGGCGATACGTCCCTGGTATCCGCCACCGCCTCCGCCATCTTCAGATGATGAATGGAAAGTCACGGTATCGCTCGTCGTCTTCTTCGCAGTCTGCATTCTCGGAGTCGCTTTAAAGGGTTGCCGCAGCACGCAATCTCACGCTGAGGCAGAGGCAGCCGCTGCCGCCCGGCCGCTACCGCGGCTGGAATCCCTCCGGCAACTCGATGAGGTGCAGCTGGCCGTGGTCCGCCCTACAAACCCGACGGCCCGCCTCCCGGCGTTCAAGTACAACCAGTCCGTGAAGCACAACATGACGGGTGGAGGAGAGGAAGCGGCTACGTGCTCGGTGTGCCTCGGCGTGTTCCAGCCAGGGGAGGCGGTGCGGCTGTTGCCGGCGTGCATGCACCTGTACCACGTGGAGTGCATCGACCCGTGGCTGGACGCGCACTCAACGTGCCCACTCTGCCGCTCGGACGCCGACCCCATGGACGGCGCTAGGCTACCTCCCGTTTAATCTTTTTTCCGACGAGAGGCTTACGTACGGGCTACGGTGAAGATTTGGTAGGTGTATATATGTAGCGCTGTTGCCTTTTTTTTATAGGTGAGCAACTCTGCCTGTCTCTTTTATTTTATTTTTAGAAATGCCTGTAACTTTATTCTTGATCATAAGAATTACAGGTATACTGATTTGAATCTAAGATAAAAAGAAATACAAAACAACTCCTATGACTAAGAATTACCATAAAATCTCTTGTAAACACCTTATTCACGGTATCAATCTCTGCTAGAAAGTAGCTAAAAAAATCCATGCTAGAAGAAATACTCAAAAGACTTTAATAAAGAGACTGCAATTGAACTGGAGCAATGATGATGTCTCTTTTTTCACCCGGATAAACATTACCAATAACGGTTTTTAAAAATGTCTTGAGTCATCCATCCAAAAAGATGAGAAACCCTAATCGATGAACCCCTATAAGGGCAGGCTTGTCTCTTTTAGCTCGTTGAGCTACTAATTGTATCGGACCATATAGTTTTTCTTCATTGTTCTTTTTTTAGCGTTTAGTTGATCCTTTGCCTACCCCTAAAAAAAAGTTGACCCTTTGCCTTTTGGTTCCTTTTCACTATTTTTTGTTTTTCTCTTCCATTTTTCCATTTTTGTTTTCTATTTTTTAATTCCTTGTTTTACCTAGCCTTGTTTTTGCATGCCCTTTTTTATTGTAATGACATCAAAAGCCAAGTCTTCTCTTTGGTGGAAATGTTTTTCCCATGAGTTTTTTAGTCACAGAAAATTTGTGTGGCCAAAGTTTTAATTCGGTCACAACTGCAAGTTTTCAAATGGGGTCATAACCGCAATCTTTCAAGTCTGATTTGCAACTATAAGTTCTCAAATGGTGTCACAACCGTGAGATTTCAAAAATGAATTGCAACGGCAGGTTTTCAAATGTGGCCGCAAGTGCAAGCTTTCTAGTTGTGGTTGTAACTGCACGTTTTCAAATGGGGTCGCAACTGCATGTATTCAAAAATGGTCATAAATGCAAATTTTCAAGTCGGGTCACAATTGAAAGTTTTTAAGTCGGGTCCTAACTTCATTTTTTTCAAGTGGGAGCCGCAATTTCAAGTTTTCAAATGGGGTGCAACTACAAGTTTTTAAATGGGGTCGCAACTACAAATTTTCAAGTCGGGCCGGAACAATAAGTTTTTAAATGGGCCGCAAGCGTAAGTTTTCAAGTAAGGTCGCAACTGCATGTTTTGAAATAGGATCGCAACTACAAGTTTACAAATGGGTCGTAACTTTAAGTTTACAAGTGAGGTCGCAACTATAAATTTTTAAATGAGATTGCAACTGCATGTTTCAGGTTGGGTCACACTTTTTTTAATCATCTTTTATCTCTCTCTCGCTCTCTCTAAAATATTGTTACTACTCACTGTCGTTTATGGTTAATTTTGCCTTCTCAATGCGTCTCCGTATTTCGGCCCAAAATCACATGATGACAAGCCAATCTAGAAAGTTTTTTTCTTTGTTGTATGCAATACATAGCTAATAGAAATCTAGCCCAACCAAGCAAGAAAAGAAAATGAGTGGCCCATAAAAATAAGTAGCGACCAATCCCATAGACAGGCTACAAAAATCGAACCAACTACCAACCCATAGACATGCTACAAAAATCAAACCTGTTGAGGAACGCAGTATTTTAAAAAAATTCCTACGATCACGCAAGATCTATCTAGGAGATGCATAGCAATGAGATGGAATTGTGTGTCCACGTACCCTCGTAGACCGAAAGCGGAAGCGTTTAATAATGCGGTTGATGTAATCGACCGTCTTCACGATCCAACTGATCCAAGTACCGAACGTACGGCACCTCTGAGTTTTGCACACGTTCAACTCGATTACGTCCCTTGAACTCTTGATCCAGCAGAGGGTCGAGGGAGAGTTCTGTCAGCACGACGGCGTAGTGACGGTGAAGGTGATGTGATCCGCGCAGGGCTTCGCCTAAGCACCACGACGCTATGACCGGAGGAGCAAACTGCGGAAAGAGACACCGCACACGGCTTGAAACAATTGTTGTGTCTCCAAGAGGTGCCCTACCCACGTATATAAAGGAGGGAGAGGGAGGAGGCCGGCCCTAGGGGCGCACCATAAGGGGGGAGTCCTACTAGGACTCTCAGTCCTAGTAGGATTTGCCCCCCCCCCCTTATTTTCCTTCTCACGGAGGGTGGAAAGGAGAGGGAGTACGAGAAGGAAAGGGGGGTGATGCCACCTTCCCTACTCCAATTAGGCCTCCTCCCTTGTGGGGGGCGCACCAACCCCTTGTGGGCTGGTTAGCCTCCCTCCTATGGCCCATATCTTTTCCCAAGGGGGGGGGGGGGTTCCGGTAACCCCTCCGGTACTCCGGTATGTACCCGATACACTTCGTAACCCTTCCGGTGTCCGAATACTACCTTCAAATATATCAATATTTACCTCTCGACAATTTCGAGACTCCTTATCATGTCCGTGATCTCATCCGGGACTCCGAACAAACATTGGTCACCAAAACACATAACTCATAATACAGATCATCATCAAACATTAAGCGTGCGGACCCTACGGGTTCGAGAACTATGTAGACATGACCGAGACACATCTCCGGTCAATAACCAATAGCGGAACCTAGATGCTCATATTGGTTCCTACATATTCTATGAAGATCTTTTCGGTCAAACCGCATAACAACATATGTTATTCCCTTTGTCATCGGTATGTTAAATCGATCGTCGGTATCATCATACCTAGTTCAATCTCGTTACCGGCAAGTCTCTTTACTCGTTCCATAATGCATCATCCCATAACTAACTCTTTAGTCACATTGCTTGCAAGGCTTATAATGATGTGCATTACCGAGAGGGCCCAGAGATACCTCTCCAATACTCGGAGCGACAAATCCTAATCTTGATATATGCCAACCCAACAAACACCTTCGGGGACACCTGTAGAGCATCTTTATAATCACCCAGTTATGTTGTGACGTTTGATAGCACACAAGGTGTTTCTACGGTATTCGGGAGTTGCATAATCTCATAGTCATAGGAATATGTATAAGTCATGAAGAAAGCAATACCAAGAAAACTTAACGATCATTATGCTAAGCTAACGGATGGGTCTTGTCCATCACATCATTCTTCTAATGATGTGATCCTGTTCATCAAATGACAACACATGTCTATGGTCAGGAAACTTAACCATCTTTGATTAACGAGCTAGTCAAGTAGAGGCATACTAGGGACACTTTGTTTTGTCTATGTATCCACACATGTATCAAGTTTTCAGTTAATACAATTCTAGCATGAATAATAAACATTTATCATGATATAAGGAAAAATAAATAACAACTTTATTATTGCCTCTAGGGCATATTTCCTTCAGTCTCCCACTTGCACTAGAGTCAATAATCTAGTTCACATCGTCATGTGATTTAACACCAATAGTTCACATCTTTATGTGATTAGTTCACATTGCCATGCATGTGACTAATACCCAAAGGGTTTTACTAGAGTCAATAATCTAGTTCACATCGCTATGTGATTAACACCCAAAGATTACTAAGGTGTGATCATGTTTTGCTTGTGAGAGAAGCTTTAGTCAACGGATCTGTCACATTCAGAGCCATATGTATTTTGCAAATTTTCTATGTCTACAATGCTCTGCATGGAGCTACTCTAACTAATTGCTTCCACTTTCAATATGTATCCAGATTGAGACTCAGAGTCATCCGGATCGGTGTAAAAGCTTGCATCGAGTAACTCTTTACGACGAACTCTTTATCACCTCCATAACAGAGAAATATCTCCTTAATCTTCTAAGGATAATTTTGACCGTTGTCCAGTGATCCACTCCTGGATCAATATCGTACCCCCTTGCCAAACTCATGGCAAGGTACACAATAGGTTTGGTACACAACATAGCATACTTTATAGAACCTATGGCTGAGTCATAGGGAATGACTTTCATTCTCTTTCTATTTTCTGACGTGGTCGTGTTTTGAGTCTTACTCAACTTTACACCGTGCAATACAGGCAAGAACTCCTTCTTTGATTGTTCCATTTTGAACTACTTCAAAATCTTGTCAAGGTATGTACTCATTGAAAAATCTTATCAAGCGTCTTGATCTATCTCTATAGATCTTGATGCCCAATATGTAAGCAACTTCACCGAGGTTTTTCTTCAAAAAACTCCTTTCAAACACTCCTTTATGCTTTCCAGAAAATTCTAAATCATTTCTGATCAAAAATATGTCATTCACATATACTTATCAGAAAGGTTGTAGTGCTCCCACTCACTTTCTTATAAATACAGGCTTCACCGCAAGTCTGTATAAAACTACATGCTTTGATCAACTCATCAAAGCGTATATTCCAACTCTGAGATGCTTGCACCAGTCCATAGATGGATCGCTGGAGCTTGCGCATTTTGTTAGCACCTTTAGGATTGACAAAACCTTCTTGTTGTATCATATACAACTCTTCTTTAATAAATCCATTAAGGAATACAATTTTGACATCCATTTGTTAGATTTCATAAAATGTGGCAATTGCTAACATGATTCCGACAGACTTTAAGCATCGATACGAGTGAGAAAATCTCATCGTAGTCAACACCTTGAACTTGTCAAAAACCCTTTTCGACAAGTCGAGCTTTGTAGATAGTAACACTACTATCAGCGTCCATCTTCCTCTTGAAGATCCATTTATTCTCTATGGCTTGCCAATCATCAGGCAAGTCAACCAAAGTCCACACTTTGTTCTCATACATGGATCCCATCTCAGATTTCATGGCTTCAAGTCATTTCGCGGAATCCGGGCTCATCATCGTTTCCTCATAGTTCGTAGGTTCGTCATGGTCAAGTAACTTAACCTCCAGAACAGGATTACCGTACCACTCTGGTGCGGATCATACTCTGGTTGACCTACGAGGTTTGGTAGTAACTGTTGGGGAACGCAGTATTTCAAAATAATTCCTATGATCACGCAAGATCTATCTAGGAGATTCATAGCAACGAGAGGGGGAGAGTATGTTTACGTACCCTCATAGACTAAAAGCAGAAGCGTTATGAAACACGGTTGATGTAGTCGAATGTCTTCATGATTCAACCGATCAAGTACGAATGCACGGCACCTCCGCGATCTCCACACGTCCAGCTCGGTGACGTCCCTCGTACTCTTGATCCAGCTGAGGCCGAGGGACAGTTTTGTCAGCACGACAGCGTGATGATGGTGATGATGAAGTTACCAACGTAGGGCTTCGCCTAAGCACTACAATAAGATGACCGAGGTGGAATTCTGTGGAGGGGGGCACCGCACACGGCTAAACAATCAACTTTTGTGTTCTAGGGTGCCCCTGCCCCCGTATATAAAGGAGCAAGGGGGAGACCGGCCGGCCCTCATAGGTGCGCTAAGGGGGGAGGAAATCTCCTCCAAGTAGGAGTAGGACTCGCCCCTTTTCCAGTCCTACTAGGAGAAGAAGGAAGGATGGGGGAAGAGAAGGAAGGAGGGGGCGCCGCCCCTCCCCCTAGTCCAATTCGGACTAGGCCCATGGGGGTGGGCGCGGCCAGCCTTGGCAGCTCCTCTCTCTTTCCCCTAGGCCCAATAAGGCCCATTACTTCTCTGGTGGTTCCGATAACCCTCTCGGCACTCCGATATATATCCGGTGACCTCCGGAACTCATCCGGTGTCCGAATATAGTTATCCAATATATCAATCTTTATGTCTCGACCATTTCGAGACTCCTCGTCATCCGTGATCACATCCGAGACTCCGAACAACCTTCGATACATCAAAACACATAAACTCATAATACCGATCGTCATCGAACGTTAAGCGTGCGGACCCTATGGGTTTGAGAACTATGTAGACATGACCGAGACTCACTTCCGGTCAATAACCAATAGCGGAGCCTGGATACTCATATTGGCTCCTACATATTCTATGAAGATCTTTATCGGTCAAACCGCATAAGAACATACGTTGTTCCCTTTGTCATCGGTATGTTACTTGCCCGAGATTCGATCATCGGTATCTCAATACCTAGTTCAATATCGTTACCGGCAAGTCTCTATACTCATTCCGTAATGCATCATCCCGCAGCTAACTCATTAGTCACATTGCTTGCAAGGCTTATAGTGATGTGCATTATCGAGAGGGCCCAGAGATACCTCTCCGACGATCGGAGTGACAAATCCAAATCTCGATCTATGCCAACTCAACAAACACCATCGGAGACGCCTATAGAGCATCTTTATAATCACCCAGTTACATTGTGACATTTGATAGCACACTAAGTGTTCCTCCAGTATTTGGGAGTTGTATAATCTCATAGTCATGGGAACATGTATAAGTTATGAAGAAAGCAATAGCAACAAACTAAACGATCATAGTGCTAAGCTAACGGATGGGTCAAGTCAATCACATCATTCTATAATTATGTGATCCCTTTCATCAAATGACAACGCTTGTCCATGGCTAGGAAACTTAACCATCTTTGATGAACGAGCTAGTCAAGTAGAGGCATACTAGTGACACTCTGTTTGTCTATGTATTCACACATGTACTAAGTTTCCGGTTAATACAATTCTTGCAAGAATAATAAACATTTATCATGATATAAATAAATATAAATAACAACTTTATTATTGCCTATAGGGCATATTTCCTTCAGTAACTTGATCTGAAGTTTCATGATCATCGTCATTAACTTCCTCACTAATTGGTGTAGGAATCACTGGAACTACTTTCCAATTCAGGAGAAGGTACAATTACCTCATCAAGTTCTACTTTCCTCCCACTCACTTCTTTTGAGAGAAACTCCTTCTCTAGAAAGGATCCATTCTTAGCAACAAATATCTTGCCTTTGGATCTGTGATAGAAGGTGTACCCAATAGTTTCTTTTGGGTATCCTATGAAGACGCACTTCTCCGATTTGGGTTCGAGCTTATCAATTTTAAACTTTTTCACATAAGCGTCGCAACCCCAAACTTTAAGAAACGACAGCTTAGGTTTCTTGCTAAACCACGGTGTCGTCTCAACGGATTTAGATAGTGCCCTTTTTAACGTGAATGCAGCTGTCTCTAATGCATAACCCCAAAATGATAGTGCTAAATCGGTAAGAGACATCATAGATCGCACCATATCTAATAAAGTACGGTTACGACGTTCGGACGCACCATTACGTTGTGGTGTTCCAGGTGGCGTGAGTTGTGAAACTATTCCACATTGTTTCAAATAAAGACCAAACTCGTAACTCTAATATTCACCTCCACGATCATATCGTAGAAATTTTATTTTCTTGTTATGATGATTTTCCACTTCACTCTGAATTTCTTTGAACTTTTCAAATGTTTCAGACTTATGTTTCATTAAGTAGATATATCCATATCTACTCAAATCATCTGTGAAGGTCAGAAAATAACGATACCTGCCGCGAGCCTCAACACTCATCGGACCGCATACATCAGTATGTATTATTTCCAATAAGTCAGTTGCTCGCTCCATTGTTCCGGAGAACGGAGTCTTAGTCATCTTGCCCATGAGGCATGGTTCGCAAGCATCAAGTGATTCAAAAGGCCCATCATCATGGAGTTGTTGGAAATATGCCCTAGAGGCAATAATAAAAGGATTATTATTATATTTCCTTGTTCATGATAATTGTCTTTTATTCATGCTATAATTGTGTTATCCGGAAATCGTAATACATGTGTGAATAATAGACACCAACATGTCCCTAGTAAGCCTCTAGTTGACTAGCTCGTTGATCAACAGATAGTCATGGTTTCCTGACTATGGACATTGGATGTCATTGATAACGATATCACATCATTAGGAGAATGATGTGATGGACAAGACCCAATCCTAAACATAGCACAAGATCATATAGTTCGTTTGCTAGAGTTTTCCAATGTCAAGTATCCTTTCCTTAGACCATGAGATCGTGTAACTCCCGGATACCGTAGGAGTGCTTTGGGTGTACCAAACGTCACAACGTAACTGGGTGACCATAAAGGTATACTACGGGTATCTCCGAAAGTGTCTGTTGGGTTGACACGGATCAAGACTGGGATTTGTCACTCCGTATGACGGAGAGGTATCACTGGGCCCACTCAGTAATGCATCATCATTATGAGCTCAAAGTGACCAAGTGTCTGGTCATGGGATCATGCATTACGGTATGAGTAAAGTGACTTGCCGGTAACGAGATTGAACGAGGTATTGGGATACCGACAATCGAATCTCGGGCAAGTAACATACCGATTGACGAAGGGAATTGTATACGGGGTTGCTTGAATCCTCGACATCGTGGTTCATCCGATGAGATCATCGAGGAGCATGTGGGAGCCAACATGGGTATCCAGATCCCGCTGTTGGTTATTGACCGGAGAGCGATCTCGGTCATGTCTACATGTCTCCCGAACCCGTAGGGTCTACACACTTAAGGTTCGGTGATGCTAGGGTTGTAGGGATATGTATATGTAGTAACCCGAATGTTGTTCGGAGTCCCGGATGAGATCCCGGATGTCACGAGGAGTTCCGGAATGGTCCGGAGGTAAAGAATTATATATAGGAAGTGCTATTTCGGCTGTCGGGACAAATTTCGGGGTCATCGGTATTGTACCGGGACCACCGAAAGGGTCCCGGGGGTCCACCGGGTGGGGCCACCTATCTCGGAGGGCCCCATGGGCTGAAGTGGGAAGGGATCCAGCCCAAAGTGGGCTGGGGCGCCACTTCCCCTAGGGCCCATGCGCCTAGGGTGGGGGAAACCCTAAAGGGGGGCGCCCCCTTGCTTGGGGGGCAAGCCCCCCACCCCTTGGCCGCCGCCCCCCTAGGAGATTGCATCTCCTAGGGCCTGCGCCCCCCCTAGGATCCCTATATATAGTGGGGGGAGGGAGGGCCTCTAACCCTACGCCATTGGTGCCTCCCTCTCCCTCTCCAACACCTCCTCCTTCTCCATAGAGCTTGGCGAAGCCCTGCCGGAGTACTGCAGCTCCATCACCACCACGCCGTCGTGCTGCTGCTGGAGCCATCTTCCTCAACCTCTCCTTCCCCCTTGCTGGATCAAGAAGGAGGAGATGTTACGCTGACCGTACGTGTGTTGAACGCGGAGGTGCCGTCCGTTCGGCGCTTGGATCTCCGGTGATTTGGATCACGTCGAGTACGACTCCCTCATCCCCGTTCTTTGAACGCTTCCACTCGCGATCTACAAGGTACGTAGATGCATCCAACCACTCGTTGCTAGATGAACTCATAGATGGATCTTGGTGAAACCGTAGGAAAATTTTTGTTTTCTGCAACGTTCCCCAACAGTGGCACCAGAGCTAGGTCTATGCGTAGTTCTCTATGCACGAGTAGAACACAATTTGTTGTGGGCGTTGATGTTGTCAACTTTCTTGCCGCTACTAGTCTTATCTTGCTTCAACGGTATTGTGGGATGAAGCGGCCCGGACCAACCTTACACGTACGCCTACGTGAGACCGGTTCCACCGACTGACATGCACTAGTTGCATAAGGTGGCTGGCGGGTGTCTGTCTCTCCCACTTTAGTTGGAGCGGATTCGATGAAAAGGGTCCTTATGAAGGGTAAATATAAGTTGACAAATCACGTTGTGGCTTTCACGTAGGTAAGAAAACGTTCTTGCTAGAACCCTCTTGCAGCCACGTAAAACTTGCAACAACAATTAGAGGACGTCTAACTTGTTTTTGCAGCAAGTGTTTCGTGATGTGATATGGCCAAAGTTGTGATGAATGATGAATGATATATATGTGATGTATGAGATGTTCATGCTATTGTAATAGGAATCACGACTTGCATGTCGATGAGTATGACAACCGGCAGGAGCCATAGGAGTTGTCTTTATTTTTTTGTATGACCTGCGTGTCATTGAGAAACGCCACGTAAATTACTTTACTTTATTGCTAAACGCGTTAGCCATAGTAGTAGAAGTAATAGTTGGCGAGCAACTTCATGGAGACACGATGATGGAGATCATGATGATGGAGATCATGGTGTCATGCCGGTGACAAGATGATCATGGATCCCCAAGATGGAGATCAAAGGAGCTATGTGATATTGGCCATATCATGTCACTTTTATTATTTGATTGCATGTGATGTTTATCATGTTTTTGCATCTTGTTTACTTAGAACGACAGTAGTAAATAAGATGATCCCTCATAATAATTTCAAGAAAGTGTTCCCCCTAACTGTGCACCGTTGCGACAGTTCGTTGTTTCGAAGCACCACGTGATGATCGGGTGTGATAGATTCTAACGTTCACATACAACGGGTGTAAGAAAGATTTACACATGCAAACACTTAGGTTGACTTGACGAGCCTAGCATGTACAGACATGGCCTCGGAACACAGAAGACCGAAAGGTCGAGCATGAGTCGTATAGAAGATACGATCAACATGAAGATGTTCACCGATGTTGACTAGTCCGTCTCACGTGATGATCGGACACGGCCTAGTTAACTCGGATCATGTTATACTTAGATGACTGGAGGGATGTCTATCTAAGTGGGAGTTCATTAAATAATTTGATTAGATGAACTTAATTATCATGAACTTAGCCTAAAATATTTACAATATGTCTTATAGATCAAATGGCCAATGTAGTCCTCAACTTCAACGCGTTCCTAGAGAAAACCAAGCTGAAAGACGATGGCACCAACTACATGGACTGGGTCCGGAACCTGAGGATCATCCTCATAGCTGCCAAGAAAGATTATGTCCTACAAGCAGCGCTAGGTGACGCACCTGTTCTCCCTGCAGAACAAGACGTTATGAACGCTTGGCAGGCACGTACCGATGACTACTCCCTCGTTCAGTGCGGCATGCTTTACAGCTTAGAGCCGGGACTCCAAAAATGTTTTGAGAGACACGGAGCATATGAGATGTTCGAAGAGCTGAAAATGGTTTTCCAAGCTCATGCCCGGGTCGAGAGATATCAAGTCTCCGACAAGTTCTTTAGCTGTAAGATGGAGGAAAACAGTTCTGTCAGTGAGCACATACTCACTATGTCTGGGTTGCATAACCGCTTGACTCAGCTCGGAGTTAATCTCCCGGATGACGCGGTCATTGACAGAATCCTTCAGTCGCTTCCACCGAGCTACAAGAGCTTTGTGATGAACTTCAACATGCAGGGGATGGAAAAGACCATTCCTGAAGTGTTTGCAATGCTGAAATCAGCAGAGGTAGAAGTCAAAAAGGAACATCAAGTGTTGATGGTGAATAAAACCACTAAGTTCAAAAAGGGCAAGGGTAAGAAGAACTTCAAGAAGGACGGCAAGGGAGCTGCCGCGCCCGGCAAGCAAGCTGCCGGGAAGAAGCCAAAGAATGGACCCAAGCCCGAGACTGAGTGTTTTTATTGCAAGGGAAGTGGTCACTGGAAGCGGAACTGCCCCAAATACTTAGCGGACAAGAAGGCCGGCATCACAAAAGGTATATGTGATATACATGTAATTGATGTCTACCTTACCAGTACTCGTAGTAGCTCTTGGGTATTTGATACCGGTGCAGTTGCTCACATTTGTAACTCAAAGCAGGAGCTGCGGAATAAGCGGAGACTGGCGAAGGACGAGGTGACGATGCGCGTCGGGAATGGTTCCAAGGTCGTGTGATCGCCGTCGGCACGCTACCTCTACATTTACCTACGGGATTAGTTTTAAACCTCAATAATTGTTATTTAGTGCCAGCTTTGAGCATGAACATTGTATCGAGATCTCGTTTAATACGAGATGGCTACTCATTTAAATCCGAGAATAATGGTTGCTCTATTCATATGAGAGATATGTTTTATGGTCATGCCCCGATGGTGAATGGTTTATTCTTAATGAATCTCGAGCGTAATGCTACACATATTCATAGTGTGAGTACCAAAAGATGTAAGGTTGATAATGATAGTCCCACATACTTGTGGCACTGCCGCCTTGGTCACATAGGTGTCAAACGCATGAAGAAGCTCCATGCAGATGGACTTTTAGAGTCTCTTGATTACAAATCATTTGACACGTGCGAACCATGCCTCATGGGTAAAATGACCAAGACTCCGTTCTCAGGAACAATGGAGCGAGCAACCAACTTATTGGAAATCATACATACTGATGTGTGCGGTCCAATGAGTGTTGAGGCTCGCGGTGGCTATCGTTATGTTCTCACCCTCACTGATGACTTGAGTAGATATCGGTATATCTATTTGATGAAACACAAGTCTAGACCTTTGAAAAGTTCAAGGAATTTCAGAGTGAGGTTGAAAATCAACGTGACAGGAAAATCAAGTTCCTACGATCAGATCGTGGAGGAGAATACCTGAGTCACGAATTTGGCACACACTTAAGAAAATGTGGAATAGTTTCACAACTCACGCTGCCTGGAACACCTCAGCGTAATGGTGTGTCCGAACGTCGTAATTGCACTCTATTAGATATGGTACGATCTATGATGTCTCTTACCGATTTACCGCTATATTTTTGGGGCTATGCTTTAGAGACTGCCGCATTCACTTTAAATAGGGCTCCGTCGAAATCCATTGAGACGACACCGTATGAATTATGGTTTGGGAAGAAACCTAAGCTGTCGTTTCTAAAAGTTTGGGGATGTGATGCTTATGTCAAGAAACTTCAACCTGAAAAGCTCGAACCCAAGTCGGAAAAATGCGTCTTCATAGGATACCCTAAAGAAACTATTGGGTATACCTTCTACCTCAGATCCGAAGGCAAGATCTTTGTTGCCAAGAATGGATCCTTTCTAGAGAAAGAGTTTCTCTCGAAAGAAGTAAGTGGGAGGAAAGTAGAACTTGATGAAGTATTACCTCTTGAACCGGAAAAAGGCGCAACTCAAGAAAATGTTCCTGAGGTGCCTGCACCAACTAGAGAGGAAGTTAATGATGATGACCAAGATACTTCTGATCAAGCTCCTACTGAAATTCGTAGGTCCACAAGGACACGTTCCGCACCAGAGTGGTACGGCAACCCTGTCTTGGAAATCATGTTGTTAGACAACGGTGAACCTTCGAACTATGAAGAAGCGATGGCGGGGCCGGATTCCGACAAATGGCTGGAAGCCATGAAATCCGAGATAGGATCCATGTATGAAAATGAAGTATGGACTTTGACTGACTTGCCCGTTGAGCGGCGAGCCATAGAAAATAAATGGATCTTTAAGAAGAAGACATACGCGGATGGTAATGTGACCATCTATAAAGCTCGGCTTGTCGCTAAGGGTTATCGACAAGTTCAAGGGGTTGACTACAATGAGACTTTCTCACTGGTAGCGAAGCTAAAGTCTGTTTGAATCATGTTAGCAATTGCCGCATTCTACAATTATGAGATATGGCAAATGGACGTCAAAACGGCATTCCTTAATGGTTTCCTTAAGGAAGAATTGTATATGATGCAGCCGGAAGGTTTTGTCGATCCTAAGAATGCCGACAAGGTGTGCAAGCTCCAACGCTCGATTTATGGGCTGGTGCAAGCATCTCGGAGTTGGAACATTCGCTTTGATGAGATGATCAAAGTGTTTGGGTTTACACAGACTTATGGAGATTCCTGTGTTTACAAGAAAGTGAGTGGGAGCTCTGTAGCATTTCTCATATTATATGTAGATGACATACTTTTGATGGGAAATGATATAGAACTCTTGGACAGCATTAAGGCCTACTTGAATAAAAGTTTTTGAATGAAGGACCTTGGAGAAGCTGCTTATATATTAGGCATCAAGATCTATAGAGATAGATCGAGATGCCTCATAGGTCTTTCACAAAGCACATACCTTGATAAGATATTGAAGAAGTTCAATATGGATCAGTCTAAGAAGGGGTTCTTACCTGTGTTACAAGGTGTGAAATTGAGCTCAGCTCAATGTCCGACCACGGCAGAAGATATAGAAGAGATGAGTGTCATCCCCTATGCCTCAGCCATAGGTTCTATTATGTATGCCATGCTGTGTACCAGACCTGATGTAAACCTTGCCGTAAGTTTGGTAGGAAGGTACCAAAGTAATCCCGGCAAGGAACACTGGACAGCGGTCAAGAATATCCTGAAGTACCTGAAAAGGACTAAGGAAATGTTTCTCCTTTATGGAGGTGACGAAGAGCTCGTCGTAAAAGGTTACGTCGACGCTAGCTTCGACACAGATCTGGATGACTCTAAGTCACAAACCGGATACGTGTATATTTTGAATGGTGGGGCAGTAAGCTGGTGCAGTTGCAAGCAGAGCGTCGTGGCGGGATCTACATGTGAAGCGGAGTACATGGCAGCCTTGGAGGCAGCGCATGAAGCAATTTGGGTGAAGGAGTTCATCACCGACCTAGGAGTCATACCCAATGCGTCGGGGCCAATCAAGCTCTTCTGTGACAACACTGGAGCTATTGCACTTGCCAAGGAGCCCAGGTTTCACAAGAAGACAAGGCACATCAAGCGTCGCTTCAACTCCATTCGTGAAAATGTTCAAGATGGAGACATAGATATTTGTAAAGTACATACGGACCTGAATGTAGCAGATCCGTTGACTAAACCTCTCCCTAGAGCAAAACATGATCAACACCAGAATTCCATGGGTGTTCGATTCATCACAATGTAACTAGATTATTGACTCTAGTGCAAGTGGGAGACTGTTGGAAATATGCCCTAAAGGCAATAAGAAAAGGATTATTATCATATTTCCTTGTTCATGATAATTGTCTTTTATTCATGCTATAATTGTGTTATCCGGAAATCGTAATACATGTGTGAATAATAGACACCAACATGTCCCTAGTAAGCCTCTAGTTGACTAGCTCGTTGATCAACAGATAGTCATGGTTTCCTGACTATGGACATTGGACGTCATTGATAACAAGATCACATCATTAGGAGAATGATGTGATGGACAAGACCCAATCCTAAACATAGCACAAGATCGTATAGTTCGTTTGCTAGAGTTTTCCAATGTCAAGTATCCTTTCCTTAGACCATGAGATCGTGTAACTCCCGGATACCGTAGGAGTGCTTTGGGTGTACCAAACGTCACAACGTAACTGGGTGACCATAAAGGTATACTACGGGTATCTCCGAAAGTGTCTGTTGGGTTGACACGGATCAAGACTGGGATTTGTCACTCCGTATGACGGAGAGGTATCACTGGGCCCACTCGGTAATGCATCATCATTATGAGCTCAAAGTGACCAAGTGTCTGGTCACGGGATCATGCATTACGGTATGAGTAAAGTGACTTGCCGGTAACGAGATTGAACGAGGTATTGGGATACCGACGATCGAATCTCGGGCAAGTAACATACCGATTGACGAAGGGAATTGTATACGGGGTTGCTTGAATCCTCGACATCGTGGTCCATCCGATGAGATCATCAAGGAGCATGTGGGAGCCAACATGGGTATCCAGATCCCGCTGTTGGTTATTGACCGGAGAGCGATCTCGGTCATGTCTACATGTCTCCCGAACCCGTAGGGTCTACACACTTAAGGTTCGGTGACGCTAGGGTTGTAGGGATATGTATATGCAGTAACCCGAATGTTGTTCGGAGTCCCGGATGAGATCCCGGATGTCACGAGGAGTTCCGGAATGGTCCGGAGGTAAAGAATTATATATAGGAAGTGCTATTTCGGCTATCGGGACAAATTTCGGGGTCACCGGTATTGTACCGGGACCACCGAAAGGGTCCCGGGGGTCCACCGGGTGGGGCCACCTATCCCGGAGGGCCCCATGGGCTGAAGTGGGAAGGGATCCAGCCCAAAGTGGGATGGGGCGCCACTTCCCCTAGGGCCCATGCGCCTAGGGTGGGGGAAACCCTAAAGGGGGGCGCCCCCTTGCTTGGGGGCAAGCCCCCCACCCCTTGGCCGCCGCCCCCCTAGGAGATTGCATCTCCTAGGGCCGGCGCCCCCCGTAGGCTCACTATATATAGTGGGAGGGAGGGAGGGCCTCTAACCCTACGCGATTGGTGCCTCCCTCTCCCTCTCCAACACCTCCTCCTTCTCCATAGAGCTTGGCGAAGCCCTGTCGGAGTACTGCAACTCCATCACCACCACGCCGTCGTGCTGCTGCTGGAGCCATCTTCCTCAACCTCTCCTTCCCCCTTGCTAGATCAAGAAGGAGGAGATGTTACGCTGACCGTACGTGTGTTGAACGCGGAGGTGCCGTCCGTTCGGCGCTAGGATATCCGGTGATTTGGATCACATCGAGTACGACTCCCTCATCCCCGTTCTTTGAACGCTTCCGCTCGCGATCTATAAGGTACGTAGATGCATCCAACCACTCGTTGCTAGATGAACTCATAGATGGATCTTGGTGAAACCGTAGGAAAATTTTTGTTTTCTGCAACGTTCCCCAACAGGAGTTTCTTCATGCGCTTTACACCAACATGACCTAAACGTCAGTGCCACAAATAAGTTGCACTATCATTATTAGCTTTGCATCTTTTGGCTTCCATATTATGAATATTTGTATCACTACGATCGAGATTCAATAAACCATTTATATTGGGTGTATGACCATAGAAGGTATTTTTGAAGGAAATATGCCCTGGAGGCAATAATAAAGTTGTTATTTATATTTCCTTATATCAGGATAAATGTTTATTATTCATGCTAGAATTGTATTAACCGGAAACTTGGTACATGTGTGAATACATAGACAAACAGAGTGTCCCTAGTGTGCCTCTACTTGACTAGCTCATTAATCAAAGATGGTTAAGTTTGCTAGCCATAGACATGTGTTGTCATTTGATGAATGGGATCACATCATTAGAGAATGATGTGATGGACAAGACCCATCCGTTAGCTTAGCACTATGATCGCTTAGTTTATTGCTATTGCTTTCTTCATGACTTATACATGTTCCTATGACTATGAGATTATGCAACTCCCGAATACCGGAGGAACACTTAGTGTGCTATCAAACGTCACAACGTAACTGGGTGATTATAAAGATGCTCTACAGGTGTCTCCGATGGTGTTTGTTGAGTTGGCATAGATAGGATTTGTCACTCCGAATGTCGGAGAGGTATCTCTGGGCCCTCTCGGTAATGCTCATCACTATAAGCCTTGCAAGCAATGTGACTAATGAGTTAGTTACGGGATGATGCATTACAGAACGAGTAAAGAGACTTGCCGGTAACGAGATTGAACTAGGTATGATGATACTGGCAATCGAATCTCGGGCAAGTAACATACCGATGACAAAGGGAACAATATATGTTGTTACGCGGTTTGACCGATAAAGATCTTCATATAATATGTAGCAGCCAATATGAGCATCCAGGTTCCGCTATTGGTTATTGACTGGAGATGTGTCTCGGTCATGTCTACATAGTTCTCAAACCCGTAGGGTCCGCACGCTTAACGTTCGATGACGATTTATATTATGAGTTATGTGATTTGATGACTGAAGGTTGTTCGGAGTCCCGGATGAGATCACGGACATGACGAGGAGTACCGAAATGGTCGAGACATAAATATTCATATATTTGAAGGTTACATTCGGACACCGGAATGGTTCGGGTCGTTTCGGAGTACCGGGGGTTACCGGATCCCCCCCGGGAAGTTATTGGGCCTCATGCGCCTAGTGGTGGAAGAGAGGAGGCCGGCCAGGGAGTGGCGCGCGTCCCCCTAGCCCAAACCTAATTGGACTAGGTTTTGGGGGGGCGGCCCCCTTTCCTTCTCTCCTCCTCCTCCCCCTTCCCTCCTCCTACTAGGAATAGGAAAGAGGAGGGGAATCCTACTTGGACTGGGGAGTCCTAGTAGGATTCCCCACAACTGGCGCGCCCCCTAGGGCTGACCACCTCTTCCCTCCCCTTCTTTATATATGTGGTCACGGGGCACTGAGGGAGTCCTGGATTAAGGGGTCCTCGGGTGCCCGGGCTATGTGACGTAGGGCTGGACTGATGGGCTGTGAAGATACAAGACAGAAGAATTCCTCCCGTGTCCGGATGGGACTCTCCTTTGTGTGGAAGGCAAGATTGGCATTCAGATATGAAGATTCCTTCCTCTGTAAACCTCCTTTGTACAACCATAGGCCCCTCCGATGTCTATATAAACCGGAGGGTTTAGTCCGTAGAGGCAATCACAATCATACATGCTAGACATCTAGGGTTTAGCCGTTACAATCTCGTGGTAGATCAACTCTTGTAATCCTCATATTCATCAAGATCAATCAAGAAGGAAGTAGGGTATTACCTCCATCAAGAGGGCCCGAACCTGGGTAAACATCGTGCCCCCTGTCTCCTGTTACCATCGACCCTAGACGCACAGTTCGGGACCCCCTAATCGAGATCCGTCTGTTTTGACACCGACATTGGTACTTTCATTGAGAGTTCCGTTGTGTCGTCATCAGAAGGTTCGATGGCTCCATCAATCATCTACAACAATACTGCCCTAGAGGAGGTTTTTCTCCCTGTCCAGATCTTCATATTCGGCGGCTTCACACTGCGGGCGAACTCGCTTGGCCATGTAGAGAAGATCGAGAGCTACGCCCCAGGTCACCAGATTAGTTTTGGAAATCTGGACTATGTTGCTGATATCCAAGGAGACTTGATCTTCCAAGGGTTCATGACCCCAACCTCCACTCTGGACTTAGATCCGGAGCGCATCGTCAGGTCCGAAGACGGGATTCTTGAGCCCACCGGACTATCTGCGGCCACTAAGCCCAATACGGGAGAGCCGGAGGAAGTAGTGTTGCTGGCAACCATCATTAAGCAGGACTCCTCTCCGGACACTGGTTCCAAACCCTCGGAGTCAGCATCGTGTGAGCTCGGCCAAGGAGTCTCCTTCCCGCCGTACTCCATGGACTCTTTTCTCCCTGGCCAAACCTCGCCTTTAAGCGAGGCTCTGGACTTGATGCGATCCCTCGTCATTACAGAGGAGCATCGTCCGAACTACGCCTAGCCCGGACCAGGGCTGAGAGCAGAGAATTTTACGTCCCACCCACCACCCACTTCATAGCCATTGTTGAGGATTTAACTGACATGCTCGATTACGGCTCCGAAGACATCGACGGTATGGACGACGATGCCAGAGAAGAGCAGGCCCAAAGCCCGCTGTTTACCAGACGCTGGACGGCCACCTCTTCGTATGACGTGTACATGGTGGATATACCCAAAGAGGGTAACAGCGATAATGATAAAGATCCGGTCGAGGATAAACCTCCTGAGATACAGCCAAAGCACCGATGTCAGCGGCGCCGCTCTAAATCACGTCGTGAAAAAGACAGCGATACCGGCACGAGAGACAACAATACTCCGGACGACGCCAAAGACCAAGAAGACCCCGTCGAGCCAACCTCCGCACAGGACGATCAGGAAGATGGGAAAGTTAGCCCTGATGAACAAGCCATAAACAAAGACTCGGGGGACAGTAATTACCTTCCACTCTCCGAGGAGGAGTTGAGCCTTGGCGACAAAGACTTTATCATGCCTAAAGAACCCTCGAGCAGGAGCGCTTTAAGCGCCGACTAATTGCCACTGCAAGGAACCTGAAAAAACAAGCGGCAGCAGCTTCAAGCTGATCAAGACCTACTTAACGACAGGTGGACTAATGTCATGGCAGCCGAGGAATACGGCCTCAAGCGCCCAACCAAAAGTTACCCGAAGCATAAACTCCTACCTCAATTCGACGACGAGGCACTTGGGCCCGTACCATCATCACGTAATGCGGCTGACCGACCACCTCATGGCCGGAACAAAATGGCAACTCAAGCCGAACACCAGCCTATACTACCTCACCGTAAAGGTAGGAACATAGCAGCTCGGGGATATACATATGACTTGCAGCAAGACCTGGAAAAGAGAGCAGGTCATAACAGATCGATCTACAGATCACGGGGGTGTGCTCCGACGTGCGACGATGGCTATCTAGCCGGACGTGACAAGCATAACCACGTCCGGTCCGAAAACCGCAGACGGACTCCATCTGAGCTACGTCGCGACTTGGCCCGATATAGAGGCGCCGCACACCCCCTCTGCTTCACTGATGAAGTAATGCGGCATGAATTCCCAAAAGGGTTTAAACCCGTGAATATTGAATCATACGATGGAACAACAGATCCTGTGGTATGGATTGAGGACTCTATTCTCCATATTCATATGGCCCGCGGCGATGATCTTCATGCTATCAAATACCTCACGCTAAAACTCAAGGGATCAGCTCGGCACTGGTTAAACAGCCTGCCAGAAAACTCCATTGGCAGCTGGTGATAACCCACAAGTATAGGGGATGGCAACAGCTTTTGAGGGTAGAGTATTCAACCCAAATTTATTGATTCGACACAAGGGGAGCCAAAGAATATTATCAAGTATTAGCAGATGAGTTGTCAATTCAACCACACCTGGAAACTTAGTATCTGCAGCAAAGTGTTTAGTAGCAAAGTAATATGATAGTGGTGGTAACGGTAACAAAAGAGTAATGAAAGCAAAGTAATATTTTTGGTATTTTGTAGTGATTGTAACAATAGCAACGGGAAAGTAAATAAGCGTAAACCAGTATACGGAAAGCTCGTAGGCATCGGATCAGTGATGGATAATTATGTTGGATGCGGTTCATCATGTAACAGTCATAACATAGGGTGACACAGAACTAGCTCCAATTCATCAATGTAATGTACGCATGTATTCCGAATATAGTCATACGTGCTTATGGAAAAGAACTTGCATGACATATTTTGTCCTACCCTCCCGTGGCAGCGGGGTCCTAATGGAAACTAAGGGATATTAAGGCCTCCTTTTAATAGAGAACCGGAACAAAGCATTAGCACATAGTGAATACATGAACTCCTCAAACTATGGTCATCACCGGGAGTGGTCCCGATTATTGTCACTTCGGGGTTGCCAGATCATAACACATAATAGGTGACTATAGACTTGCAAGATAGGATCAAGAACTCACATATATTCATGAAAACATAATAGGTTCAGATCTGAAATCATGGCACTCGGGCCCTAGTGACGAGCATTAAGCATAGCAAAGTCATAGCAACATCAATCTCAGAACATAGTGGATACTAGGGATCAAACCCTAACAAAACTAACTCGATTCCATGATAAATCTCATCCAACCAATCACCGTCTAGCAAGCCTACGATGGAATTACTCACGCACGGCGGTGAGCATCATGAAATTGGTGATGGAGGATGGTTGATGATGACGAAAGCGACGAAGCCCCCTCTCCGGAGCCCCGAACGGACTCCATATCAGCCCTCCCGAGAGGTTTTAGGGCTTGGCGGTGGCTCCGTATCGTAAAACGCGATGATTTCTTCTCTTCTATTTTTTTTCTCCCCGAAAGCAAATATATAGAGTTGGAGTCGGAAGGTCTCCAGGGGGCCCACGAGGTAGGGGGCGCGCCCTAGGGGGGGCACACCCTCGTGGACAGGGTGTGGGCCCCCTGGTCTTCATCTTTGGTGAGGATTTTTTTATTATTTATTGTAAGATATTCCGTGGAGTTTCAGGTCATTCCGAGAACTTTTGTTTTTTGCACATAAAACAACATCATGGCAATTCTGCTGAAAACAGCGTCAGTCCGGGTAGTTCCATTCAAATCATACAAGTTAGAGTCCAAAACAAGGGCAAAAGTGTTTGGAAAAGTATATACGACGGAGATGTATCAACTCCCCCAAGCTTAAACCCTTGCTTATCCTCAAGCAATTTAGTTGACAAACTGAAAGAAATGAAGAAAAACTTTTACAAACTCTGTTTGCTCTTGTTGTTATAAATATGTCAAGCTAGCATTCAAGTTTTCAGCAAAGATTATAACTAACCACATTTGCAATAATTCTCAGGTCTCATGATTACCCATATCAATGGCATAATCAACTAGCAAGCCATAATAATAAATCTCGGATGACAACACTTTCTCAAAACAATCATAATATGATATAACAAGATGGTATCTCGCTAGCCCTTTCTGAGACCGCAAAACATAAATGCAGAGCACCTTTACAGATCAAGGACTGACTAGACATTGTAATCCATGGTAAAAGAGATCCAATCATAGTCACACCCACTATAAATTAACAGTGATGAATGCAAATGACAGCTGCGCTCTCCAGCTAGTGCTTTTAATAAGAGGGTGATGACTCAACATAAAAGTAAATAGATAGGCCCTTCGCAGAGGGAAGCAGGGATTTGTAGAGGTGCCAGAGCTCGGTTTTGAAATAGAGATAATTAATATTTTGAGCGGTATACTTTCATTGTCAACATAGAAACTAAGAGATGGCGATATCTTCCATGCTACACACATTATAGGCGGTTCCCAAACAGAATGGTAAAGTTTATACTCCCCCTCCACCAACAAGCATCAATCCATGGCTTGCTGGAAATAACGAGTGCCTCCAACATACATTAGGTCTCAGTGGGAGTTTTGTTTGCAATTAATTTTGATTTAGTTTGCATAAAGCATGGGATTGGGCATCCCGGTGACCAGCCATTTTCTCGTGAGTGAGGAGTGGAGTCCACTCCTCTTGAGAATAACTCGCCTAACATGGAAGATAAGGGCAGCCTTGGTTGATACATGAGCTATTCGAGCATACAAAACAGAATGTTTATTTGAAGGTTTAGAGTTTGGCACATACAAATTTACTTGGAACGGCGGGTAGATACCGCATATAGGAAGGTATAGTGGACTCATCTGGAATAACTTTAGGGTTTAAGGAATTGGATGCACAAGCAGTATTCCCGCTTAGTACAGGTGAAGGCTAGCAAAAGACTGGGAAGCAACCAACTAGAGAGCGACAACAGCCATGTACATGCATTAAAATTAATAAACATTGGATGCAAGCATGAGTAGGATATAATCCACCATGAACATAAATATCGTGAAGGCTATGTTGATTTGTTTCAACTACATGCGTGAACATGTGCCAAGTCAAGTCACTTAAATCATGCAAAGGAGGATACCACCCCATCATACCACATCATAACCATCTCAATAGCATGTTGGCACGCAAGGTAAACCTTTATAACTCATAGCTAATCAAGCATGGCACAAGCAACTATGATCTCTAATTGTCATTGCAAACATGTTTATTCATAACAAGCTGAATCAAGAACGATGAACTCATCATATTTACAAAACAAAAGAGGTCGAGTTCATACCAGCTTTTCTCATCTCAGTCAGCCCATCATATATCATCATAATTGCCTTTCACTTGCACGACCGAACGATGTGAATAATAATAAGAGTGCACGTGTGTTGGACTAAGCTGGAATATGCGAGCATTCAATAAACAGGAGAAGACAAGCAATATGGGCTCTTGGTTAACTTGACAATACTACATATAAGAGCCACTTCAACAATTTAATCATGGTCTTCTCCTACTGACCCCCAAAGAAAAGAAAATAAATAAAACTATTTACACGGGAAAGCTCCCAACAAGCAAAAGAAGAACGGGAAATATTTTTGGGTTTTCTTTTTAATTACTTCTACAGCAGAAAAGTAAACTACTACTAATTTTTTTGGTTTTTCTTAAGGTTTAACAAACACACAAGAAGAAAGCAGGAAAAAGAAAAACAAACTAGCATGGATATTACAGTGAAAGAGTATGAGCACCGACATCTAGCAATGAGTGTGTGTGAACATAAATGTAATTTTGGTGAGAAATACATACTCCCCCAAGCTTAGGCTTATGGCCTAAGTTGGTTTATTGCCAGGGATAGCCTGGCGGATACCCGTAGGTGTAGCTAGGGTCGTACTGTGATGTGGATGAGGAAGGCTCCGATTGCCACTGGCTGACTATCATCTCCGGATCCCACTGGTAATTAGACTGTCGTGAAGGATCAAATTGTGGTTTCGGCTCTAGCTCCTCGGCTCGTGCAGGGTTCCGGTACGCATGAATAGCTGCCAACGGAACAAGGTACGTGCCTACAGTCAAATCAAACAAAGAAGGAGCAGGCAAGGTAATAGTCTCAGGATGATGTTTATTAAATAACAATTGATATTTAAGCTCTCCTTCCCTATTCTTAACAATAAAATCATGTGCCACCATACTTTTATAATCTAAATAAACACGAGGCAGCACATTTTCTTCCTTCTCATAATGCCTAATAGGTATGTTAAAATGTGCAGCTAGGCGTGTAGCATAGATGCCTCCAAAGATGGGGCCCTTGGTACGGTTCAGACTTAACCGTTTAGCAATAATGCCGCCCATACTAAAAGAGTCATCACCGTATAAGCCGTGGTGAAAAATGATAATATCAGGGATACTCAGGTTTCCACAGTTTCCACGACCAATTAAGCAACGACTAGAAAATAATGAAAAATAACGTAAAATAGGAAAGTGTATGCTAGTGATTCGTGCATCAGAAACCTTCCTTGTTTCCCCTATAGTGATAGTGTCAATAAATCCCTCCACATCATCACGATGTGGTTCTTCTATATTGCCCTCAAAAGGGACTAAACAAACCCGACATAAATCATAGAATGACATCTCCTTATGCTCATCATATAAATGAAACTCCACCGTAGGTGGCGAGTTCCTAGAATGGAAATGAAAGTTTTGCACAAAGGTATTTGTGAGTAAGAGATACCGATCGCATTGGTCATGGAGGAAAGCAGTGAGGGCTGCATTTTGAGCTAGTTCATGAAAATCTTCATAAATACCGGCTGCTCTCAAGAAATCATCGGAGGGCCATTCACACGCCTGAACCTCCGCGGTGCGCGGCAAATTATACTTAGGCTTCGGTGCCTTTTCCTTCGAGCTTTGGCTCGATGAGCCCCTCAATAGTCTCCTCATCATTTTCTGGAAAATTCTGAAATTTTTAGCAACTTCAAAATAAAAGTAAACCAAACTCAATAATATTGATACCAGCTACTCCTACAAGTGCCTAGAGCCTATATCATGCATCAAAACTACTTTTGACCATATAAATTTGACATGCAAGCTCAAGAACAGGGTCACCTAAGCAGCAAAAAAATTTCAATGAATAAAGCACTAGAACAAAAACTAATTGGACCAATGGAGGAGTCACATACCAAGGAACAATCTCCCCAAGCAGTTTTGTGAGAGGTGTTTTGAGCAAGGAGATCAAAAATGGCAGCAAAGTGAGCTAGAACTCGTGCTTGAGCTGGATATTCGTGTTTGTGGCAGGAAGATGAAGTGTGTGGGTGCAGGAATAAGTGGAGGAGGGCCACCGTGGGCCCACGAGGCAGGGGGCGCGCCCAGGGGGGTAGGGCGCACCCTCCACCCTCGTGGCCAGGTGGTAGCTCCCCCTGCGGTAATTTTTGCACCATAAATCCTCAAATATTCCCGAAAAAATCATATTAAATTGTCATGTCATTCTGAGGACTTTTATTTTCAGGATATTTTTATATTGCACGGATAAATCAGGAAACAGACAGAAAAATACTATTTTTACTTTATTTCAACTAAATAACAGAAAGTACAGAGAGGGTACAGAAGGTTGTGCTTCTAGTTTCATCCATCTCATGCTCATCAAAAGGAATCCACTAACAAGGTTGATCAAGTCTTGTTAACAAACTCATTCCGATTAACATGAAACCGGAGAAATTTCGAATAACACTAGGTTACCTCAATGGGGATATGCACATCCCCAATAATAAGTATATCATATTTCTTCTTGACAGTAGGAAGAGGAAATTCAAAACCTCCAAATATAATCGATGGAATTTTTCCGATAGAATTGATACTATGAACTTGAGGTTGTTTCCTCGGAAAGTGTATCGTATGCTCATTACCATTAACATGAAAAGTGACATTGCCTTTGTTGCAATCAATAACAGCCCCTGCAGTATTGAGAAAAGGTCTTCCAAGAATAATAGACATACTATCATCCTTGGGAATATCAAGAATAACAAAGTCCGTAAAATAGTAACATTTGCAACCACAACAGGCACATCCTCACAAATACCGACAGGTATAGCAGTTGATTTATCAGCCATTTGCAAAGATATTTTAGTAGGTGTCAACTTATTCAAGTCAAGTCTACGATATAAAGAGAGAGGCATAACACTAACACCGGCTCCAAGATCACATAAAGCAGTTTTAACATAGTTTCTTTTAATGGAGCATGGTATAGTAGGTACTCCTGGATCTCCTAGTTTCTTTTGTATTCCACCCTTAAAAGTATAATTAGCAAGCATGGTGGAAATTTCAGCTTCTGGTATCTTTCTTTTATTTGTAACAATATCTTTCATGTACTTAGCATAAGGATTCATTTTGAGCATATCAGTCAATCGCATACGCAAAAAGATAGGTCTAATCATTTCAGCAAAGCGCTCAAAATCCTCATCATCCTTTTTCTTGGATGGTTTGGGAGGAAAAGGCATGGGTTTCAGAACCCAAGGTTCTCTTTCTTTACCATGTTTCCTAGCAACAAAGTCTCTCTTATCATAACATTGATTCTTTGATTGTGGGTTATCAAGATCAACATCAGGTTCAATTTCTACATCATTATCTTTACTAGGTTGAGCATCCTCATGAGCATCATCATTAACATTTTCATTAGGTTCATGTTCATTGCCAGATTTTGTTTCAGCATCATACATAGAGATATCATTTGGATTATCAGGTGGTTCTGCAATAGGTTCACTAGAAGTTTGCACATTTCTATCATTTTTCTTTTTCTTCTTTTTAGAAGAACTAGGTGCATCAATATTATTTCTCTGAGAATCTTGCTCAATTATCTTAGGGTGGCCTTCAGGATACAAAGGTTCCTAAGTCATTCTACCAGTTCTAGTAGCCACTCTAACAGCATAATCATTTTTCTTATTATTCATCTCATCGAGCAATTCCTTTTGAGCTTTAAGTACTTGTTCCATTTGAGTGGTAACCATAGAAGCATGTTTGCTAACAAGTTTAAGTTCACCTTTAATATTAGCCATATAATCACCCAAGCATTTAATCATATAAGCATTTTGTTTTAGTTGTCTACCAAAATAAGCATTGAAGTCTTCTTGCTTAAACATAAAGTTATCAAACCCATGCAAGCACTGACTAGCCATTTTAGTAGGAGGGATTTCAGCTTTATCATATCTATAGAGAGAATTTACCTTTACTACCTGTGTCGGGTCATCGAGGTCTGGAGGTTCTTCAATAGGTAATGGATCAAGACCATATGTTTCTTCGATAGGCGGTAAATTAAGACCATGTATTTCTTCAATAGGAGGTAATTCTTAACATCTTCAGCTTTAATACCTTTTTCTTTCATAGATTTCTTTGCCTCTTGCATATCTTCGGGACCGAGGAATAGAACACCTCTCTTCTTCGGAGTTGGTTTAGGAATAGGATCATTAATTGGAGCAGGAACTGGCTCAGGAGGTGCCCAATTATTTTAATTTGTCAACATATTATTCAATAAGATTTCAGCTTCGTCCGGTGTCCTTTCCCTGAAAAGAGAACCAGCACAACTATCCAGGTAATCTCTGGAAGCATCGATTAGTCCATTATAAAAGATATCAAGTATTTCATTTTTCTTAAGAGGATGATCAGGCAAAGCATTAAGTAACTTGAGAAGCCTCCCCCAAGCTTGTGGGAGACTCTCTTCTTTAATTTGCACAAAGTTGTATATTTCCTTTAAAGCAGCTTGTTTCTTATGAGCAGGGAAATATTTAGCAGAGAAGTAATAAATCTTATTCTGGGGACTACGCACACAACCAGGATCAAGAGAGTTAAACCATATCTTAGCATCACCCTTTAATGAGAACGGAAATATTTTAAGTATATAAAAGTAGCGCGATCTCTCATCATTAGTGAACAGGGTGGCTATATCATTTAATTTAGTAAGATGTGCCACAACATTTTAAGATTCATAGCCATGAAAAGGATCAGATTCAACCAAAGTAATTATATCGGGATCAACAGAGAATTCATAATCCTTATCGGGAACACAGATATGTGAAGTAGCAAAAGTAGGGTCACGCCTCATTTTATCTTTAAGAGATTCTTTGTTCCATTTAATTAATATCCTTTTAAGTTCATGATGATCTCTGCAAGCTAAAATAGCAGCAGAAGATTCCATATCAAAAACATAACCCTCAGGAATAATAGGCCTATCTTCATCATCACTTTCGTCATTATAATCAGATTCAATAATTTCTTTCTCTCTAGCCCTAGCAATTTGCTCATCAAGAAATTAACTAAGGGGCACAGTAGTATCAGGCATAGAAGTAGTTTCATCATAAGTATCATGCATAGCAGAAGTGGCATCATCAATAACATGAGACATATTAGAACGAATAGCAGAAGCAGGTTTAGGTGTCGCAAGCTTACTCATAACAGAAGGTGAATCAAGTGCAGAGCTAGATGGCAGTTCCTTACCTCCCCTCATAGTGGAGGGATAAATTGTTGTCTTAGCGTCTTTCAAGTTCTTCATAGTGTCTAGCAGATATAAATCCCAAGTGACTCAAAGAATAGAGCTATGCTCCCCGGCAACGGCGCCTGAAATTTTTCTTGATAACCCACAAGTATAGGGGATCGCAATAGCTTTCGAGGGTAGAGTATTCAACCCAAATTTATTGATTCGACACAAGGGGAGCCAAAGAATATTCTCAAGTATTAGCAGCTGAGTTGTCAATTCAACCACACCTGGAAACTTAGTATCTGCATCAAAGTGTTTAGTAGCAAAGTAATATGATAGTGGTGGTAACGGTAACAAAAGAGTAATGAAAGCAAAGTAATATTTTTGGTATTTTGTAGTGATTGTAACAATAGCAATGGGAAAGTAAAAAAGCGTAAACCAGTATATGGAAAGCTCGTAGGCATCAGATTAGTGATGGATAATTATGCCGGATGCGGTTCATCATGTAACAGTCATAACATAGGGTGACACAAAACAAGCTCCAATTCATCAATGTAATGTACGCATGTATTTCGAATATAGTCATACGTGCTTATGGAAAAGAACTTGCATGACATCTTTTGTCCTACTCTCCCGTAGCAGCAGGGTCCTAATGGAAACTAAGGGATATTAAGGCCTCCTTTTAATAGAGAACCAGAACAAAGCATTAGCACATAGTGAATACATGAACTCCTCAAACTATGGTCATCACCGGGAGTGGTCCCAATTATTGTGACTTCGGGGTTGCCGGATCATAACACATATAGGTGACTATAGACTTGCAAGATAGGATCAAGAACTCACATATATTCATGAAAACATAATAGGTTCAGATCTGAAATCATGGCACTCGGCCCTAGTGACAAGCATTAAGCATAGCAAAGTCATAGCAACATCAATCTCAGAACATAGTGGATACTAGGGATCAAACCCTAACAAAACTAACTCGATTACATGATAAATCTCATCCAACCCATCACCGTCCAGCAAGCCTACGATGGAATTACTCACGCACGACAGTGAGCATCATGAAATTGGTGATGGAGGATGGTTGATGATGACGACAGTGATGAATCCCCCTCTCCGGAGCCCCGAACGGACTCCAGATCAGCCCTCCCGAGAGGTTTTAGGGCTTGGCGGCGGCTTCGTATCATAAAACGCGATGATTTCTTCTCTTCTATTTTTTTCTCCCTGAAAGCAAATATATAGAGTTGGAGTTGGAGTCGGAAGGTCTCCAGGGGGCGCACCCCCCACCCTCGTGGACAGGGTGTGGGCCCCCTAGTCTTCATCTTTGGTGAGGATTTTTTATTTTTTATTGTAAGATATTCCGTGGAGTTTCAGGTCATTTTGAGAACTTTTGTTTTCTGCACATAAAACAACATCATGGCAATTCTGCTGAAAACAGCGTCAGTCCGGGTTAGTTCCATTCAAATCATACAAGTTAGAGTCCAAAACAAGGGCAAAAGTGTTTGGAAAAGTAGATACGACGGAGACGTATCAGCTGGCAGGACTTGGAAGACGCCTTCCGCGACAACTTCCAAGGTACATACGTCCACCTCCGGATGCAGATGACTTAAGTCACATAGTTCAACAGCCCGGAGAGTCAGCCAGGAAATTCTAGACTAGGTTCCTAACTAAGAAGAACTAGATCATTGACTGTCCGGATGCCGAAGCCCTAGCGGCCTTTAAGCATAGCATCCGCGACGAATGGCTCGCCCGACACCTCGGCCAAGAAAAGCCAAAGTCCATGGCAGCCCTCACGGCACTTATGACCCGATTTTGCGTGGGCGAAGACAGCTGGCTAGCCCGTAGCAATAATAATGCAAGCGAACCTGGCACCTCTGAAGCTAGAAATAGCAATGGCAAACCCCGACGCAACAGACACAAGTGTGGAAACAATGGTGACAATACCAATGACACGATGGTCAACGCCGGATTTAGTGGCTCCAAGTCCGGCCAGCGGAAGAAGCCATTTAAAAGAAACAATCCGGGCCCATCCAGCTTGGACCGCATACTCGACCGTCCATGTCAGATCCATGGCACCCCTAATAAACCAGCCAATCATACCAACAGAAGCTGTTGGGTCTTTAAACAGGTCGGTAAGTTAAATACCGAGAACAAGGAGAAGGGGTCTCAAAGTGAGGACGACGACGAGGAGCCCCAGCAGCCGAACACAGGGGGATAGAAGAAGTCCCCCCCCCCCAAGTTAAAACAGTGAGCATGATATATGTTACCCATATCCCTATGAGGGAGCGCAAACGCACGCTCAGGGACGTCTACGCGATAGAGCTAGTCGCCCCAAAATTCAACCCATGGTCATCCTGCCCTATCACCTTTGATCGCAGGGACTACCCGACCAGTATCCGTCATGGCGGTTCAGCCGCACTAGTCCTCGACCCAATCATTGATGGATTCCACCTAACACGACTCCTCATGGACGGTGGCAGTAGTCTCAACCTGCTCTATCAGGATACAGTCCGCAAGATGGGCATCGATCCATCAAGGATCAAGCCCACAAAAACTACCTTTAAAGGAGTAATACCAGGTGTAGAGGCCCGCTTCACAGGCTCAATCACATTGAAAGTCGTCTTCGGATCCCCGGACAAATTCCGAAGCAAAGACTTGATTTTCGATATCGTCCCCTTCCGCAGTGGCTATCACGCACTGCTCGGACGAACTGCATTCGCTCAATTCAATGCGGTGCCACACTATGCTTGTCTCAAACTCAAGATGCCTGGACCACGTGGTGTCATAACAATTAATGGAAACACTGAACGCTCCCTCTGTACCGAGGAGCACACCGCGGTCCTGGCAGCGGAAGTATAGAGCGGCCTTATCAAGCATAACTTTAATTCAGCGGCCAAGCTCCCGGACACTGTCAAATGAGTCCGGACTACTCCGCAGCTTGACAGACCAGCTCATCAAGAGTTCGACTAGCAATTCGGCCTCCGTCTCAGTCCCGACCAAATGGCAGCGTACATACCATGCATACATAACTACGCACTCAAAATACCATGGGCATAGACGGAGGCATAACTCGATTGTGGTCCATAATACGGCTCGACCTTCCCCGGACATACACACTTTTCCTTTTCTTTTTTTTCAATTCCACGAGCCCCTCACGACGGCTTGATCATCGATCCTTTCGAAGGACGGATATACCAAGGCGGCAAGCAGCATAGACGTGTAGGGGAATCTCTAGGTGGTCTTCTTGACGATCACTCTACCTGTTTTCAGGACTCACACAAAGCCCCCCTTGGTCTCGGCATGTTAAATAGCCCTATTGCTTATCACACTAGTTGTACAAATACGCTTTGACATATTAATCAAATTATAATGGAAAAAGTTTGTGTCCCAACTTATGTGACACTGTCTTACTACTTCATTTTCGCTATTCTAATCGATTGCACCCGTACATTTTGGTACGCTTTAATTCGCCAGGGTCTTTATTGCGCCCCATACTACGGCAATAAAGTCCGAACACTTTTACAGTATAGTTCGGCACCCCGAATTTAGCATTATATGCATCGGCTCTAAATCATGTCTTTGGTCAATAGTTGGGTTGCCCGGATCATGTGCTTGCTACCTTATATTCCGTCCTATCGGCTAGGGTAGTAAATGGAGACCTACTACGATTGTGTTTCTGGTTTATCCAGTTAAACAGCTCAGTAGAGAAAGCCGAAAACTGACTGTCATGATGCGGTGAGAGCTGGTCAGCTATTCGAAGGTCAAAATCTCTTGCGGTTTTTTCCCGCATTATGCGACGGATCGGCCTCCACCCGATCAGGTGTCTCCAGCACCCTAGTCCGGATTAACAAATACTAACTAGGGGCTGCGCCTACATTTCTATTGTCAAACTCCCCATTACTTGGCCGGGACGCCACCGGCCGCATTGCCAAGTGGTCCATTGAGCTCTTACCATTTGAAATAACATATAAGCCACACTGAGCTATTAAATCTCAGGTGTTGGCTGACTTCGTCGCCGAATGGACAGAGGCCGAACTTCATAAAGAGTACGGAACATATTCCAACTGGGTGATGCACTTCAACGGTTCTAAAATGGTAGCCGGACTTGGGGCTGGTGTTGTCCTGACATCCCCCATAGGAGACATAGTCTGTTATGTGCTCCATATACTGTATACAGACTCAAATAATGTAGCCGAATATGAGGCCCTATTGCATGGTCTTCGGATGGCCGTCTCTATGGGCATACAATGCCTCGAGGTGCGCGGGGATTCAAACCTGGCAATATCCCAAATAAACGGAGAATTTGGTGACAAAGATCCGAAGATGGGTGCTTACCACAACGTCATACTCAAAATATTAGCTCGGTTTGAGGGGCTCGATTTTCATCACGTGGCCCGAGAGAGTAATCAAGCAGCGGACATCCTTGCTCGCATGGGCGCTAAATCAACCCCGTCCCACCCATCAACTTTGTGGTGAGGCTCTTCAAGCCATCCGTGGTATGGCAGGACGAGAGCAGCAACACCAGTCTGGAGCCGGTCATACCCCTAGATTCCAAACGCAATTCCGATATCATCGGGGGCTCGGACACTGAAATAACACCATCGGCCCATGTAATCATGGCAGTGATTGCCCCATGGACCAAACCCTTCCTGGCCTACATTAATAGGCAAGAGCTCCCTGAGGACCAGAATGAGGCTCGATGCATCGTTCGATGCTCGAAAGCCTACAAGATTCATGAAGGAGATCTCTACAAGAAAAGTACTACCGAAGTCCTTTAAAGATGTATCTCCGAAGAAGAGGGGCGGCAGCTCTTGGCCGAAATCCATGCTGGTCTTGGTGGTCACCACGTCGCGGCTCGGGCCCTTGTAAGTAAGGCCTCCCGTACCAGCTTTTTCTAGCCTACGGCCTAAGCAGATGCACAAGACCTCATCCAACGTTGTGTAGGATGCCAGCTTTTCGCCAATCAAAGCCATATGCCACCTACCGCCCTACAAAAAATCCCCATTACTTGGCCTTTTGTGGTCTGGGGGCTTGACATGGTTGGACCCCTTAAAGGGGAAGCCATAAGAAAAAATACCTGCTGGTCATGGTAGATAAATTCACTAAGTGGATAGAGGTCAAGCTAGTTAAAACGGCCGAAGCCGGACCAGTGATAAATTTCATATCCGGTGTCGTACACCGTTATGGTGTCCCACATAGCATCATCACCGATAATGGCTCTAACTTCACAGCCCACGAAGTAAAAACTTGGTGTGCTAATCTGGGCATCAAGCTCGATTATACCTTTGTCTATCACCCTCAAACAAACGGTCAAGTCAAACAGGCTAATGGCTTGATAATGGGCGGCATTAAACCCAGACTAGTGCGATCCTTAAAGGAGTCAGACAAACACCGGGTTGAGAAGCTCGACTCCATACTCTAGGGTCTGCGGACCACGCCCAATCGCACGACCGGATACACACCGTTCTTCATGGTGTACGGCGCAGAGGCCGTATTGCCCTGCAATATTATCCACGACTCACCTCGAGTACGCATGTACGAAGAGAGAGAGGCCGAGCTCGATCGGCAAGATGACTTAGATGGCCTGGAGGAGGAGCGCGATGTCGCGAAAGCTCGCTCAGCATTCTACCAGCAACAAGCTCGAAGATACCAAAGCATAGAAGTGCGGGACAAGACTTATAATGTCAGTGAACTCGTTCTACGCTTACCAGAGAAGAAAAATGACAAGCTCAAGCCCAAATGGGAGGGTCCCTTCATTATAGATGAAGTTCTCACTGGAGGAGCCTCTCGCCTTCGTAATGCATCGGACAATAGCCTAGAGCCGAACCCATGGAACGCTGCCAGACTCCGAAGATTCTACCTCGAAGTCCAGACTAATTGTTCGTTACTTTCTTTCTCTTTTTTCTCTTTCTTCTTTTCGTTTTTTATACGACTTCTAGCCCGTGTGCGGATAAACCACACACTTAAGGGGTATACATCCTTAAATGTACATACCCCCCAATACCTGGGGGCTTCTTGTCACAGAAGCTTATTATTATTCGAGCATCAGGCTCACCATATATATGTGTCGTCTTGTCATATATGTCTTTTCTTCGCCATTATATGCACCTTTATGACTTAAATTTTTGCCAAGCTGGGTTGCGTGGCTCATGTGCTTATGCCCTACGTTCTCGCTTGTTCGGCTAGGGCATAAAGGGAGCACCTCTGCAATTGTTACAGCCGGGTTATCCGGACGTGTACCTCAGACGGGTGAAGCCGAAAGCTAGCGTTCTTAAGGGAATAATAGGTCGGCGGACAAGAGATGAACCGCCCTTGTTGCGATACAAGACCCCAAAGTATAACATGTACTATGATTTTTAGCATCATAGCTCAGGCATGCACAACAACGCATGCTGGCCCAGGGAAAGGAACCCTTAACAGAACTATTCTCTCTGGAAGATGTTTATTACGATCAAATGTAATATAACATAACTCCCCGAATACAACTTGTCTGTTCAAGCAACCATGACTGGACTACCTGGTTTCCAAACATACTTCGGTGTTTTCCACCGGTACAGTATTCGGAAACACTCCAAAACTTTGGATTTCGGAGGTTAAAGCGGAAGGTCTACCAAGACAATCGCTTTTATAATTCGGACAGAGATACGTTTGTCGATAAAAGTACATTACTACTTGGACTCAAAAACTTCCTCCTCCTCTAGACCATCTATTAAGTTGTCTAGCTTACAATCCTATTGCGAAAACTTGGCGGCTATCTTTACTTGGTCATATACTAAGCTAACAGGAATTTCCTATCCATCTGGTCCCCGAGGCTCGACCCGGGCCATATGATTTGGATCAAGTCCGGTGTACCATGTTTTCACCATGGCCCAGGCCTCTCGTGCGCCTTCTCGGCATGCTGATATCTTCCATAGTCCAAAGTGGCGATGAGCTCCCTTGGATAAACTCACGAGTTCCTCCATACTTCCTGGAGGAGAATCAGCTGGCCATAAAGCCTTAGCAATGTTCCTCATTGCCTTCTGGGCTCGCTCATGCACTTTGGACAGCTCTTGTAGCAGATCGTCTTGAAATCTAGACACCTCTCCTTCGGGCCGCCCAGTCAGCACACCTAATGAAACAAACTTGTTAAACTTCCCATTAGGGGACTGTATGGAAATGAGGTTAAAAAACATACTGAATATGCCGCCTTTCAGTTTTCTGTTCTCTTTCAAGGAATCCGCCAGTTGGGCTCGTATGTCTTTCAGGTCCTCGCCCTGCTTGATGTTGGAATCTTGTAGCTTGTTCTTCTCATCCCTGGTCCGTGTTAGTATACGGTGACCAGCGGCCTTTTGCCTTTCGGCATGTTATTTATCCACCTGCGCGGCCTTCAGTCTCTGTTCCAGCTGATACGGTGAGCCTGCTGTTGTAAATACATCAGTGTTTATTGCAAAAAACATTGCCGGCACATGATTATATTTTCCGGTCAGTAGAGGGCATTACCAGTCGGTGCCTCCTTGGAATTCACCAGTTCGGCGGTGACAGCAGTTAGCTGGGCCCGACATTTTTCTAGCTCCTGAGATAGCATGTTGTTCTTCTCCATGAGTACCTGATTATGCAACGACCCTTAAATCAGTTGCGTCAACTGCTTCAAGTCTCGGGGGCTACTGGCACATGATTATTAAAACTGTACAATAGGTCTTACCCACATATCCTTTGAAAGCTGGTGAGTGGCTCCAGCGAGCCCATCTCGAGCAGCTCGGATATATGCATTCGCTGAGCTAAAGGCATTGAACGCCTCTTCGGTGAAAGTTGGGTCTCGCATAGCTCGGATGGTTCATTGCACTCTCCACTTCGGAGTTGGTAACGGATACATCATGCGAATCCTCAGGGAGAGGACAATCCGGCATTGCTCCTGTATCCACCCTAGTCCTTGGGACGGGGTCCGGGGTTGGATTGGGTGATGCATGACTAGCAAAGCCTCCGGACATAGTCCGGCGTATGCTTTTGCTAAAAAAATGCGGCAAAGCGGGAAACGTCACAATTCGGTATATCTGCCAAGGGCATATTAAAAACATACCTTTTTGATGAAGATAGGGGCTCGGCAGTGTCACCGTCTGCCTTCCTTTTTGAAGATCCGCCCTGCGTAGGCATCTCCTTCTTAAGGGACGTTTCTGATGCGGCGTGGCGAGACGAGCACCGCCCCTTTGGAGCACGAGATAGTGCAGTGGGTGAGGCACGATGAGAAAACTCTTTTGGAGGAGACGTCTCCTGGGTACTTACGTGGGAGGAGGGGAGAAGGCCGAGATAATCGGCTCTGATGGCCACTTCTGTGCCGTCGTAGCTCGCCTGATAAAAGACACCCTCCTTGAGATCTATGAATATATCCGGATCCTCCTCAAATCCTGGATCCAGGTCTCGAGAATGGTCCTCTGGCTGCAGAGCAGGGCTATAGATCCCTGCGACAACCTTCCTCCATTCCTATTAAACATAATCGGATTAAGTTCAACAAAAGTGCGACTCAGGTAGAGGATTGGGTAAGGTTGCGAAGCAAAAGCTCACCCAGCTAGGAGGGTTGTACATGGAAAAGCCCTCTCGGCACTTAAGGCGAGTAAAATCTTCTTTCTTCCCTTTATAAAGACCAGCCAACATGGCAGACAAGGCGACAAAGTTGTCCGGACCCTTGCGCCCGCAGCGTGATGCGTCGTCCTCCCCATTGTAGTGCCACATGGGGAGTCCTCTGGATTGGAGTGGCTGAATGCCTCGTGTTATTGAGATCACCATTACCTCAATTATGGATAGTCCAGATTGGGCAAGCATCTTTATCCTGCTCATTAACTTCTTAATCTCCTCATTGTCCTCCTCTTCGAGGCTCCAGGGACGCCAGCTGTGGCGTTTCTTTAACGGAGCATTGCAAAATTCAGGTAGGCCCCATCGGATTGGGTCTGGGAGGACTACGTCTTCGATATAAAACCACTCTGAGGGACACTCTTCGGATGCCTTCTTCGGAGTGCCGGATAGGTATCCTGTTTCGGCTATATGCCATACTTCGGCACTGCCCACCTCGAATATAGATCCCTTTAGGGAGCGAGGGACGAGGTAGAAAAGTTTCCTCCATAACTCAAAATGGGCCTCACAGCTTAAGAACAGCTCGCAGAGAGCCACAAAGCCTGCGATGTGCAGAATGGAGCCCGGCGTGAGATTGTGCAACTGGAGGCTGTAGTACTCCTGGAGACCTCGGAGGAAAGGGTGGATTGGAAACCTAACACCTCTTAAAAGGAAGGAGAATAAGCACACTCGCCCCCCTTCGGTAGGATTGGGGAAATTTTCTTTTGGGTGTCGGGGATATACCCAATGGTATGACCCGACCGAAGTTATGACCCGGCTAGGACTTGGTATTTCATTGGTAAACTGCCCGAGGACTGATAACTCACTGATGACCCGACCGAGCCTGGTGACCCATTGGTGAGCCGTCAGATAGTGATAAGCTGGCAGACAGTGGTAAGTCGACAGACAGTGGTAAGTCGACAGACAGTGGTTGATACGTCTCCGTCGTATCTACTTTTCCAAACACATTTGCCCTTGTTTTGAACTCTAACTTGCATGATTTGAATGGAACTAACCCGGACTGACGCTGTTTTCAACAGAATTACCATGGTGTTATTTATGTGCAGAAACAAACGTTCTCGGAATGACCTGAAACTTCATGGAGCCACTTTTTTGAAAATACCTGCCAAAGATGAAGGCCAGGGGGCCCACCACCTGTCCACGAGGGTGGGGGCGCGCCTACCCTCCTAGGGAGCGCCCCCTACCTCGTGGGCCCCCTGGTGCCTCTCCAACTCCAACTCCAACTCTATATATTGTGTTTCAGGGAGAAAAAAATCAAAGAGAAGAAATCATCGCGTTTTACGATGCGGAGCCGCTGCCAAGCCCTAAAACCTCTCGGGGGCTGATCTGGAGTCCGTTCGGGGCTCCGGAGAGGGGAATTCGTCGCCATCGTCATCATCAACCATCCTCCATCACCAATTTCATGATGCTCACCGCCGTGCGTGAGTAATTCCATCATAGGCTTGCTGGACGGTGATGAGTTGGATGGGATCTATCATGTAATCGAGTTAGTTTTGTTAGGGTTTGATCCCTAGTGTCCACTATGTTCTGAGATTGATGTTGCTATGACTTTGCTATGCTTAATGCTTGTCACTAGGGCCCAAGTGCCATGATTTCAGATCTGAACCTATTATGTTTTCATCAATATATGAGTGTTCTTGATCCTATCTTGCAAGTCTATAGTCACCTATTATGTGTTATGATCCGTTAACCACGAAGTGACAATAATCGGGATACTTACCGATGATGACCGTAGTTTGAGGAGTTCATGTATTCACTATGTGTTAATGCTTCGTTCCGGTTCTCTATTAAAAGGAGGCCTTAATATCCCTTAGTTTCTGTAAGGACCCCGCTGCCACGGGAGGGTAGGACAAAAGATGTTATGCAAGTTCTTTTCCATAAGCACATATGACTATATTCGGAATACATGCCTACATTATATCAATGAACTGGAGCTAGTTTTGTGTCACCCCAGATTATGACCGTTACATGATGAACCGCATCCGGCATAATTCTCCATCACCGATCCATCGCCTACGAGCTTTCCATATATTGTTCTTCACTTATTTACTTTTCCGTTGCTATTGCTATCATCACTACAAAATACCAAAAACATTACTTTTACTACTGTTACCTTTTGCTACGGTTATCACTACTATCATATTACTTTGCTACTAAACACTTTGTTGTAGATATTAAGTTTCCAGGTGTGGTTGAATTGACAACTCAGCTGCTAATACTTGAGAATATTCTTTGGCTCCCCTTGTGTTGAATCAATAAATTTGGGTTGAATACTCTACCCTCGAAAATTGTTGCGATCCCCTATACTTGTGGGTTATCAAGACTATTTTCTGGCGCCGTTGCCGGGGAACATAGCTCTATTCTTTGAGTCACTTGGGATATATATCTGCTTATCATTATGAAGAACTTGAGAGATCCAAAAACCAAGATCTATCCCTCAACTACGAGGGGAGGTAAGGAACTGCCATCTAGCTCTGCACTTGATTCACCTTCTGTTTTGAGTAAGCTTGCGACACCTACACCTGCTTCTGCTATTCGTTCTAATATGTCGCATGTTATTGATGATGCCACTTCTGCTATGCATGATACTTATGATGAAACTACTTCTATGCTTGATACTACTGTGCCACTTGGTAAATTTCTTGATGAACAACTTGCTAGAGCTAGAGAAATTGAAAATATTGAATCTGATGATACTGATGAAAGTGATGATGAAGAATCACTTGTTATTCCTAAGGGTTATGTTTTTGATCAAGAAGCTTCTTTAGCTATTTTAGCTTGCAAAAATAGAAATGAACTCAAAAGGTTATTAGCTAAATGGAGTAAGCAATCTCTAAATGCTAGAATGAAACCTGACCCTGCTTTTGCTACTTCACCTATCTTTGTTACTGACAAAGATTATGAATTCTCTGTTGATCCTGATATAATTACTTTGGTTGAATCTGATCCTTTTCATGGTTTTGAATCTGAAACTGTTGTGGCACATCTTACTAAATTGAATGATATAGCCACCCTGTTCACTAAAGATGAGAGAACTCGTTACTTTTATATCCTTAAAATATTTCCGTTCTCATTAAAGGGTGATGCTAAGATATGGTTTAATTCTCTTGATCCTGGTTGTGTGCGTAGTCCCCAGGATATGAATTATTACTTCTCTGCTAAATATTTCCCTGCTCATAAGAAACAAGCTGCTTTAAGGGATATATATAATTTTGTGCAAATTGAAGAAGAGAGTCTCCCACAAGCTTGGGGAGGCTTCTCCAATTACTTAATGCTTTGCATGATCATCCTCTTAAGAAAAATGAAATACTTGATATCTTTTATAATGGACTAACCTATGTCTCCAGAGATTACCTGGATAGTTGTGTTGGTTCTGTTTTCAGGGAAAGAACACCGGATGAAGATGAAATTCTATTGAATAATATGTTGGCAAATGAAAATAATCGGACACCTCCGGAGCCAATTCCTGAGCCTATTCCTAAACCAACTCCGAAGAAGAGGGGTATTCTATTTCTCAGTCCTGAAGATATGCAAGAGGCAAAGAAATCTGTGAAAGAAAAAGGTATTAAAGCTGAAGATGTTAAGAATTTACCTCCTATTGAAGAAATACACGGTCTTAATTTACCGCCTATTGAAGAAACATATGATCTTAATCCTTTACCTATTGAATAAATTCATTGTGTTGATAACCCGACACAGGTAGTAAAGGTAAATTCTCTCTATAGATATGATAAAGCTAAAATCCCATTTACTAAATTTGCTAGCCCATGCTTAGATGAGTTTGATAGATTCATGGCTAAGTAAGAAGATTTTAATGCTTATTTTGGTAGACAATTGAAATACAATTCAAATATGCTTGAACACTTGGGTGATTATATGGCTGATGTTAAAGGTGAACTTAAACTTATTAGTAAACATGCTTCTATGGTTACCACTCAAGTAGAACAAGTACTTAAAGCTCAAAATGATTTGCTCAATGAATTGAATAGTAAGGATAATGATAATGTTGTTAGAGTTATGACTGGAGGTGGTAGAATGACTCAGGAACCTTTGTATCCTTCTAAAATGAAAAAGAAAAAGAAAAATGATAGGACTTTGCATGCTTCTAGTGATCCTATTACTGAAACACCTGAGAATCCAAATGATATTTCTATTTCTGATGTTGAAACACAATCTGGTAATGAACCTGAAACTAATAATAATGTTAATGATCATGATGATGCTCAACCTAGTAATGATAATGATATAGAAATTGAACCTGTTGTTGATCTTGATAACCCACAATCAAAGAATCAACGTTATTATAAGAAAGACTTTGTTGCTAGGAAACATGGTAAAGAAAGAGAACCTTGCGTTCAGAAACCCATGCCTTTTCCTCCCAAACCATCCAAGAAAAAGGATGATGAGGATTTCGAGCGCTTTGCTGAAATGATTAGACCTATCTTTTTGCGTATGCGATTAATTGATATGCTTAAAACAAATCCTTATGCTAAGTACATGAAAGATATTAGTACAAATAAAAGAAAGATACCTGAAGCTGAAATTTCCACCATGCTTGCTAATTATACCTTTAAAGGTGGAATACCAAAGAAACTTGGAGATCCAGGAGTACCCACTATACCATGCTCTATTAAAAGAAACTATGTTAAAACTGCTTTATGTGATCTTGGAGCCGGTGTTAGTGTTATGCCTCTCTCTTTATATCGTAGAATTGATTTAAATAAGTTGACACCTGCTGAAATATCTTTGCAAATGGTTGATAAATCAACTGCTATACCTGTCGGTATTTGTGAGGATGTGCCTGTTGTAGTTGCAAACGTTACTATTTTAACGGACTTTGTTATTCTTGATATTCCCGAGGATGATAGTATGTCTATTATTCTTGGAAGACCCTTTTTGAATACTGCAGGGGCTGTTATTGATTGCACTAAAGGCAATGTTACTTTTCATGTTAATGGTAATGAGCACATGGTACACTTTCCGAGGAAACAACCTCAAGTTCATAGTATCAACTCTATTGGAAAAATTCCATCGATTATATTTGGAGGTTTTGAATTTCCTCTTCCTACTGTCAAGAAGAAATATAATATTCTTATTATTGGGGATGTGCATATCCCCGTTGAGGTAACATAGTGTTATTTGAAATTTCTCCGGTTCCATGTTATTCGGAATGAGTTCGTTAACAAGACTTGATCAACCTTGTTAGTGGATTCCTTTTGATGATCATGAGATGGATGAAACTAGAAGGCACAACCTTTTGTACCCCTCTTTTACTTTCTGTTATTTATATTAAATAAAATAAAAAATATTTTTCCGTCTGTTTCCTGATTTGTCCATGCAATATAAAAATACCTCGAAAATAAAAGTTCTCCAAATGCCCTGAAATTTAAATATGATTTTTTCTAGAATATTTGAGAATATTTGGCACTAAGAACACAGTAGGGGGGTCAACCACCTGCCCACGAGGGTGGAGGGCGCGCCCTACCTCCCTGGGCGCGCCCCTGCCTCGTGGGCCCACGGTGGCCCTCCTCCACTTATCCTTTCACCCATACACTTTCTCTTCCTCCCCCAAACATGAATAACCAGCTCAAGCATGAGTTCTAGCTCGTTTTGCTGCCATTTTCGATCTCCTTGCTCAAAGCACCTCTCACAAAACTGCTTGGGGAGATTGTTCCTTGGTATGTGACTCCTCCATTGGTCCAATTAGTTTTTGTTCTAGTGCCTTATTCATTGCAAATTTTTGCTGCTTAGGTGACCCTGTTCTTGAGCTTGCATGTCAAATTTATATGGTCAAAAGTAGTTTTGATGCATGATATAGGCCCTAGGCACTTGTAGAAGTAGTTGCTATCAATATTATTGAGTTTGGTTTACTTTTATTTTGAAGCTACTAAAAATTTCAGATTTCAGAAAATGATGAGGAGACTTTTGAGGGGCTCGTCGAGCCAAAGCTCGAAGGAAAAGGCACCGAAGCCTAAGTATAATCTGCCTCGCACCACGGAGGTTCGGGCGTGTGAATGGCCTTCCGAGGATTTCTTGAGAGCAGTTGGGATTTCTGAAGATTTTCATGAATTGGCTAAGAATGCAGGCCTTACCGCTTTCCTCCACGACCAATGCGATCAGTATCTCTTACTCACAAATATCTTTGTGCAAAACTTTCATTTCCATTCTAGGAGCTCACCACCTACGGTGGAGTTTTATTTATATGATGAGTATAAGGAGATGTCACTTAAAGATTTTTGTCGAGTTTTTTTAGTCCCTTTTGAGAGCAAGACAGAAGAACCACATCGCGATGATGTGGAGGGGTTAATTGATACTATCACTGTAGCGGAAACAAGGAAGGTTTCCGATGCACGAATTACTAGCATACATTTTCCTGTTTTATGTTATTTTGCATTATTTGCTAGTCATTGTTTAATTGGTCGTGAAAACTGTGGAAACCTTAGTATCCCTGATATTATTATTTTGCTCCACAGTTTATACGGTGATAACTCTATTAGTATAGGTGGCATTATTGCCAAACGCTAAAGTCTGAACCGTACAAAGGGCCCCATCTTTGGAGGCATCTATGCTTCACGCCTAGCTGCACATTTTAACATACCTATTAGGCATTATGAGAAGGAAGAAAAAGTGTTGCCTCATGTTTATTTAGATTATAAAAGTAAGGTGGCACATGATTTTATTGTTAAGAATAGGGAAGGGGAGCTTAAATATCCATTGTTCTTTAATAAACATCATCCTGAGACTATTACCCTTCCTGCTCCTTTGTTTGATTTATCTGTAGGCACGTACCTTGTTCCACTGAAGGCTATTCACGCCTAACGGAACCCTGCACCAGCCGAGGAGCCAGAGCCGGAACCACAAGTTGATCCTTCACGACAGTCTAATTACCAGTGGGATCCGGAGATGATTGTCAGCCAGTGGCAATCAGAGTCTTCCTCTTCTTCTTCTCAGTACGACCCCAACTACTATTATGGATATCCGCCAGGCCAGCCGTGGCCATAGACCAACTTAGGCCAAAAGCCTAAGCTTGGGGGAGTACGTATTTCCCACCGACATTACATTTATGTTCACACACTCATTGCTAGATGTCGGTGTTCATACTTTTTCATTGTATCATCCATGCTAGTTTATTTTCCTTTTTATGCCTTCTTCTTGTGTGTTTAATAAACCTTAAGAAAAACCAAAAAAATTAGTTGTAGCTTTTAGTTAGTTTAATTTCCATGCTTGTAGTAATAATTAAAAAGAAAACCCAAAAAGATTTCATGTTCTTCTTTTGCTTGTTGGGAGCTTTCCCGTGTAAATAGTTTTATTTCTTTTCTTTTCCTTGGGGGTCGATAGGAGAAGACCATAATTAAATTGCTGAAGTGGCTCTTATATGGATTATTGTTGATCTGACAAAAGAGCCCATATTGCCTTGTCTTCTCCTGTTTATTGAATGCCTGCAGATTCCAGCTTAGTCCAATGCACGCGCACTATTATTATTATTCACATCGTTCGGTCGTGCAAGTGAAAGGCAATAGTGATGATTATATGATGGACTGACTGAGATAAGAAAAGCTTGTATGAACTCGACCTCTTTTGTTTTTTGTAAATATGATTAGTTCATCGTTCCTGATTTAGCCAATTATGAATAAACATGTTTGCAATGACAACTAGAGATCATAGTTTCTCGTGCCATGCTTGATTAGCTATGAGTTATAATGGTTTACCTTGCGTGCCAACATGCTATTAAAATGGTTATGATGTGGTATGATAGGGTGGTATCCTCCTCTGAATGGTTTAAGTGACTTGACTTGGCACATGTTCACGCATGTAGTTGAAACAAAATCAACATAGCCTTCACGATATTTATGTTCATGGTGGATTATATCCTACTCATGCTTGCATTCAGTGTTGATTAATTTTAATGCATGTTCATGACTATTGTCGCTCTCTAGCTGGTCGCTTCCCAGTCTTTTACTAGCCTTCACCTGTACTAAGCGGGAATACTACTTGTGCATCCAACCCCATAAACCCCAAAGTTATTCAAAATGAGTCCACTATACCTTCCTATATGCGGTATCTGCCTGCCGTTCCAAGTAAATTTGTATGTGCCAAACTCTAAACCTTCAAATAAATATCCTGTTTGTATGCTCGAATAGCTCATGTATCAACTAGGGTTGTCCGTATCTTCCATGTTAGGCGGGTAATCCTCAAGAGGAGTGGACTTCGCTCCTCACTCACGAGATAAATGGCTGGTCACCGGGATGCCCAGTCCCATGATTTATGCAAACTAAATCAAAATAATTGCAAAACAAAACTCCCCCTGGGACTGTTGTTAGTTGGAGGCACTCGTTGTTTCGAACAAGCCATGGATTGATGCTTGTTGGTGGAGGGGGGGTATAAACTTTACCATTCTGTTTGGGAACCGCCTATAATGTGTGTAGCATGGAAGATAGTGCCATCTCTTGGCTGTTATGTTGACAATGAAAGTATATCGCTCAAATTATTATTCACCTCTGTTTCAAAACTGAGCTCTGGCACCTCTAGAAATCACGGCTTCCCTCTGCGAAGGGCCTATCTATTTACTTTTATGCTGAGTCATCACCCTCTAATTAAAAAGCACTAGTTGGAGAGCACCACTGTCATTTGCATTCATTATTGTTAGTTTACATTGAGTATGACTTGACTGGATCTCTTTTACCATGAATTACAATGTCTAGTCAGTCCTTGATCTTCAAAGGTGCTCTGCATTTATGTTTTGCGGTCTCAGAAAGGGCTAGCGAGATACCATCTTGTTATATCATATTATGATTGTTTTGAGAAAGTGTTGTCATCCGAGATTTATTATTATGGCTAGTTAGTTGATTATGCCATTGATATTAGTAAACTTGAGACCTATGCGTTATTGTGAATGTGGTTAGTTATAATCTTTGCTAAAAACTTGAATGCCGGCTTTACATATTTACAGCAACAAGAGCAAACAGAGTTTGTAAAAGTTTTTCTTTTTCACTTTCAGTTTATCAACTGAATTGCTTGAGGACAAGCAAGGGTTTAAGCTTGGGGGAGTTGATACGTCTCCGTCGTATCTACTTTTCTGAACACTTTGGCCCCTGTTTTGGACTCTAACTTGCATGATTTGAATGGAACTAACCCGGACTCACGCTGTTTTCAGCAGAATTACCATGGTGTTATTTATGTGTAGAAACAAACGTTTTCAGAATGACCTGAAACTTCACGGAGTCACTTTTTGGAAAATATAAAAAATGCGTGCCAAAGATGAAGGCTAGGGGGCTTGCCTGCCCTCCTAGGGCACGCCCCCTACCTCATGGGCCCCCTGGTGCCTCTCCGACTCCAACTCCAACTCTATATATTGTGTTTCAGGGAGAAAAAATCAGAGATAAGAAATCATCGCGTTTTACGATATGGAGCCGCTGCCAAGCCCTAAAACCTCTCGGGAGGGCTGATCTGGAGTCCGTTCGGGGCTCCGAAGAGGGGAATACGTCGCCATCGTCATCATCAACCATCATCCAACACCAATTTCATGATGCTCACCGCCGTGCATGAGTAATTCCATCGTAGGCTTGCTGGACGGTGATGAGTTGGATGGGATCTATCATGTAATCGAGTTAGTTTTGTTAGGGTTTGATCCCTAGTGTCCATTATGTTCTGAGATTGATGTTGCTATGACTTTGCTATGCTTAATGCTTGTCACTAGGGCCCGAGTGCCATGATTTCAGATCTGAACCTATTATGTTTTCATCAATATATGAGTGTTCTTGATCCTATCTTGCAAGTCTATAGTCACCTATTATGTGTTATGATCCGTTAACCCCGAAGTGATAATAATCGGGATACTTACCGTGATGACCATAGTTTGACGAGTTCATGTATTCACTATGTGTTAATGCTTTGTTCCGGTTCTCTATTAAAAGGAGGCCTTAATATCCCTTAGTTTTCGTAAGGACCCCGTTGCCACGGGAGGGTAGGACAAAAGATGTTATGCAAGTTCTTTTCCATAAGCATGTATGCCTATATTCGGAATACATGCCTACATTATATCAATGAACTGGAGCTAGTTTTGTGTCACCCTAGGTTATGACCGTTACATGATGAACCGCATCCGGCATAATTCTCCATCACTGATCCATTGCCTACGAGCTTTCCATATATTGTTCCTCGCTTATTTACTTTTCTGTTGCTATTGCTATCATCACTACAAAATACCAAAAACATTACTTTTACTACTATTACCTTTTGCTACGGTTATCACTACTATCATATTACTTTGCTACTAAACACTTTGCTGCAGATATTAAGTTTCCAGGTGTGGTTGAATTGACAACTCAGCTGCTAATACTTGAGAATATTCTTTGGCTCCCCTTGTGTCGAATCAATAAATTTGGGTTGAATACTCTACCCTCAAAAACTGTTGCGATCCCCTATACTTGTGGGTTATCAGTGGTAAGCTGACAGATAGTTATAACCCAGCAAACAGAGTCACCTGGGGTTAATAAGCTCAAGACGTTAAGAAGCCCAAGACGTTAAGAAGACCATGGAGAGAAGCCCGTGATGCAAAGTCAAAATAGTTTAAGGCTTAATCTGACTAGGACTCTACATGTAACCCGCCCCTTCAACTTATATAAGGAGGGGTGGGGCGCCCCAAGAGGGTCAAGCTTTTTCAGACGTCTCAATAGACAAGTTCCACAAGTTTTCACAGATTAGGGCTAAACAAACAAGTCTATAGCTCTCGAAATAGAACACCCTTGTAATCATGTTCATCGTCATCAATATCAATGAAGCAGGATGCAGGCTTTTCCTCCACTGTGAGGGGCCGAACCTGGGTAAAAACCTCGCGTCTCTCGTCCCACTCAACCCCTCTCAAGCTACCACATAGATGCGTTGGCCTCACGACTAAGTCCTGACACTAAGGACATCTGCCGTGACAAATCCACGACACCGGGGCTTCACCATTTAGGGAAGTTAATCCCGCCCGAACGAGAACCAGGTTCGCGGGAGGGAGATATCCCTGCACCTGGAGCTTGGTCAGCTGAGCGTGGGAGACCGACAGCTCTCCCAATCGCCTTTTTGAGGTCCATGAGGGCATGAGGAAGAACTAGGAGCGCCAACCATGTTTGTGCGGATTTCTGTGGCTAGCTCTAAGGATTTTCCGCCTGGTTTGGAATGGCATCTAAGTTTCAATCTCCTTAAATAGATGCCTTCCATACGCTGCCAGGGTATTATCTGTAAAAGTACTTGGACCCTTTGTATTCATCTGACACGTGGAAGCCGAGGCGACGGTGGCGTAGAAGCCGAAGGATACAATGTTTAAAGTAAAGCCGGAGCTGTCCCGAGTATCATGGAGGGCCCACCTAACAAAACCGAAGATATAAAAATTGGATACTGCGTCATCATTGAGGAGTCAAATATAGTTGTTTTTGCTTTGGAATATTCGGAGGAGGAACCCACCTTGCAATGCCGAAGACAATCTGCGCGCCAGACATGTCGTCATTGAAGCCTGTTTCGGGGGCTACTGAGGGAGTCCTGGACTAGGGGGTCTTCAGACGTCCGGGCTATGTAATGTAGGCCAGACTGATGGGTCATGAAGATACAAGATTGAGGACCTTCCCCCGTGTCCGGATGGGACTCCCCTTGGCGTGGAGGGCAAGCTTGGCGTTTGGATATGAAGATTCCTTTCTCTGTAAACTAACTCTGTACAACCCTAGCCCCCTCCGGTGTCTATATAAACCGGAGGGTTTAGTCCATAGAGGCAGTCATAATCATACATGCTAGACATCTAGGGTTTAGCATTACGATCTGGAGGTAGATCAACTCTCGTAACCCCTATATTCATCAAAGTCATCAAGAAGAAAGTAGGGTATTACCTCCATCAAGGGGGGCCGAACCTGGGTAAACATCGTGTCCCCTGCCTCCTGTTACCTTCGATCCTTAGAAGCACAGTTCGGGACCCCCTACCCGAGATCCGCCGGTTTTGACACCGACAGCGGGTATCATTATTTTCTAACCTTCATAGATGATTTGAGCAGATATGGGTATATCTACTTGATGAAACATAAGTCTGAAACATTTGAAAAGTTCAAAGAATTTCAGAGTGAAGTGGAAAATCATCGTAACAAGAAAATAAAGTTTCTATGATCTAATCATGGAGGTGAATATTTGAGTTATGAGTTTGGTCTTCATTTGAAACAATGCGGAATACTTTCACAACTCACGCCACCTGGAACACCACAACATAATGGTGTGTCTGAACATCGTAACCGCACTTTATTAGATATGCTGCGATCTATGATGTCTCTTACTGATTTACCGCTATCGATTTGGGGTTATGCTTTAGAGACGGCCGCGTTCACGTTAAATAGGGCACCATCAAAATCCATTGAGACGACACCATATGAACTATGGTTTGGTAAGAAACCCAAGTTGTCGTTTCTTAAAGTTTGGGGTTGTGATGCTTATGTGAAAAAGCTTCAACCTAATAAGCTCGAACCCAAATCGGAGAAATGTGTCTTCATAGGATACCCAAAGGAGACTGTTCGGTACACCTTCTATCACAGATCCGAAGGCAAGATATTCGTTGGTAAGAATGGATCCTTTCTAGAGAAGGAGTTTCTCTAGAAAGAAGTGAGTGGGACGAAAGTAGTACTTGATGAGGTAACTGTACCTTCTTGATACGTCCATTTTGGATCATGCTTTTATATCGATATTTATTGCATTATGAGCTTTTATTACACATTATGTCACAATACTTATGCCTTTTCTCTCTTATTTTACAAGGTTTACACGAAGAGGGGGAATGCCGACAGCTAGAATTCTGGGTTGGAACATGAGCAAATATTAGAGACCTATTCTGCACATCTCCAAAAGTCCTGAAACTCCACGGGAATTATTTTTAGAATATATAAAAAATATTGGGCGAAAGAAGTACCAGAGGGGGCCACCCACCGTCCACGAGGGCGGGGGGCGCGCCCCCTACCTCGTGGGCCCCTTGGTGGCCCTCTGATGCCCATCTTCGGCTATATGGAGTCTTTCGTCGAGGAAAAAAATCATAAGCAAGCTTTCGGGATGAAACTCCTCCGCCACGAGGCGGAACCTTGGCAGAACCAATCTAGGGCTCCGGCGGAGCTGTTCTGCCGGGGAAACTTCCCCCCGGGAGGGGGAAATCATCACCATCGTCATCACTAACGATCCTCTCATCGGGAGGGGGTCAATCTCCATCAACATCTTCACCAGCACCATCTCATCTCAAACCCTAGTTCATCTCTTGTATCCAATCTTTGTATCCAAACCTCAGATTGGTACCTGTGAGTTGGTAGTAGTGTTGACTACTCCTTGTAGTTGAAGCTAGTTGGTTTACTTGGTGGAAGATCATATGTTCAGATACATTATGCATATTAATACCCCTCTGATTATGAACATGAATATGATTTGTGAGTAGTTACGTTTGTTCTTGAGGACATGGGAGAAGTCTTGCTATAAGTAGTCATGTGAATTTGGTATTCGTTCGATATTTTGATGAGATGTATGTTGTCATCCCTCTAGTGGTGTCATGTGAACATAGACTACATGAAATGTCACCATTGTTTGGGCCTAGAGGGAGGCATTGGGAAGTAATAAGTAGATGATGGGTTGCTAGAGTGACAGAAGCTTAAACCCAAGTTTATGCGTTGCTTCGTAAGGGGCTGATTTGGATCCATATGTTTCATGCTATGGTTAGGTTTACCTAAATACTTCTGTTGTAGTTGCGGATGCTTGCAATAGGGGTTAATCATAAGTGGGATGCTTGTCCAAGTAAGGGCAGTACCCAAGAACCGGTCCACCCACATATCAAATTATCAAAGTACCTAATGCGAATCATATGAACGTGATGAAAACTAGCTTGACGATAATTCCCATGTGTCCTCAGGAGTGCTTTCCTTTATATAACAGTTTGTTCAGGCTTGTCCTTTGCTACAAAAAGGATTGGGCCATATTCCTGCACCTTATTTACTTTTATTACTTGTTACTCGTTACAAATTACCTTATCACAAAACTACCTGTTACCGATAATTTCAGTACTTGCAGAGAATACCTTGCTGAAAACCGCTTATCATTTCCTTCTGCTCCTCGTTGGGTTCGACACTCTTACTTATCAAAAAGGCTATGATAGATCCCCTACACTTTTGGGTCATAAAGACTCTTTTCTGGCGCCGTTGCCGGGGAGTGAAGCGCCTTTGGTAGGTGGAATTTGGTAAGGAGAATTTTATATAGTGTGCTAAAATTGACTTTCACTTGTTACTATGGAACATAATCCTTTGAGGGGCTTGTTCTGGGTATCTTCACCCCGACCAGTAGAGCAAAGAGTTGCTCCTCAACCTACTGAACCTACTAAAAATGTTTACTTTAAAATTCCTTCGGGTATCATAGAGAAACTGCTAGCTAATCCTTTCACAGGTGATGGAACATTACATCCCGATCTGCACCTAATCTATGTGGATGAAGTTTGTGGATTATTTAAGCTTGGAGGTATGCCCGAGGATGTTATCAAGAAGAAGGTCTTCCATTTATCTTTGAAGGGAGATGCATTGACGTGGTTTAGTCTATGTGATGATATTGGATCATGGAACTACCAACGATTTAAATTGGAATTTCATCAAAAGTTTTATCCTATGCATCATGTTCATCGTGATCGTAATTATATATATAATTTTTGGCCTCGCAAAGGAGAAAGCATCTCTCAAGCTTGGGGGAGGCTTAAGTCAATGTTATATTCATTCCCCAATCATGAGCTCTCAAAAGAAATGATTATTCAAAAAATTTATGCTCGACTTTCTCTCAGTAATCGCTCCATGCTCGATATTTCTTGTACTGGATCTTTTATGATGAATACTATTGAATTCAAATGGGATTTATTGGAAAGAATTAAATTAACTCTAAAGATTGGGATCTCGGAGAAGGTAAGGAGTCAGGTATAACACCTAAGTTTGATTGTGTTAAATCTTTTATGGATACCGATGCTTTCCGTGAGTTTAGCACTAAATATGGACTTGACTCTAAGATAGTAGCTTCTTTCTGTGTATCCTTCGCTACTCATGTTGATCTCCCTACTCATGTTGCACCTATTAAAGTTGAAGAAAAGACTATCACTTATAATGATCTTGTTGTTCCTGCTACTTATATTGAGAAACCACCTTTCCCTGTTAGAATAAAGGATCATGCTAAAGTTTCAACTGTGGTTAACAAAAGTAACATTAAGACACCTAAACCCCCTGAGCAAATTAAAGTTGAACCAAAGATTTCTATGGTTGAAGATCTCTTGGCCGATAATATTGATGGGCACGTTATTTACTTCTGCAATGAAGCTGCTAGAATTGCTAGACCTGATGCTAAAAATAAACATAGGCCTGTTGTAGGCATGCATGTTATTTCCGCTAAAATAGGAGATCATTGTTATCATGGCTTATGTGATATGGGTGCTAGTGCAAGTGAAATACCTCATTCCTTATACAAAGAAATTATGCATGATATTGCACCTGCTGAGATAGAAGAGATTGATGTTACAATTAAGCTTGCCAATAGAGATACTATTTCACCAGTTGGGATTGTTAGAGATGTTGAAGTCTTGTGTGGGAAAGTTAAATATCCTGCTGATTTTCTTGTTCTTGGTTCCCCACAAGATGACTTTTGTCCCATTATATTTGGTAGACCCTTCTTGAATACTGTTAATGCTAAGATAGACTGCAATAAGGATATTGTTTCTGTTGGTTTAGGGGATATGTCTCATGAGTTTAATTTTGCTAAATTTAGTAGATAACCCCGTGATGAAGAATTTCCTAGTAAAGATGAAATTATTGGTCTTGATTCTATTGTCGTGCCTCCTACTGATCCTTTAGAACAATATTTGCTAGACCATGAAAATGATATGTTTATGAATGAAAGAAGGGAAATAGATGAAGTATTCTTTAAACAGGGACCTATTTTGAAACACAACTCGCCTATTGAAATCCTAGGGGATCCTCCTCCACCTAAGGGTGATCATGTGTTTGAGCTTAAACCTTTACCAAATACTCTTAAATATGCTTATCTTGATGAGAAAGAGATACATCCTATTATTATTAGTGCTAACTTTTCAGAGCATGAAGAAAAGAAATTATTGAAAACTCTGAAGAAGCATTGTGCTGCTATTGGATATACTCTTGATGATCTTAAGGGCATTAGTCCCACTCTATGCCAGCACAAAATAAGCTGGAGAAAGACGCTAAACCAGTTGTTGATCACCAACGATGGTTAAATCCTAAGATGAAAGAAGTGGTAAGGAAAGAAATACTAAAGCTTCTGGAGGCAGGTATAATTTATCCCGTTGCTGATAGTCAGCGGGTAAGTCTTGTACATTGTGTCCCTAAGAAGGGAGGTATCACTGTTGTTCCTAATGATAAATATTAATTGATCCCACAAAGAATTGTTACAGGTTATGGAATGGTTATTGATTTACGCAAATTAAATAAAGCTACTAAAAAGGATCATTACTCGTTACCTTTTATTGATCAAATGCTAGAAATATTATCCAAACATACACATTTTTGCTTTCTAGATGGTTATTCTGGTTTCTCTCAAATACCCGTGTCAAAAGAGGTTCAAGAAAAGACAACTTTTACTTGCCCCTTCGGTACCTTTGCTTATAGACGTATGCCTTTTGGTTTATGTAATGCACCTGCTACTTTTCAAAGATGTATATCTGCTATATTCTCAGACTTTTGTGAACAGATTGTTGAGGTATTCATGGATGATTTCTCCGTTTATGGGACTTCTTTTGATGATTGCTTAACCAACCTTGATCGAGTTTTGCAAAGATGTGAAGAAGCTAATCTTGTCTTGAATTGGGAGAAATGCCACTTTATGGTTAATGTAGGTATTGTCTTGGGGCATAAAATTTCTGAAAGAGGTATTGAAGTTGATAAAGCTAAAGTTGATGCTATTGAAAAGATGTCGTGTCCTAAAGACAGCAAAGGTATAAGAAGTTTCCTTGGTCATGCCGGTTTTTATAGGATGTTCATTAAGGACTTCTCTAAAATTTCTCGGCCCCTACTAATCTCTTACAAAAAGATGTCCCTTTTGTCTTTGATGATGATTGTGTAGAAGCATTTGAAATACTTAAGAAAGCTTTGATTTCTGCACCTATTGTTCAGCCTCCTGATTGGAATTTACCATTTGAAATTATGTGTGATGCTAGTGATTATGCTGTAGGGGTTGTTATAGGACAAAGAGTTGATAAGAAATTAAATGTTATCCAATATTCTAGTAAGACTCTGGACAGTGCCCAGAGAAATTATGCTACTACTGAAAAATAATTTTTAGCAGTTGTATTTGCTTGTTATAAGTTCAGACCTTATATTGTTGATTCTAAAGTAATTGTTCACACTGATCATGCTGCTATTAAATATCTTATGGAAAATAAAGATGCTAAACCTAGACTTATTAGATGGGTTCTCTTGCTACAAGAATTTGATTTGCATATTATTGATAGAAAGGGAGCTGAGAACCCCGTTGCAGACAACATGTCTAGGTTAGAGAATGTTCTTGAGGACCCACTACCTATTGATGATAGCTTTCCTGATGAACAATTAGCTGTCATAAATGCTTGTCGTACTGCTCCATGGTATGCTGATTATGCTAATTACATTGTTGCTAAATTTATACCACCTAGTTTCACATACCAGCAAAAGAAAAGGTTCTTCTATGATTTAAGACATTACTTCTGGGATGACCCACATCTTTATAAAGAAGTTGTATATGGTGTTATTAGACGTTGTGTACCTGAGCATGAACAGGAACAGATCCTACGCAAGTACCACTCCGATGCTTATGGAGGACACCATGCTGGAGACAGAACTGCACATAAGGTATTGCAATCCGGTTTTTATTGGCCTACTCTCTTCAAGGATGCCCGTAAGTTTGTTTTGTCTTGTGATGAATGTCAAAGAATTGGTAATATTAGTAGATGTTAAGAAATGCCTATGAATTATTCACTTGTTATTGAACCATTTGATGTTTGGGGCTTTGATTATATGGGACCGTTTCCTTCCTCTAATGGGTATACACATATTTTAGTTGTTGTTGATTACGTTACTAAGTGGGTAGAAGCTATTCCAACTAGTAGTGCTGATCATAACACCTATATTAAGATGCTTAAAGAATTTATTTTTCCGAGGTTTGGAGTCCCTAGATATCTAATGACTGATGGTGGTTCGCATTTTATTCATGGTGCTTTTCGTAAAATGCTTGGTAAGTATGATGTTAATCATAGAATTGCATCTCCATATCATCCACAGTCTAGTGGTCAAGTAGAACTTAGCAATAGAGAGCTTAAATTAATTTTGCAAAAGACTGTTAATAGATCTAGAAAGAATTGGTCCAAGAAACTTGATGATGCATTATGGGCTTATAGAACTACATATAAAAATCCTATGGGTATGTCTCCATATAAAATGGTTTATAGTAAAGCATGTCACTTACCTCTTGAATTAGAACATAAGGCATATTGGGCTATTAAATAGCTCAACTATGACTTCAAAATTTCCGGTGAGAAGAGGCTTTTTGACATTAGCTCACTTGATGAATGGAGAACCTAGGCCTACGAGAATGCCAAACTATTTAAAGAAAAAGTGAAAAGATGGCATGATAAAAGGATACAAAAACGTGAGTTTAATGTAGGTGATTATGTATTGTTATACAACTCTCATTTAAGATTTTTTTGCAGGCAAACTCCTCTCTAAATGGGAAGGTCCTTACATCATCGAGGAGGTCTATTGTTCTGATGCCATAAAAATCAACAACTTCGAAGGCACAAATCCGAGGGTGGTGAACGGTCAAAGAATCAAACATTATATCTCAAGTAATCCCATAAATGTTGAAACTAATGTTATTGAAGCTGTAACCCCGGAGGAATACATAAGGGACACTTTCCAGAACGTTTCAAACTCTGAAAAGGAATAGGTATGAGGTACGGTAAGTAAACCGACTCCAAAACAGTTCTAATAGCAATTTTTCTCCGTTTTGGAATATTTAAGAAAATAGGAAAATAAGAAGTAGTCCGGGAAGGACACGAGGCTTCCACGAGGGTGGAGGGCGCGCCCTACCCTCCTGGGCGCGCCCCCTGCCTCGTGGGCACCTCGTGCGCTCTCCGGACTCCATTTTCTTGCAGGAAACTTCTTTTAGTCGGTAAAAATTCACTATATAATCTCTCGAAGGTTTTGACCACCGTATCATGCAAATATCTCTTGTCTTTGTTTCGAGCTGTTTTTCTGTCAGATCTAGATCGTCATGGCGTCTTCAAGTGCCCCCAAGGACAAGTTCTTCGAGAAGGTCATCAAGCCCTACCTCGCGGAGGTGCTGCAACAGCCTCAAACCATTGAGATGCATGAGGGGTTGCTGCACATCCGCGATGTTGAGGGACCAAGGAGGACCGGAAGCATGGAGACAAGGCTCTAGGCATTGGAGCAACAAGTTTTCAAGTGCCAGGAGATGGTGGAACGTGGACTCGACTCCAATCATATAATGATTACGGAGTTCACCAACAACCACAAGCTGGATAACAAGAACATTGGGGAGGCCATCTTCAAGCTTCACGAGAAAATTGAGCGCCTCCAAGCCCAGATCTATGACCTGCAAAACCAAAACTGTGAGTATGAATATAGGTTCAAGAGGATGAGTTTGGTTATAGATTTGAGGATCCCGGAGACTCGATCATCCTTCTATGATGGTGATCCTATGCCCTGGAAGATGGGCGACAATCCCACATTATCAACAACCCCATCATCACCACCTCCGAGGAAGGAAACATAAACACATGGGTATGGGCACTCCCCTTGGCAACTACCAAGCTTGGGGGAGTGCCCCGGTATCGTATCACCATCATACTTTTATCTTTACCATTTTTCTTAGTTCGATCCTTTTGGTAATATCTTGATCTAGTAGAGTAAAGTTTTAGTATGATCTAGTTTTGAGTTTTGCTTTATGATCCTTCTATGCAATCGAGTCCGTGAGCTATATATAATAAAGATTAATGTTGAGTCAAGGGCTTGATTATCTTGCTATGATCTTGAGGGAATAGAATAAAAGAAAAAGAAATAAAAATAAATAAAGAGATCATATGGATCTTTTGGAGAGTAATGACTTCACATATAAAGAGTATGATGAATAAAAGTTGTTAAGAGTGGACAAACATAGTTTTGGTCATCGTTGCAATTAATAGGAAGTAATAAAGAAAGAGAGGTTTTCACATATAAATATACTATCTTGGACATCTTTTATGATTGTGAGCACTTATTAAAATATGACATGCTAAAGAGTTGATGTTGGACAAGGAAGACAACGTAATGGGTTATGTTTTCTTACATATGAGATAAATTATATTGTCACGGATCATCCAACATGTTGATCTTGCCTTTCCCTCTCATGCTAACCAAATTCTTTGCACCAAGTAGAGATACTACTTGTGCTTCCAAATATCCATAAACCCAGTTTTGCCATGAGAGTCCACCATATCTACCTATGGATTGAGTAAGATCCCTCAAGTAAGTTGTCATCGTTGCAAGCAATAAAAATTGCTCTCTAAATATGTATGATTTATTAGTGTGGAGAAAATAAGCTTTATACGATATTGTGATGTGGAAGAAATAAAAGCGACGGACTGCATAATAAAGGTCCATATCACAAGTGGCAATATAAAGTGACGTTCTTTCGCATTAAGATTTTGTGCATCCAGCCCTAAAAGCACATGACAACCTCTGCTTCCCTCTGCGAAGGGCTTGTCTTTTATTCTTGTCTTATACTTCATGCGAGAGTCACAGTGATCTTCACCTTTCCTTTTTACATTTTATCCTTTGGCAAGCATAATGAGTTGGAAAGATCCTGATATATATGGCTAATTGGATGTGGGTTTTCATGAACTATTATTGTTGACATTACCCTTGAGGTAAAAAGTTGGGAGGCGAAACCATAAGCCCCTATCTTTCTCTGTGTCTGATTAAAACTTCATAACCATAAATATGATGGTTGAGAAACACTAAATTATGGTTGAGAATGTGGACTTGCTGAGAAGCTCTTATATTGACTCTTTCCTATGTTATGATAAATTGCAATTGCTTCAATGACTGAGATTATAGTTTGTTGGTTTTCAATGAAGTTTCTGATTCATACTTGAGTATGTGAATGAATTGTTACTTTAGCATAGGAGATCATATGACAATATATATGTTGTTGTTCTAAGAATGATCATGATGCCCTCATGTCCGTATTTTATTTTATCGACACCTCTATCTCTAAACATGTGGAAATATTTTTTGATTTCGGCTTTCGCTTGAGGACAAGTGAGGTCTAAGCTTGGGGGAGTTCATACGTCCATTTTGCATCATGCTTTTATATCGATATTTATTGCATTATGGGCTGTTATTACACATTATGTCACAATACTTATGCCTTTTCTCTCTTATTTTACAAGGTTTACATGAAGAGAGGGAATGTCGGCAGCTGGAATTCTGGGTTGGAAAAGGAGCAAATATTAGAGACCTATTCTGCACATCTCCAAAAGTCCTGAAACTCCACGGGAATTATTTTCAGAATATATAAAAAATATTGGGCGAAAGAAGTACCAGAGGGGGGCCACCCACCATCCACAAGGGTGGGGGCGCGCCCCCTGCCTCGTGGGCCCCCTGGTGGCCATCTGATTCCCATCTTGGGCTATATGGAGTCTTTCGTCGAGAAAAAAAATCATAAGCAAGATTTCAGGACGAAACTCCGCAGCCACAAGGCGAAACCTTGGTGGAACCAATCTAGAGCTCCGGCGGAGCTGTTTGATAACCCACAAGTATAGGGGATCGCAAAAGCTTTCGAGGGTAGAGTATTCAACCCAAATTTATTGATTCTACACAAGGGGAGCCAAAGAATATTCTCAAGTATTAGCAGCTGAGTTGTCAATTCAACCACACCTGGAAACTTAGTATCTGCAGCAAAGTGTTCACTAGCAAAGTAATATGATAGTGGTGGTAACGGTAACAAAAGAGTAATGAAAGCAAAGTAATATTTTTGGTATTTTGTAGTGATTGTAACAATAGCAACGGGAAAGTAAATAAGCGTAAACCAGTATATGGAAAGCTCGCAGGCATCGGATCAGTGATGGATAATTATGCCGGATGCGGTTCATCATGTAACAGTCATAACATAGGGTGAGACAGAACTAGCTCCAATTCATCAATGTAATGTAGGCATGTATTCCGAATATAGTCATACGTGCTTATGGAAAAGAACTTGCATGACATCTTTTGTCCTACCCTCCCGTGGCAGCGGGGTCCTAATGGAAACTAAGGGATATTAAGGCCTCCTTTTAATAGAGAACCGTAACAAAGCATTAGCACATAGTGAATACATGAACTCCTCAAACTATGGTCATCACCGGGAGTGGTCCCGATTATTGTCACTTCGGGATTGCCGGATCATTACACATAATAGGTGACTATATACTTGCAAGATAGGATCAAGAACTCACATATATTCATGAAAACATAATAGGTTCAGATCTGAAATCATGGCACTCGGGCCCTAGTGACAAGCATTAAGCATAGCAAAGTCATAGCAACATCAATCTCAGAACATAGTGGATACTAGGGATCAAACCCTAACAAAACTAACTCGATTACATGATAAATCTCATCCAACCCATCACCGTCCAGCAAGCCTACGATGGAATTACTCACGCACGGCGGTGAGCATCATGAAATTGGTGATGGAGGATGGTTGATGATGACGACGACGATGAATCCCCCTCTCCGGAGCCCTGAACGGACTCCAGATCAACCCTCCCGAGAGGTTTTAGGGCTTGGCGGCGGCTCCGTATCGTAAAACGCGATGATTTCTTCTCCTCTATTTTTTTCTCCCTGAAAGCAAATATATAGAGTTGGAGTTGGAGTCGGAAGGTCTCCAGGGGGCCCACAAGGTAGGGGGCACCCTAGGGGGGCGCCCCCACCCTCGTGGACAGGGTGTGGGCCCCCTGGTCTTCATCTTTGGCGAGGATTTTTATTATTTATTGTAAGATATTCTGTCGAGTTTTAGGTCATTCCTAGAACTTTTGTTTTCTGCACATAAAACAACATCATGGCAATTCTGCTGAAAACTGCGTCAGTTCGGGTTAGTTCCATTCAAATACAAGTTAGAGTCCAAAACAAGGGCAAAAGTGTTATTAAAAGTAGATACGACGGAGACGTATCACTGTTTTTCCGGGGAAACTTCCCTCCGGGAGGGGGGAAACATCACCATCGTCATCACCAACAATTCTCTCATCAGGAGGGGGTAAATCTCCATCAACATCTTCACCAGCACCATCTCATCTCAAACCCTAGTTCATCTCTTGTATCCAATCTTTGTATCCAAACCTCATATTGGTACCTGTGGGTTGCTAGTAGTGTTGATTACTCCTTGTAGTTGATGCTAGTTGATTTACTTGGTGGAAGATCATGTGTTCAGATCCATTATGCATACTAATACCCCTCTGATTATGAACATGAATATGCGTTGTGAGTAGTTACTTTGTTCCTGAGGACATGGGAGAAGTCTTGCTATAAGTAGTCGTGTGAATTTGGTATACGTTCAATATTTTGATATGTATGTTGTTATCCCTCTAGTGGTGTCATGTGAACGTCGACTACATGCCATGTCACCATTTTTTGGGCCTAGAGGGAGGCATTGGGAAGTAATAAGTAGATGATGGGTTGCTAGAGTAACAGAAGCTTAAACCCTAGTTTATGCGTTGCTTCGTAAGGGGCTGATTTGGATCCATATGTTTCATGCTATGGTTAGGTTTACCTTAATACTTCTGTTGTAGTTGCGGATGCTTGCAATAGGGGTTAATCATAAGTGGTATGCTTGTCCAAGTGAGGGTAGTACCCAAGCACCGGTCCACCCACATATCAAATTATCAAAGTGCCGAACGTGAATCATATGAACATGATGAAAACTAGCTTGACGATAATTCCCATGTGTCCTCGGGGGCGCTTTCCTTTATATAAGAGTTTGTCCAGGCTTGTCCTTTGCTACAAAAAGGATTGGTCCATATTGCTGCATCTTATTTACTTTTATTACTTGTTACTCGTTACAAATTACCTTATCACAAAACTATCTGTTACCGATAATTTCAGTGCTTGCAGAGAATATCTTGCTGAAAACCGCTTATCATTTCCTTCTGCTCCTCGTTGGGTTCGACACTCTTACTTATCAAAAAGGCTACGATAGATCCCCTACACTTGTGGGTCATCACCTCTCCCTTATTGGAAAGTAGTTCATGACAGAAATCAGTTCTAGTGATTCCTGCACCAATAAGTGAGGAAGCTAATAATAATGATCATGAAACTTCTGATCAAGTTACTACCGAACCTCGTAGGTCAACCAGAGCAAGATCCGCACTAGAGTGGTACGGTAATCCTGTTCTGGAGGTCATGTTACTTGACCATGACGAACCTACGAACTATGAGAAGTGATGATGAGCCCAAATTAAGCGAAATGGCTTGAGGCCATGAAATCTGAGATGGGATCCATGTATGAGAACAAAGTATGGACTTTGGTTGACTTGCCCGATGATCGGCAAGCAATAGAGAATAAATGGATATCTCAAAGAAGAGTTGTATATGATGCAACCAGAAGGTTTTTTCGACCCTAAAGGTGCTAACAAAGTGTGCAAGCTCCAGTGATACATTTATGGACTGGTACAAGCATCTCGGAGTTGGAATATACGCTTTGATAGTGTGATCAAAGCATATGGTTTTATACAGACTTTTGGAGAAGCATGTATTTACGAGAAAGTGAGTGGGAGCTCCATAGCATTTCTGATATTATATGTGGATGACATATTGTTGATCGGAAATGATACTGAATTTCTGAATGGCATAAAAGCATACTTGAATAAGAATTTTTCAATGAAAGACCTCGGTGAAGCTGCTTATATATTGGGCATCAAGATCTATAGAGATAGATCAAGATGCTTAATTGGACTTTCATAAAGCACATACCTTGATAAAGTTTTGAAGAAGTTCAAAATGGATCAGTCAAAGAAAGGGTTCTTGCCTGTGTTACAAGGTGTGAAGTTGAGTCAGACACAATGCCCGGCCACTACACAAGATAGAGAGAAAATGAAAGTCATTCCCTATGCCTCAGTCATAGGTTCTATCATGTATGCAATGTTGTGTACCAGACCTGATGTGTGCCTTGCTATTAGTTTAGCAGGGAGGTACCAAAGTAATCCAGGAGGGGATCACTGGACAGCGGTTAGGAACATCCTAAAATACCTGAAAAGGACTAAGGGTATGTTTCTCGTTTATGGAGGTGACAAAGAGCTCGTCGTAAACGGTTACGTCAATGCAAGCTTTGACACTGATCCAGATGACTCTAAGTCACAAACCGGATACATATTTTTATTGAATGGTGGAGCTGTCAGTTTGTGCAGTTATGCAGAGCATCATGGCAGGATCTACGTGTGAAGCAGAGTACATAGCTGCTTCAGAAGCAGCAAATGAAGGAGTCTGGATGAAGGAGTTCATATCCGATCTAGGTGTAATACCTAGTGCATCGGGTCCAATGAAAATCTTTTGTGACAATACTGGTGCAATTGCCTTGGCAAAGGAATCCAGATTTCACAAGAGAACCAAGCACATCAAGAGACGCTTCGATTCCATCCATGATCAAGTCAAGGAGGGAGACATAGAGATTTGCAAGATACATACGGATCTGAATGTTGCAGACCCGTTGACTAACCATCTCTCACGAGCAAAACATGATCAGCACAAAGATTCCATGCGTGTTAGAATCATTACTATGTAATCTAGATTATTGACTCTAGTGCAAGTGGGAGACTAAAGGAAATATGCCATATAGGAAATAATAAAGTTGTTATTTGTATTTCCTTATTTCATGATAAATGTTTATTATTCATGCTAGAATTGTATTAACCGGAAACTTGGTACATGTGTGAATACATAGACAAACAGAGTGTCCCTAGTGTGCCTCTACTTGACTAGCTCGTTAATCAAAGATGGTTAAGTTTCCTAGCCATAGACATGTGTTGTCATTTGATGAACGGGATCACATCATTAGAGAATGATGTGATGGACAAGACCCATCCGTTAGCTTAGCACTATGATTGTTTTGTTTATTGCTATTGCTTTATTCATGACTTATACATGTTCATATGACTATGAGATTATGCAACTCCCAAATACCGGAGGAACACTTAGTGTGCTATCAAACATCACAACATAACTGGGTGATTATAAAGATGCTCTACAGGTGTCTCCGATGGTGTTTGTTGAGTTGGCATAGACCGAGATTAGGATTTGTCACTCCGAATGTCGGAGAGGTATCTCTGGGCCCTCTTGGTGATGCTCATCACTATAAGCCTTGCAAGCAATGTGACTAATGAGTTAGTTATGGGATGATGCATTACGGAACGAGTAAAGATACTTGCCGGTAACGAGATTGAACTAGGTATGATGATACCGACTATCAAATCTCGGGAAAGTAACATACCGATGACAAAGGGAACAAGTATGTTGTTATGCGGTTTGAACGATAAAGATCTTCGTAGAATATGTAGGAGCCAATATGAGCATCCAAGTTCTGCTATTGGTGATTGACCGGAGATGTGCCTCGGTCATGTCTACATAGTTCTCGAACCCGTAGGTTCCACACGCTTAACGTTCGATGACGATTTGTATTATGAGTTATGTGATTTGATGACCGAACATTGTTCAGAGTCCCAGATGAGATCATGGACATGACGAGGAGTCTCGAAATGGTCGAGACATAAATATTCATATATTGGAAGGTTACATTCGGACGACGGAATGGTTCGGGTCGTTCCGGATAAGTTTCCGAGTACCGGGGGTTACCGGACCCCTCCCCCCCGGGAAGTTATTGGGCCTCATGGGCCTAGTGGTGGAAGAGAGGAGGCCGGCCAGGGAGTGGCGCACGCCCCCTCGTCCAAACCGAATTGGACTAGGGTTTGGGGGGGGGGGGCTTTCCTTCTCTCCTCCTCCTCCTTTCGTCCTTCTCCTACTAGGAATAGGAAAGAGGAGGGGAATCCTACCTGGACTGGGGAGTTCTAGTAGAATTCCCCACACCTGGCGCACCTCCCTAGGGCTGGCCATCTCTTCCCTTCCCTCCTTTATATACATGGCCAGAGGGCACCCCATAGACACACAAGTTGATCTTTTAGCCGTGTGCGGTGCCCCCCTCCATGGTTACACACCTCGGTCATATCGTCGTAGTGCTTAGGCGAAGCCCTGCGCCGGTAACTTCATCATCACCGTAACCACGTCGTCATGCTGACGGAACTCTCCCTTGGCCTCAGCTGGATCAAGAGTACGAGGGACGTCACTGAGCTGAACGTGTGCTGATCGCGGAGGTGCCGTACGTTCGGTACATGGATCGGTTGGATCGCGAAGACGTTCGACTACATCAACCGCGTTATTAAACGCTTCCGCTTTCGGTCTACGAGGGCACATAGACACACTCTCCCCACTCATTGTTATGCTTCTCCTAGATAGATCTTGCATGATTGTAGGTATTTTTTTTTGAAATACTATGTTCCCCAACAATTTATTCATGTAAACAGAACAACTCTTATTCTCTGACTTAAATGAATAACCGTATCGCAATAAACACGATCCAATCATATTCATGCTCAACATAAACACCAAATAACATTTATTTAGGTCCAACACTAATCCCGAAGATAGAGGGATTGTGCGATGGTGATCTTATCAACCTTGGAATCACTTCCAACACACATCGTCGCCACGCCCTTAACTAATCTATGTTCATTTTGCAACTCCTGTTTCGAGTTACTAATCATAGCAATGGAACCGGTATCAAATATGTTGGGTTACTATGAACACTAGTAAAGTACACATCAATAATATGTATATCAAATATACCTTTCACTTTGCCATCCTTCTTATCCGCCAAGTATTTGGGGTAGTTCCGCTTCCAGTGACCATTCCCTTTGCAGTAGAAGCACTCAGTTTCAGGCTTAGGTCTAACTTTGGGTTTCTTCACGGGAGTGGCAACTTGCTTGCCATTCTTTCTTGAAGTTCCCTTTCTTTTCCTTTGACCCTTTTATTGAGACTAGTGGTCTTGTTAACCATCAACACTTGATGCTCTTTCTTGATTTCTACCTTCGCCGATTTTAGCATCACGAAGAGCTCGGGAATCGTTTTCGTCATTCCTTGCAAATTATAGTTCATCACGAAGTTCCAGTAGCTTGGTGATAGTGACTAGAGAACTCTATCAATCACTGTCTTATCTGGAAGATTAACTCCCACTTGATTCAAGCGATTGTAGTACTTAGACATTCCGAGCACATGCTCACTGGTTGAGCTATTCTCCTCCATCTTGTAGGAAAAGTACTTGTCAGAGGTCTCATACCTCTCGACTCGGGCATGAGTCTGAAATACCAATTTCAGCTCTTGGAACATCTTATATGCTCCGTGGCATTCAAAATGTTTTTGAAGTCCCGGTTCTAAGCCATAAAGCATGGCGCACTAAACTATCAAGTAGTCATCATACCGAGCTTGCCAAACGTTCATAACATCTGCATCTGCTCCTGCAATAGGTCTGTCACCTAGTGGTGCATCAAGGACATAATTCTTCTGTGCAGCAATGAGGATAATCCTCAGATCACGGATCCAGTCCGCATAATTGCTACTATAATCTTTCAACTTATTTTTTAGGAACATATCAAAAAAAACGGGGAGCTATAACGTGAGCTATTGATCTACAACATAATTTGCAAATACTATCAGGACTAAGTTCATGATAAATTAAAGTTCAATTAATCATACTACTTATGAACTCCCACTTAGATAGACATCCCTCTAGTCATCTAAATGATCACGTAATCCATATCAACTAAACCATGTTCGATCATCACGTGAGATGGAGTAGTTTTCAATGGTGAACATCTCTATGTTGATCATATCTACTATATGATTCACGTTCGACCTTTCGGTCTCAGTGTTCCGAGGCCATATCTGCATATGCTAGGCTCGTCAAGTTTAACCCGAGTATTCCGCGTGTGCAAAACTGCCTTGCACTCGTTGTATGTGAACGCAGAGCTTATCACACCCGATCATCACGTGGTGTCTCGGCACGACGAACTGTAGCAACGGTGCATACTCAGGGAGAACACTTATACATTGAAATTTAGTGAGGGATCATCTTATAATGCTACCGTCGTACTAAGCAAAATAAGATGCATAAAGGATAAACATCACATGCAATCAAAATATGTGACATGGTATGGACATCATCATCTTGTGCCTTTGATCTCCATCTCCAAAACACCGTCATGACCTCCATCACCACCGGCATGACACCATGATCTCCATCATCTTGATCTCTATCAACATGTCGTCACATGGTCGTCTTGCCAACTATTGCTTTTGCAACTATTGCTATCGCATAGCGATAAAGTAAAGCAATTATATGGCGCTTGCATCTTATGCAATAAGAGACAACCATAAGGCTCATGCGAGTTGCCGATAACTCTAGCAAAACATGATCATATCATACACCAATTTATATCTCATCACGTCTGGACCATATGACATCACAACATGCCCTGCAAAAACAAGTTAGACGTCCTCTACTTTGTTGTTGCAAGTTTTACGTGGCTGCTACGGGCTTCTAGTAAGAACCGTTTTCACCTACGCATCAAAACCACAACAATTTTTCGTCAAGTATGTTGTTTTAACCTTCAACAAGGACCGGCCGTAGTCAAACTCGATTCAACTAAAGTTGGAGAAACAGACACCCGCCAGCCACATGTGTGCGAAGCACGTCGGTAGAACCAGTCTCATGAACGTGATCATGTAATGTCGGCCTGGGCCGCTTCATCCAACAATACCGCCGAATCAAAGTAAGATGTTAGTGGTAACCAGTATGACTATTACCGCCCAGAACTGTTTGTGTTCTACTCGTGCATATAACATCTACGCGTAGACCTGGCTCGGATGCATGTATCAAGTTTACGGTTAATACAATTCTAGCATGAATAATAAATATTTATCATGATATAAGGAAATACAAATAACATCTTTATTATTTCCTCTAGGGCATATTTCCTTCAGAACCAACTACCAACCCTTAGACACTAAACTGGTGAAGGTACATAAAAAGGGGCAACAACAACGATAGGTGATGTCAAGTGAAGGAGACCAAACTATTTCGCATCTAGATGTGTTTAGGCTCTCCCTTATTTCTTTTCTAAAACAAATAAAAATGCCAAAAGGTGTACTTGCTCTTTCACATATATGTCCACACCCACGCGGTTCATGCCTGGACTAGAGGAGATGAACCCGCCCTATGTCCTCCCGCCGCACAAGGCTCTTCTTGTTGTTGGATATGGATAATTCTACACCTACAACGGTCCTTACAAAAATCCCTTTACAGACTCTCCCCTCAACTAATCTTCCACTAACCACCCCTCCTCCCTGAATTTCAAGGTGGTCACCTTTTCTCCCCATTAAATCTCGTCATTTCATCTCGTAGCTACAATTCTGTAAAACTAGATGATACCCTCCACATTGCAGCGGGACTATCTTGCAATATATTATTTTGACGAAATTTGCTTGTCTGAAATTTGAATATGAGGATGAAGGCCAAAAATATGTATGATTTATTGTATTCGATTATTATATAGGTGTAAGATATTTATAATGTGAGTAGTATTTTCCATGCATATTTAGAGAAGTAAAAATAGTGAGATTGATGAAGTGAGATGTGTGCATGTTGAGGGGAATATTATAAGTAACATTTCACATGCATGTTTTGTGGAATGAAGGTAATGGGATTGGTGAGGGGACATGCATGATTAGGTGGCATATGTGCATGTTGAGATAAATAGAGATCGTGATGATAAATTACTTAAGAATATACTAGATGATGCCCCACGTGTTGATGTGGGATACTGTGAGACTTTTAATTGATTCGATATGTGGGTGTGACCCAAGTGTTGATCCACATTTCATGACTATAGATGAAAATAGATGTAATATAATTATAAATGGGACCAAAGGGTTGAAGATGAATTTTAATAGAAGGCAAAACAACCACGAGGCACCACTTTGAAACATACAATGCAATATTTTGTTATCATTTTTAGATAGGTTGAAGGGAAAAAACCGATGTGTCCCCTAGCCAAAAAATTGTATTATTGTGTAACAAATCAAGGATGGAAGCAATGTAAGCATCATTGATTTTAGACATAATATTCCAATCAATGATACACACCATCAACATATTTAAGATGATTCTGGTTTGAAGGTATCCCGATACTGGATGAAAAAACACAATAAACATAACCTTAAAATTACATTTAAAATGCACAAAACATAAAAGATGTATGTATAAATAATATGAATATGGAATTCGTATTTGTATTAATATGTAATCCGATGTGTCCCCTAGCCCAATTTTTGGAAAGGACGAAAGAAAATCGGCCGTTGGGAAGAAACCCAAAGACATTGCTTTTTATGCTGAGAAAAGGCCCGAAAAAATGTCTCTATCTTCTGTGGTGGCGTAACTGCAAACTAAAGGAGAGGCCCTTCTCGTGAGAACCATGGTTTTAGCCTTACACTCAGAGGACTTAACACTATGCTAGAAGCACATTCTTGAAATATTAAATAATAAAATATGAGATCAACGATATCTAGAATATAACAACAAAATAACGATAATGATAAAACACACCTAAGTATATTCTTCCTAACATTTCCTGCTTTCATTGTAGCAGAATAGCATGTATTCTTCCAAAGGATGTTATAAGATATATAGATGCAGCTAGGGGTACCAATGTTCTGTTGGAATTATAATACTACAAATTTCGCCTGCGCAATATGATCTCTCATATGTATTTGGATGAACCATTGGGGTACACCCATCATTCAAAAAAAATGTGCAAAAACTATCCAATGGTATCTACAAGTACACTATGTTACTTTAACTTTGGAGCTCTCTCATTCAATTGAGGTATTAAATTTTGAGTTTGGTTCACGATTTTGAATGGGCAAAAACTTTGATTGAGGTTATTTTGAATTTGGTTCATAGTTTTTAACCAATTGAGGTGTTCAACTACGGATCTGGTTCACAATTTTGTCTAGGTCAATGATTTCGATTGAGGTGCCCAATTTTTAATTTGGTTCATGATTTTGACCGAGCCAATGATTTCTCAAATCAATCAGCTAGTTTGCCTACAAAAATCCATGATTCCCCCGCACTCTCTAATCACCTGGAAAAAAAATCGTCAATGTATGACACAGTAGCACCAATATAGTACACTCGTTCATCAGGCCAAGAAACTTTCTCACATACAAGTGGATTTATTAGCAAATAACACATAATCACGCCTCTAAAATGCCCCACCAAAACACCTTATTATATAATTCATAAATCATACATCATCATCTCCCTCATGCGCCAAACAAAAGATTTTTCTAGAAAATCCCTAAAACACAAATGACGCAACAAAGCGCGCACAACCCTTCTAGTCACTACATGAACTGCCATCCCTTGAAAGGGTAAAAGAATAACACAATATGTACATGTGAACAATATATATTACATGAGTTGTACTACGTACATCACTGTACAGTGCGTGCATATTTATTTTTAAATCCTCAAATTACTAGTAGTGGCGGGCAGAACCAAGTGATTGCCCCTAATGCGTGCCTTTATTAGTGGCAGGAAGCAAGTCTATCGGCCACCACTGATTTTTTTTTGAGACAAATCGGCCGGGAGGCCAGTGACGAGCACAGTTTTGGGCTTAGCCCGCCACTGGTAGGCTGTTTCCCAGTAGTGCTAGTGTTTATGGGCTTGGGCCTTTGGCTGGGCTGACTATCGTCGTCGACCTACCCGGTGGAGATTTCCTCATTAACATCCATGTTGTACTCAATGTTCAACCAATATTATAATAACGACATGAAGATTATCGTCTTTTGATACACTCCAAGTGAATTGCATCTGATGTCGGGTCCATATTTCTCTCTTTCCCGTGTGCCACATCATAAACACATATACACATGCATCAGAAATGAAATGATCTGCATGAAGGGCCCGCGTGACTGCGTGTGCACTGTCCTGTCAAGGCTCGCTCCTCCTGATAAGTCAGGGTGTTGTGAGAGGCTCAGGCGCTGGTCGCCTCGCCCACCTGGCAAGTCCGATGCAGGCGGAAGCGACAGCGTGCTCTGAGGCCTTACAAGTTGCGGCTGATTGGGGTATGGTGGACATTACCATTGAATCAGACTGCCAACCTTTGGTGCGGGCGGTACAAAGCAGCATTTTGATCTTGCACATGAAGGAGTTATGTTTAGGGACATTCGCATCTTTGCCAGGCTTCACTTTAATTCTGTATTTTTTTCCTTTGTGCCAAAGGGATGTAACATTCTCGCCCATGTACTAGCTTCTATGGATGCACAAAGGCAATCTCCTGAACAGTTGTGGGCTGAGGAATTGCCGGATGATGTAAACGTCAGGAAGGCCAGCGTTTCTGCTGCGCCAGTGAGTTAATGGAATCAGATGTTTCATCTCAAAAAAAAGGCTCGCTCCTCCTTGGATCCATCCCTCCTACTCCCTCCATTCCGAATTACTTTCGTATGTATGGATGTATCTAGATGTATTTTAGTACTAGATACATCCATTTCTGCGACGAGTAATTTGGAACGGAGGGAGTACCAATCACTAGCACTCACACACGCACCAACACAAATAGAAAAAGACAAAAATAAAAAGGAAATGAAAGAAATAAAAGAAAATGAGTGGCTTATAAAAAACACAATAACTTACAAATAGCAAAAGTGTTTTCGAATGTATTGTTCTGCTCCCATGTGCATATGCATCTGAGTTGAACAACACATTTTGAAAAAAAAAGGAAACAATGTCACAAAAATGTGATATTTTTCTATGACAAACATTGTTCAATGCTTTACCAACATGCGAAATTTCAAGATGAAAAAAGATTCATCTAGGACTAGACGGAAAAAATGTTTAAAAAGGCAATTTTTAAAAACAATTTGAGAATGTCGGTTTTGTTTTTTTGCCAAGACCTCACGAATGTTACCACGAAATCCGGCATCCTAATAAAACATTCAACAATTTTAGTCCAAAAAAGTTCAGATATTTTGAACATTTTTCCTATTTCTTCCGATTTTAGTGCAGAAACTCCATGTCCCAGTGTTTTATCTATTATTTACTTGCCAGCCATGACGTTACATTCCCACGTACGCCCCGGTTATCATCGAGCATAAACAAGCAAGGAACCGCGCAAGGTCCGTCGCTAACTTTGTCTTCGACGTATGTGCATCTGGCAATAAATCGGAGCAATTTTACACCCTCGCCCACAGTGCTGGCTTCTTGCCAGTTTCCCTTCGCCCACGCAGAATCCTCTCAGGAGTTGTGACTGATGTTACACAATGCAGCAAAAGCAACGTGACGCCTAGCTTGTTCGCAGTTGCGCCGATGGTGCCGCCGCCGCCGCCGCCGCCGTCCGATCAAAGTAGGCTCATCGTCGTCCGCTTGGTCGTCGCCTTTGCGGCCTTCCTGTTCGCGTTTTTCCTGTGCGGCTGCTGCAAGGGATATCGAAACAGCCAGGCTCGGGCTGCGGCAGCTCAGCCGCGGCTGCTCCGAGATCTGCCGCTTCGCGGGGCCTGCGCGGCCAAGCCGACGGCCCGCCTCCCGGCGTTCAAGTACAACGGGTCGGTGAAGCACAACGTGACGGGCGGAGGGGAGGAGGCAGCCACGTGCTCGGTGTGCCTCGGCGCGTTCCAGCTCGGGGAGACGGTGCGGCTGCTGCCGGCGTGCCTGCACCTGTACCACGTGGAGTGCATCGACCCGTGGCTGGACGCGCACTCGACGTGCCCGATCTGCCGCTCGGACGCCGACCCGACAACGGGCGTCGGCCGGCTACCCCCTGTTTAGGCTTGCACGGTAAGCCGGCGAGGGACGTGCGTACATGCTGCTCTCCGTGCCGAGCTGCCTGAAAACGTAGGCGTCAGCTCAGTTTAGGTAGCACACAAGAGGCAGCGATGTAAAATTGAGAGTTTTGTTTTGTTTTTTTACTGATGGACACCGTGATGGTTTTTTTTTTTCTGTATCGTTGTTTCGTTGGCCCTCTAAAAGGATTTCATCTGGATCTAAATGTCCATTTTGTAGAGTTCATGCACAGGTTCGGCTAAATCCATAACAATCATTCGTCTCCCTTCACAGATAAAGCAACCACCACATCCATACAATAAGTTTAAATACAAGAAAAGTAAACAATGGCTGAGACAACAAGACAAACATGCTCAACTATAAAGAAACACATGAGTGGCTAGGTGGCATGGCAAGGATGTGCCTTTGCCGTAGTCATCAATGTCTATCATGTCGCCTAACCGATCACAGTCCCGCTGCCTAAATAGCATGTGACAGTGCCGCAAAAAACCCAGGAATTTGGATATACAGTCGGTGGCCCATCGCAAGAAAACTCCCTCAATAGCCATCTTGTATGTGTCGTCCAAATGGTCTAGGTCATCGTCATGAAAACTAAGTAAAAGAGGCATCTCCTCCTACCGGTTTGGTTGGCCCGAATTTCCAGAAACTCAGCAAGGTCCAAGGCCTTATATTCAGGTCATAGAGTCGCACGGACAAATACACCAAAAAAAGGGACAATAATGCAGGCGAAGAAGACATGGGCCCCAGTCTTAGGGACAGCACAAAGAGTGCACAACCATCGTCATGTCCATGCCGCTTGACCACCTTCGTCCTCGATCGGAGATGATTAAGAAGAAGCCGCCACACAAAGATCTTAATCTTCAAAGGAAAGGACACTTTCCACAAAAGGCGTGGTTCATGCGGGAGTCGGCGCATGGCATAGAGGGTGGGTATGCCGGGGCAACAGAGAAGAGCCCAAACAGGGCCAAGTGCCAATATACGACGCATGACTAGTCTAGGAGCATCGAAGGAAGGGCCTCCCGAAGGTTGTCCCAAGTAAGGTTTCCTTGAGCCCAAATGACTCGTCGGAACGAGACGTTTCAACTCCCATTGTGTCCGGTCGAGGCAACCAACATCATTAGATCCGAGCAGATAGCGAACATGTCTGAAAACTCAGCACAAACTAAAGATCTGCCCAGCCAAGGATCAAGTCAGAAGAGGGTCCCATCTCAATTGCTTATGGAAACGGAAAGCCCAAGTCAAAGGATGTATTGTTGTGTGATGCATGGTTGGCCACAAGTGCGGAGTTTAAAGGCATGAAATGCAATGCGGTATTTTGGCAAAGTATGCATGGTTGGTTAATGAGCACAACACTATGTGCCCTACGACATGGAAGTGATCCATGATAGCGGGCAGAGGTCACTAGTCCAACGATTGGTACACCATTCAAAAAGTCGTCAACAAGTAGTATAGTGTGTATGCACAAGTGCGAGCAAGGTGGTCAAGGGGCGCATCGCTCGAAGAGCTAGTAAGTTTTGCTTCTTGTTGCTCTATGTGTTCATTTCATACATTTGCTCATTATGGCAACTTGCTGATTACGTCATTGTCTGTTCCGTAGGTGTGTGCGTGTTCTATCATAGTACGGAATGCAAGTATTTCACAATGATGCATTGTTGGAGAAAGCTCAATGGCCATGCCAACTGAATGCATTACCTATAAAAAAAGCTCTAGGTGAAGAAACTTGACATCTTCAACACCGACCCTCAAACTGCCCACATACATACGGACCGTGTTGTTCTGACTTCGAAAGCCGTCCAACGCGGTCCTATATTGGAATGCTCGGCGGTCCGGACGTACCTTTTCCCGTAAATCAGTGACAAAGTGGGGAGGGGGATTTGCGGGCGTCCGGACCGCTGCCACGCCCGCTCCTGACTACCCTGGTCGACCAAAAACCCTCCTCCTTCGCTCGTGTGCGTTCCCGCCCGGTGCGGCTGCCTGCATTCGTGTCGTTGTAGAGCGGCCGTTCCGTATTGAAGCCGGCCCTGAGCGGATGCGACCTCTCACTGGTGTCGGAATTGAAGCGTCGCACCGTCCGAGAGAGCAGCACGCGCCGCGTCCCCGTTGTCCATGCTTGTTCAATGCCAGAGCGACATTTGTTGTACAAGACAGAAGGGATATCTACCACACTCATTCAATGCCCATCTGTTTGTATGCCGCCATTAAGCAGGCACGCCAGCTGAGGAACCAACTCTGGCATTGCGCATTGACGCACCCGGCCTGGACACTTGGCCTTATAGGAATCGGCTATTTAAAGGCGGCCACACCTGGCTAAACTCCACACCACAACACATTCGCTCTACATCCTTATCCCTTGCACCACATTCATCATGACCGCGAGCGGGGATGCTCTGTGGGAGAGCATGTTGACGTAGAGGAAGCACGAGATCACCGCCCTTGCGGCCACCTGGCAGAGCCGTTGTGCCAGGCAGATCAAGGCCAACTTGTAGGCTAGCTCCCCCGAGCTCGGTGATGATGGCCCCACAATGAAGACGGGGTCTGACGAAGACAACATGCCAGAGCCGGCGCTGGTGCATGCCGTCTTGACCATGGAGCAGGCGCAGGCGCACTACGACAACGCCATGGTGGATGGGGAGCATCTTGTGCCGGCTCCTATGTCGGTGTTTTGGCAGGCATGAAAGGAGCAGAGATAGAACCTGCTCCTCCTCGAGCAGCAGCGGCTGGCGGAGGACCAAATCTACTATGAGCTCCCAAGCGAGGAGGCCGTGGCCGCCATGGCCGCGGCGAACCTGTCATGGAATTGTCACGATAGATGTCCTAGTGTGAGGACTTAGTCATGGAGCCATCGCAATGAGGTTAGCTTAAAGGGGTTAATCAGGACAAAGGACACGAGGAGTTTATACTGGTTCGGCCCCTTGTGGTGAAGGTAAAAGCCTAATCTAGTTGGAGGTGGTATTGCTAGGGTTTCGATGAGCAGGGAGCGAATACGCTTAACCTGACTCTCGATCTGTTGTCTCTTATCCTAAGCCGCTACCGGGTCGTCCCCTTATATTCACGGGCTTGACGCCCTGCGGCCTACAGAATCCCAGGCGGCTCATACAGCGTGTCCAGCTCGGTGACATATCTTACATGTCTTACATTACAAGTCTATACATACATGGCGGTTTATACTTACGGGCCTTAAGCTGCCTCTGGGCTTGGGCCTCTTACAAGCCTAACTGTGAACCGCCATCTTGTATACTCTTGGGCTTCATACAGGTGAACCGCCATTGTGGTTGACCCGGCCCCTCCTGGGCGGGTCATATCTGGTAGGCATATCCCCAACATTAGGCCCCAGGTTGATTTGAACTTTGTTCATGTCAATCTTCAACACTTAGAAAAAATCCTTCTACATCTGCTGTGAAAACCGTGTAACCCGCCATGACGTCATCTCCAGGAATTTCGGAAACCTGCCACGACGTCACCTTAATGGATCTTTATCTTTAATGTCTTTCCGAAAATCGAGGCGTCCAATTAGCTGAATAATTATCATTTGGCCTCCTCGTCTTTTGCGCCTGCCTGTTGCCCCTTTCCTTATAAATAGGGCCAAACCACCCCCTTGTCATTCTCCTTTCTTCTCCTTCTCGTCTTCTCCTTCCTCGTGACGCACCAGCCCTCGCGAACTCCGCCGCCGTCGACCTTCGTCCCCTTCATCAACTCCGGCTGCTGCATCGCCCTGAACGATCCAGAAATACCGCGACACTCCTCCGCTGTCAGCTAGCATCAGTAAGTATCCCCCTTTCCTTTTCATGGATCTGTTCTTTAGGGTTTCGGTGTTCGTCGGCGTTCATTACTGCTCTTCCTTCTTCTTGTTAGACCGCGTAGCTTTGATTTGAAAACAATGTAGATCCTGTGCGGTAGTAGTTTAGCACCCGATTTTGATATTAGAACATATCTTCTTTGCGATAGATCTCTTCTAGGGCATCTCCACTTTTCTGCTGCTACCTCTGTAGGTTTAGAATTTATTTCCCTTTTCTGAACAGCGCTAGATCCAAATTTATAGCTTCAACCTGTGGAACATGTTTGTCCTAACACTTAGCAAATTTTGCTCTTGGTAGATTTTGAATATCTTAGTCATGGCGGCCTATTCTACCGGCTTATCGTTACTTCATATATCATTAGCCCTCGCTTAAGCCGCCATTCTGAACATGCACTGCAATTGTTAACTTGTAATCTCACCAACTAACTTGAGCCGGCAAATTATTTCCTTCCTTTAGGTTGTCCTTACACCATGCCGCCAAATACAATTACTACCTATAACTGGGTTCCCTCCATCATCACTTAGAGAACTTTAAAGGACTTTGTCACCATTGGATATTTGCCAGAGAAAAGTGTCATGCATTACCATGCTGCTGACCCGGGAGAAGAGAGACCTCAGCCAAAAGACGGGGAAGTTATTGTATTCACTGATCATATGAACCGGGGCTTCTCGCCGACCGGCTCTAAGTTCTTTAGGGATGTTCTGCACTTCTTCAAACTCCATCCGCAAGACATTGGACCCAACTCCATATCAAACATCTGTAACTTTCAAGTTTTCTGTGAGGTATACCTTCAAGAAGAGCCTAGTGTTGAGCTTTTCAGGGAATACTTCTACCTGAATCAGCAAAATGAGTTCACAAACGGGCCCAGCTTGGAACTTGGTGGAATTTCAATTCAACGCGGAAGAGATGCCATCTTCCCTCAAGCAGCCATGCCGAGCCACCCCAAGGACTGGAATCAAACATGGTCCTACTGCAAAGATACCTCGCCGTCTAATCAAAATCCATTGCCGGGTTATCGTGTTGAACGTCTCGACTCAAGTTATCAACTCCCTGATAAACTTACCGCCGCCGAACGCAAGAAACTCATCCCTACAATCAGAAAAGTCCAAGCCTTGCTAGGAAACGGTTTAACAGGAGTCGATTTAATCTGCTGCTGGGTCGCATGGCGGATCATACCCTTAAGCCGCCGATCCGCCTTGATGTGTACTTATACCGGAGGAACAGATGATCCCTTACGCCATAGCTCTCTGCGTCTGACTGAACAGGGCATCATTGAAATGGCAACAACACTTGTAAATAGCAAATTTGAAGACTGCAGGAAAGTGGGTTTGAATCCTTTCTACAAGCTTAACCCGCCACCAGATGTAAGTCTCTTGATTTCTTTTACCTTACTTCATCATCCAAACATTGTGTGAACTCAAATATGTTATTCTTCCGCAGGCTAAATTTGACTTCTAGAAGGCAAAATATGACCACTAGGCTGCAAAAAAGTCTAGGGCTATCGCGAAAGCTGCCAAAAGACCATCAAGAGATCTAAGAAGAAACCAAGCACCTCTGATCTTCTTAAGTTGGACAAAACCTCTGAGTCGGAGGTAGCCCTTGACTCTCTTGGCTTGTTTTTCAACCACCTTATTGACACTGACTATTGCCAGGATGACATGGGAGCTAGCCAAGCGGTTGAAGAAGAGGTAACTATTATTTCCTCCGACTCAAAACCTTTACCAAGGCAGAAACTTTGGCGAGTAACCCGGAAAGTAAGGTATTCACACCCCTTGGCTTATTTAGATCCTCACTTTCTTTTGAAACGACAGCAACACGAGAGCCGCCGCCAGACCCGGACCAGTGGAGGTGAAGATTTATCCTCCGGTTTACCAAACACTCCTCGAAAACGCCAAAATGAGGTTCTTTTTTACCTTAACTCTTTTTTTTACTGGCGGGTTTCTTCCGTTAACCACTCAATTCCTTTGACTTATTTTTGCAGGAGATTTCCCGCTCTTCCTTTGGTGATTCATCTCAGGCTCAGCTGCCGGCTTTCAAGACTGCCCCTGGGTCAGAATGATTACCTCTCTTTTGTACCTTTATATGTTTACCCTTATGTTGACTTGTCCAAATTCTTTTTAGCGACCAAGCAAAACCCAATAAAAAGGCGAAGGTGATAAAACCCACCGAAAACCCTAAAGTTGCTGAACCAGACCAGCCAACTTCTGCACCACAAGCCTCTGAACAACCAGAAGATCCTGCTCCCAATATTCAACCTGAAATGCCTGAGTTGTCTGTTGATGACACCAATATTGACCCGTCACCACTGAACCGTCAAGCTCACTTAACCCGCCAGAGACTTATACTGATGAAGTTTTAATCACTTGCACTGGATTTACTGAGCCGGCGAATCCAACTATACTAGCGAGACATTCTGCCAAATAAGAAGTCATGGAAAGACGGAAAGTGAGGTTTCATGTCTCCCACTATGCTCAATTGAGTAATAGTGAACTATTATCTGGTTATCTCAGTCAAGTGCACTCCAGCCATGACTTGGAAATTGAGATGGTTAAACAGATGCACGAGAAGTATGAGGTACGTCATCCGCCTTATATAAGTTATATATCCTGCCAGCCCTTGAGTCTTCTGATTATGAGAAGATTGAATAATCTGTAGACTTTAAAAACTTACAAGCTTCTGTTCTAGACTCCCTCCAAGTCCGGTTTAAAATTAAATCGGATGCTGATAATAGCATAATTTTGCATTTGTAGTCCCCAAGGGCCGGTTTAATTAGTATGAATGAGCCGGTCCTATTGATCATTGTGTAAAAGAACAGAACTTAACTGCATAGCCCCATGAGTCGGCTGAGACTGTTGACAGCACACCCGGCTCATCCTTAGAAAGAGACAAGCAATATGCATTAGCCCCCAAGTGCCAAGTGTTTTTGCTTGCAAAGCACTTGGGACTTTAGAAAAGCCGTTTCCGTTGAAAAATTGCGTTGACAGACATTAGCCCCCAAGTGCCAAGTGTTGTTACTTGCAAAGGACTTGGGACTTATATTGTTGTAATCCGCCATGAAATTTGACAAACTTGTGCTGTATGCAGGCTGCTACTGCTGAACTAGAATCTCAACTGAACGATGCCAAGACTCGGCTGGCGGCTCAAGAAAATGAGACCCGAAAAGCTAAATCAAAATTCCAGTTTAGTGTGTCTGAGTCGGAGAAATTGAAGACCAGTTTTACTGAGGAGAAAAGGCTTGGGCTAAAGAAAAAACTGCCTTGATATAGCATGCTGAGAAAGCAGAAGCTGCTCTTCAGGAGGTGACCACGGAGCTCTCCGGTTTAAAACACCTTGTGTCTCAGATGGTTTCCGCTATCTTCGATGAGTCGCCTTGTTACTTATCCAAAGTGAGTATTTGTCATCATAATGTAAACCACCATTTAACCAATCTGTAACTTACTCAGGTCCCAGGAGCAAAAACCTTAGCCAAGACACACTAGTGAAGCTCAAGGTGGTTTATACCCTTGTTGAACAATTATACACTGGAGCTCAGCGGACCCTCGCTACTATCGCCCCATCAAATCAAGGACCAAACCTGTTAAGTGATGTCTTGAAGAAGTTATCCATCTTGCCCACCAGACTTCGAGAAATCAAACGGTCTTCTACTAGAGCCGGAGCTGTAATGGCCTTGAGCCGTGCCAAAGCATGGGTTCCAGAATTAGACCCGGCAGATGTAGCTAGTGGGTATGCTAGCTTAAAGGAAGATGGAACCTCCTTCAATCAGCAAGACTTTGCTGCTTGTTTCAAAGAGATTCGTCCTCATGCAACAGCCATCACCGAAGAAACCAATCTTTCCAAATATCAACCGACTTACAATGAGGATAATCAGAAGATGCAGGCGCCTGCATATAAAGTGATGGACTTAATTCCACCAATTTGTAAGCACACTTTCACCCCTGATATTGACCCGTCCAATCTGATTGACGACGAGGCTGAATTCTTCGCCTTGCGTGGCTTTGACGGGTCCAAACAAACTTCCAGACGGTGGAGGAGGAGGAAGAACCGGCAAGGGATGAACTGGAGGCCTCCCGTCAGCAAGATCAAGAAGATTGAACTGCCAGGCGGCTGAAAGACTTACAGTTTTAACAAAACACTTGATGTTATGTTGGCCCATGGAGTTATGTAATAGAGTAGTTAAAACTTTGAATCGGTCGTGCCATCGTGCAAGTTTTCTGTTTTCCGTAACACTGATGATCCACCGGTTTAAAGAACCACTCTTTATATGATAATGTTTGACTTATGCAGATGTGAAATATTATGATTCTGCACACAAAGAAAAACACAAGGGCCCTGGCGGCTTACCGCCGGGCGGGTCATGATACCCAATGAAAGATGCTGGGGACAAATAGTCCATAACCATGGCCGGTCTGATAACTCTTAAGAAAACAACATACCTGTGATATTGGATCACACTGTTGGTTTACCAAGCTAGTGTAATAAGGGTGATAACCCAAAATTTGAGCACTGGTAATTATCATTTATTGTCGGCTTATGAACAAAGACAGAGCGGGTTAATAAACATCGGATATTATCGTATCTCATACTGGCGACTTATAGCCGAAAGCCAGGCCGGGTTAATAAACACTGGGTAGTTTCATGTATAAACCATAAAGGCAACACAGCCCTCATCGGCTTTGTAACCATATATTACTATGCCACATGAGGAAAAAACTCAAAAAATGTTCAAATCAAACAACAACAAAAAATCAAGGCTTTCATAGGTGGCCAGGCCTAAGACTCAAGTGCTTTCACGGGCCGCATAGCCATTGAGTTAAACCTTTATACCTTATAAGCCGGACCTCACACAACCAATTGTCGTTTTAACTTTGACAAGTTCAGGGTCTGTATAAGATTGACTTGTCAAAAGTACGGCGGGTCGTTCCAGGATTACCTGGGCGGAGTGGCAGACTTAAAAAGGTAGGATAACCCAGGGTTTTAGGTGAATACACCTGGCTTCCAAGCCTGGCTTTTAAGCCTATTACAAGGCTTATAAAAACTCTTTGTTCTTTAGAACAAGGAGCCCCCAAGCAATATTTTTGAGTTGTGCTCAATGGGCGCCTATGTTTGAGTTGTGTTTTTGCAACAGACTCCTTTGGTCCCTGTTAACTTGGGTAGAAGCCCCCAAGTTTTTTTGTGGCCAATAAGCCAGATCAAAGGGTAATCATAACTTCGCTCTATAAAGGAAAAGCCCCCAAGTGACCAAAAACTCATTATTTAAAAGAAAAAATGACAGAGGACCTGCTTTAGTAGGGATGTCGATTTATTATATTGATCATAATATATACATTGTAAAAAATATGTACATCAGAAGAGCTAGTGGTTCAAGTGTAGTAAGGCCGAAGATGAGCAATATTTCACAGTCGGCGGGTCTCTTCCTCCGACGTGCATGAGTCCTTGTGGTCTCGAACATCGATAAGGTAATATGACCCGTTGTACAGATTCTTGCTGACCACAAAGGGTCCTTCCCAAGATGGGGATAACTTGTGCATATCAGTCTGATCCTAGATCACCTTCTTGGGAAGTTCTGGTTTTAACCCGGCGGCTGTGGTAACAGCGCAGATCTTGCTGGTAAATCGCCGAACGAGCCGCTGCGATGTCACGCTCTTCATCCAACAGGTCAAGTGCTTCCTGACATGCTTTTTCATTGTCAGCTTCGACATAAGCCGCCACACGAGGTGAGTCATGACGGATGTCACTAGGGAGAACCGCCTCTGCTCCGTAAACCATGAAGAAAGGCGTGTACCCTGTAGATCTGCTAGGGGTGGTATTAATGCTCCATAACACGAAAGGTAACTCCTCCACCCAACAACCCGGCGTCCTCTGCAGGGGAACCATAAGCCGAGGCTTGATGTCTCTCAGGATCTCTTGATTGGCTCTCGCAGCTTGACCATTAGATTGAGGGTGAGCCACTGACGATACGTCAAGTCGGATGTGCTCATGTTGACAAAATTCTTTCATAGCACCCTTGGATAGATTAGTGCCATTATCAGTTATGATACTGTGGGAAAAGCCAAAATGGAAAATCACCTTTCTGATGAACTGAACCGCTGTCACCGCGTCACATTTACTGACCGGCTCGGCCTCAACCCACTTTGTAAATTTGTCAACCGCCATCAGGAGATGTGTCTTTTTGTCCTTGGATCTTTTGAAAGGTCCAACCATATCAAGCCCCCAAACTGCAAATGGCCAAGTAATTGGAATCATCCTCAATTCTTGAGCCGGCACATGGGCTCATCGTGAAAATTTCTAACATCCATCACACCTGCTGACCAGGTCTTCAGCATGAGCTGTTAACCAATAAAACACATGACGAAAAACTTTAGCCACAAGAGATTTTGAACCGGCATGATGACCACAGTCTCCTTCATGAATCTCATGCAGGATCTCACGACCCTCTTCCGGAGAAACACAACATTGAAAGGCCCCTGTAACACTGCAGTGATGCAGCTCTTCATTGACAATTGTCATTGACTTAGACCGCTGGATTATCTGCCTGGCTAAGGTTTCATACTCAGGTAACTCGCCCCGGGTCATATAAGCCAAATAAGGGACTGTCCAATCAGGAATTACATGAAGAGTTGCCACCAACTGAGCTTCTAGGTCAGGAATAGCCAAGTCCTCCTCTTAGGTAACTTGACCGACGGGTTATGCAAAACGTCAAGAAAGACATTAGGCGGCACTGGTTTATGTTGAGAACCCAACCAGCTTAAGGCATCAACCGCTTCATTTTTTCTCTAATCAATATGCTCAACTTGATAACCTTTGAAGTGACCAGCAATAACATCCACTTCTTGTCGATAAGCCGCCATGAGTGGATCCTTAGAATCCCAAGTACCAGAGACTTGTTGAGACACCAAATATGAGTTACCAAAGCACCTAACCTGGCTTAAGTTCATCTCCTTAGCCATATGAAGACCGTGGAGCAAGGCCTCATATTCAGCTGCATTGTTAGTGCAAGGAAACATCAAACGGATAACATAACAAAATTTATCACCTCGAGGGGAAGCGAGCACAACTCCAACCCCCGGGCCCTCCAATTGCCTGGACCCATCAAAGTGAATAGTCCAATACGTGTTATCTGGCTTTTCCTCAGGCATCTGCAGTTCTTTCCAGTCATTGATGAAATCCACCAGCGCATGAGACTTGATGGCCGTGCGAGGCATATATTTCAAACCACGAGGGACAAGCTCAATGGCCCACTTGGCTATCCGACCTGTGGCTTCTTTGTTCTGAATAATGTCCCCTAAAGGAGCAGAACTAACCACAGTGATGGGATGACCCAGAAAATATTGTTTAAGCTTTTGACTGGCCATGAACACCCCATATACAAGCTTCTGCCAGTGCGGATATCTCTGCTTGGACTCAATAAGCACCTCGCTGATGTAGTAAACCGGCCTTTGAACCGGATATTCCTTGCCTGCCTCCTTCCGTTCCACCACAATAGCCACGCTGACAGCCCGAGCATTGGCAACCACGTACAACAATAATGGCTCTTTATCAACAAGAGCAGCCAGAATAGGTGGCTCAGCCAGCTGTTTCTTCAAGTCCTCAAACGATATATTAGCAGCATCACTCCAGACAAAATTACCTGTCTTTTTCATCATCTGATACAGAGGGATAGCCTTCTCTCCCAACTGGCTTATGAACCAGCTTAATGCCGCAATACGACCCGCCAGACGTTGCACATCATTGATACACGCCGGTTTAGTCAGAGAAGTGATGGCTTTGATCTTCTCCGGATTAGCTTCAATGCCCCTATTAGACAACAAAGAGCCCAAGAGCTTGCCTGCCGGCACACCAAAAACACACTTGGCCGGGTTAAGCATCATTTTATAAACATAGAGATTATCAAAGGTTTCCTTCAAATCGTCTATCAATGTCTCTTTCGCTCTGGATTTCACCATAATATCATCCACATAAGCATGAACATTGTGCCAAATTTTATCATGAAGGCAATTCTGCACACATCTCTCATAAGTTGCCTGGGCACTCTTGAACCCAAAAGGCATAGACACATAGAAGAAGGCTCCAAAGGGAGTTATGAAAGCTATCTTCTCCTAGTCCTTAACTGCCATCTTGATCAGATGATAACCAGAATAAGCATCCAAAAAACTCAAATGCTCACAACCCGCCATAGCATCGATAATCTGTTCAATACGAGGGAGAGAAAAAGGATCAGCCGAACAAGCCTTGTTTAAATATGTAGAGTCCACACACATACGCCAAGTGCCGTTCTTTTTAAGTACCAGCACCGGGTTAGCCAACCACTCAGGATGAAACACCTCAATAATAAACCCAGTCGCCAAGAGCCAGGCTACTTCTTCACCAATGGCCTTACGCCTCTCTTCGTTGAAGCGACGAAGAAACTACTTGACCGGTTTAAACTTGGGATCAATATTAAGAGTGTGCTCAGCAAGTTCCCTCGGTACACCTTGCATGTCTGAAGGTTTCCATGCAAAGATGTCCCGGTTCTCACGGATGAACCCGATGAGCGTGCTTTCCTATTTGGGATCTAGATTAGCACTGATACTAAACTGCTTGGATGAATCGCTAGGAACAAAATCAACCATCTTGGTATCATCTACCGATTTAAACTTTAAGACCGGATCATACTTTGTAGTTGGGTTTTTCAAAGATGTCATATCCGCCGGATCAACATTGTCCCTATAAAATTTTAAGTCCTCCGTTGCACAAACCGACTCAGCATAAGCCACATCACCTTCTTCGCATTCCAAAGCTATCTTACAGCTCCCATGCACTGTAATGGTCCCCTTGTTGAAGGAAATATGCCCTAGAGGCAATAATAAAGTTATTATTTATTTCCTTATAATCATGATAAAGGTTTATTATTCATGCTAAAATTGTATTAACCGGAAACATAATACATGTGTGAATACATAGACAAACAAAGTGTCACTAGTATGCCTCTACTTGACTAGCTCGTTAATCAAAGATGGTTATGTTTCCTAACCATGAACAATGAGTTGTTATTTGATTAACGGGATCACATCATTAAGAGAATGATCTGATTGACATGACCCATTCCATTAGCTTAGCACCCGATCGTTTAGTATGTTGCTATTGCTTTCTTCATGACTTATACATGTTCCTGTAACTATGAGATTATGCAACTCCCGTTTACCGGAGGAACACTTTGGGTACTTCCAAACGTCACAACGTAACTGGGTGATTATAAAGGAGTACTACAGGTGTCTCCGAAGGTAGATGTTGGGTTGGCGTATTTCGAGATTAGGTTTTGTCACTCCGATTGTCGGAGAGGTATCTCTGGGCCCTCTCGGTAATGCACATCACATAAGCCTTGCAAGCATTGCAACTAATGAGTTAGTTGCGGGATGATGTATTACAGAACGAGTAAAGAGACTTGCCGGCAACGATATTGAACTAGGTATGGGATACCGACGATCGAATCTCGGGCAAGTAACATACCGATGACAAAGGGAACAACGTATGTTGTTATGCGGTCTGACCGATAAAGATCTTCGTAGAATATGTAGGAGCCAATATGGGCATCCAGGTCCCGCTATTGGTTATTGACTGGAGACATGTCTCGGTCATGTCTACATTGTTCTCGAACCCGTAGGGTCCGCACGCTTAAGGTTACGATGACAGTTATATTATGAGTTTATGCATTTTGATGTACCGAAGGTTGTTCGAAGTCCCGAATGTGATCACGGACATGACGGGGAGTCTCGAAATGGTTGAGACGTAAAGATTGATATATTGGAAGCCTATGTTTGGATATCAGAAGTGTTCCGGGTGAAATCGGGATTTTACCGGAGTACCGGGAAGGTTACCGGAACCCCCCGGGAGCTAAATGGGCCATGATGGGACTTAGTGGAAAAGAGAAGGGGCTGCCCAAGGTGGGCTGCGCGCCTCCCTCCCTCCCCTAGTCCTATTAGGACAAGGAGAGGTGGCCGGCCCCCCCTCTCTCTTTTCCCCCTCCGTGAATCCTATTCCAACTAGGATTGGGGGGGGGGGGAATCCTACTCCCAGAGGGAGTAGGACTCTCCTGGCGCGCCTCCTATGGCCGGCCAGCCTCCCCCCTCTAGTCCTTTATATACTGAGGCAGAGGCACCCTAGAACACACAAGTTGGTCCACGTGATCTATTCCTTAGCCGTGTGCAGTGCCCCCAGCCACCATAGTCCTCGATAATACTGTAGCGGAGTTTAGGCGAAGCCCTGCTGCTGTAGTACATCAAGATCGTCACCACGTCGTCGTGCTGACGGAACTCTTCCCCGACACTTTGCTGGATCGGAGTCCGGGGATCGTCATCGAGCTGAACGTGTGCTCGAACTCGGAGGTGCCGTAGTTTCGGTGCTTGATCGGTTGGATCGTGAAGACGTACGACTACTTCCTCTACGTTGTGTCAACGCTTCCGTAGTCGGTCTGCGTGGGTACGTAGACAACACTCTCCCCTCTCGTTGCTATGCATCACATGATCTTGCGTGTGCGTAGGAATTTTTTTGAAATTACTACGAAACCCAACAGTGGTATCAGAGCCTAGGTTATTTATGTTGATGTTATATGCACGAGTAGAACACAAGTGAGTTGTGGGCAATATAAGTCATACTGCCTACCAGCATGTCATACTTTGGTTCGGCGGCATTGTTGGACGAGACGACCCGAACCAACATTACGCGTACGCTTACGCGAGACCGGTTCCCCCGACGTGCTTTGCACATAGGTGGCTTGCGGGCGACTGTCTCTCCAACTTTAGTTGAACCAAGTATGGCTACGCCCGGTCCTTGCGAAGGTTAAAACGGAGTCTATTTGACAAACTATCATTGTGGTTTTGATGCGTAGGTGAGATTGGTTCTTGCTTAAGCCCGTAGCAGCCACGTAAAACTTGCAACAACAAAGTAGAGGACGTCTAACTTGTTTTTGCAGGGCATGTTGTGATGTGATATGGTCAAGACATGATGCTGAATTTTATTGTATGAGATGATCATGTTTTGTAACCGAGTTATCGGCAACTGGCAGGAGCCTTATGGTTGTCGTTTTATTGTATGCAATGAAATCGCGATGTAATGCTTTACTTTATTACTAAGCGGTAGTGATAGTCGTGGAAGCACAAGCTTGGCGAGACGACAACGATGCAACGATGGAGATCAAAGGTGTCACGCCGGTGACGATGGTGGTCACGACGGTGCTTCGGAGATGGAGATCACAAGCACAAGATGATGATGGCCATATCATATCACTTATATTGATTGCATGTGATGTTTATCCTTTTATGCATCTTATCTTGCTTTGATTGACGGTAGCATTATAAGATGATCTCTCACTAAATTATCAAGAAGTGTTCTCCCTGAGTATGCACCGTTGCGAAAGTTCTTCGTGCTGAGACACCACGTGATGATCGGGTGTGATAGGTTCTACGTTCAAATACAACGGGTGTAAAACAGTTGCACACGCGGAATACTCAGGTTATACTTGACGAGCCAAGCATATACATATATGGCCTCGGAACACGGAGACCGAAAGGTCGAGCGTGAATCATATAGTAGATATGATCAACATAAACGATGTTCACCATTGAAAACTACTCCATCTCACGTGATGATCAGTTATGGTTTAGTTGATTTGGATCACGTAATCACTTAGAGGATTAGAGGGATGTCTATCTAAGTGGGAGTTCTTTAATTAACTTGATTAACTGAACTTAAATTTATCATGAAACTTAGTACCTGATTAGTATCTTGCTTGTTTATGTTTGATTGTAGATAGATGGCTCGTGCTGTTGTTCCGTTGAATTTTAATGCGTTCCTTGAGAAAGCAAAGTTGAAAGATGATGGTAGCAATTACACGGATTGGGTCCGTAACTTGAGGATTATCCTCATTGCTGCACAGAAGAATTACGTCCTGGAAGCACCGCTGGGTGCCAGGCCTGCTGCAGGAGCAACGCCGGATGTTATGAACGTCTGGCAGAGCAAAGCTGATGACTACTCGATAGTTCAGTGTGCCATGCTTTACGGCTTAGAATCGGGACTTCAACGACGTTTTGAATGTCATGGAGCATATGAGATGTTCCAGGAGTTGAAGTTAATATTTCAAGCAAATGCCCGGATTGAGAGATATGAAGTCTCCAATAAGTTCTATAGCTGCAAGATGGAGGAGAACAGTTCTGTCAGTGAGCATATACTCAAAATGTCTGGGTATAATAATCACTTGATTCAATTGGGAGTTAATCTTCCAGATGATTGCGTCATTGACAGAATTCTTCAATCACTGCCACCAAGCTACAAGAGCTTCGTGATGAACTATAATATGCAAGGGATAAACAAGACTATGCCCGAGCTCTTCGCGATGCTGTAAGCTGCGGAGGTAGAAATCAAGAAGGAGCATCAAGTGTTGATGGTCAACAAGACCACTAGTTTCAAGAAAAAGGGCAAAGGGAAGAAGAAGGGGAACTTCAAAAAGAACGGCAAGCAAGTTGCTACTCAAGAGAAGAAACCCAAACCTGGACCTAAGCCTGAAACTGAGTGCTTCTATTGCAAGCAGACTGGTCACTGGAAGCGGAACTGCCCCAAGTATTTGGCGGATAAGAAGGATGGCAAGGTGAACAAAGGTATATGTGATATACATGTTATTGATGTGTACCTTACTAATGCTCGCAGTAGCACCTGGGTATTTGATATTGGTTCTGTTGCTAATATTTGCAACTCGAAACAGGGACTACAGATTAAGCGAAGATTGGTTAAGGACGAGGTGACGATGCGCGTGGGAAACGGTTCCAAAGTCGATGTGATCGCAGTCGGCATGCTACCTCTACATCTACCTTCGGGATTAGTATTAGACCTAAATAATTGTTATTTGGTGCCAGCGTTAAGCATGAACATTATATCTGGATCTTGTTTGATGCGAGACGGTTATTCATTTAAATCAGAGAATAATGGTTGTTCTATTTATATGAGTAATATCTTTTATGGTCATGCACCCTTGAAGAGTGGTCTATTCTTGTTGAATCTCGATAGTAGTAACACACATATTCATAATGTTGAAGCCAAAAGATGCAGAGTTGATAATGAGAGTGCAACTTATTTGTGGCACTGCCGTTTAGGTCATATCGGTGTAAAGCGCATGAAGAAACTCCATTCTGATGGACTTTTGGAACCACTTGATTATGAATCACTTGGTACTTGCGAACCGTGCCTCATGGGCAAGATGACTAAAACACCGTTCTCCGGAACTATGGGAGAGCAACAGATTTGTTGGAGATCATACATACAGATGTATGTGGTCCGATGAATATTGAGGCTCGTGGCGGATATCGTTATTTTCTCACCTTCACAGATGATTTAAGCAGATATGGGTATATCTTCTTAATGAAACATAAGTCTGAAACATTTGAAAAGTTCAAAGAATTTCAGAGTGAAGTTGAAAATCATCGTAACAAGAAAATAAAGTTTCTACGATCTGATCGTGGAGGAGAATATTTGAGTTACGAGTTTGGTGTACATTTGAAAAATTGTGGAATAGTTTCGCAACTCACGCCACCCGGAACACCACAGCGTAATGGTGTGTCCGAACATCGTAATCGTACTTTACTAGATATGGTGCGATCTATGATGTCTCTTACTGATTTACCGCTATCGTTTTGGGGATACGCTCTAGAGACGGCCGCATTCACGTTAAATAGGGCACCATCAAAATCCGTTGAGACGACGCCTTATGAACTGTGGTTTGGGAAGAAACCAAAGTTGTCGTTTCTGAAAGTTTGGGGCTGCGATGCTTATGTGAAAAAGCTTCAACCTGATAAGCTCAAACCCAAATCGGAGAAATGTGTCTTCATAGGATATCCAAAGGAAACTATTGGATACGCCTTCTATCACGGATCCGAAGGCAAGACTTTTGTTGCTAAATTCGGAAACTTTCTAGAGAAGGAGTTTCTCTCGAAAGAAGTGAGTGGGAGGAAAGTAGAACTTGACGAGGTAACTGTACCTGCTCCCTTACTGGAAAGTAGTACATCACAGAAAACTGTTCTAGTGACACCTACACTAGTTAGTGAGGAAGCTAATGATAATGATCATGAAACTTCAGATCAAGATACTACTGAACCTCGTAGATCAACCAGAGTGAGATCCGCGCCAGAGTGGTACGGTAATCCTGTTCTGGAAGTCATGCTACTAGATCATGATGAACCTATGAACTATGAAGAAGCGATGGTGAGCCCAGATTCCGCAAAGTGGCTTGAAGCCATGAAATCTGAGATGGGATCCATGTATGAGAACAAAGTATGGACTTTGGTTGACTTGCCCAATGATCGGCAAGCAATTGAGAATAAATGGATCTTCAAGAAGAAGATTGACACTGACGGTAATATTACTGTCTACAAAGCTCGACTTGTCGCGAAAGGTTTTCGGCAAGTTCAAGGGATTGACTACGATGAGACCTTCTCACCCGTAGCGATGCTTAAGTCTATCTGAATCATGTTAGCAATTGCCGCATTTTATGATTATGAAATTTGGCAGATGGATGTCAAAACTGCATTCCTGAATGGATTTCTGGAAGAAGAGTTGTATATGATGCAACCAGAAGGTTTTGTCGATCCAAAGGGAGCTAACAAAGTGTGCAAGCTCCAGCGATCCATTTATGGACTGGTGCAAGCCTCTCGGAGTTGGAATAAACGCTTTGATAGTGTGATCAAAGCATTTGGTTTTATACAGACTTTCGGTGAAGCCTGTATTTAGAAGAAAGTGAGTGGGAGCTCTGTAGCATTTCTGATATTATATGTGGATGACATATTACTGATTGGAAATGATATAGAATTTCTGGATAGCATAAAGGGATACTTGAATAAGAGTTTTTCAATGAAAGACCTCGGTGAAGCTGCTTACATATTAGGCATAAAGATCTATAGAGATAGATCAAAACGCTTAATTGGACTTTCACAAACAACATACCTTGACAAAATTTTGAAGAAGTTCAAAATGGATCAAGCAAAGAAAGGATTCTTGCTTGTGTTACAAGGTGTGAAATTGAGTAAGACTCAATGCCCGACCACTGCAGAAGATAGAGAGAATATGAAAGATGTTCCCTATGCATCAGCGATAGGATCTATCATGTATGCAATGCTATGTACCAGACCTGATGTGTGCCTTGCTATAAGTCTAGCAGGGAGGTACCAAAGTAATCTAGGAGTGGATCACTGGACAGCGGTCAAGAACATCCTGAAATACCTGAAAAGGACTAAGGATATGTTTCTCACATATGGAGGTGACAAAGAGCTCGTCGTAAAAGGTTACATTGATGCAAGCTTTGACACTGATCCGGACGATTCTAAATCGCAAACCGGATACATGTTTACATTAAACGGTGGAGCTGTCAGTTGGTGCAGTTCTAAACAAAGCGTCGTAGCGGTATCTACATGTGAAGCGGAGTACATAGCTGCTTCGGAAGCAGCAAACGAAGGAGTCTGGATGAAGGAGTTCATATCCAATCTAGGTGTCATACCTAGTGCATCGGGTCCAATGAAGATCTTTTGTGACAACACTGGTGCAATTGCCTTGGCAAAGGGATCCAGATTTCACAAGAGAACCAAGCACATCAAGAGACGCTTCAATTCCATCCGGGATCTAGTCCAGGTGGGAGACATAGAGATTTGCAAGATACATACGGATCTGAATGTTGCAGACCCGTTGACTAAGCCTCTTCCACGAGCAAAACATGATCAGCACCAAGGCTCCATGGGTGTTAGAATCATTACGATGTAATCTAGATTATTGACTCTAGTGCAAGTGGGAGACTGAAGGAAATATGCCCTAGAGGCAATAATAAAGTTATTATTTATTTCCTTATAATCATGATAAAGGTTTATTATTCATGCTAGAATTGTATTAACCGGAAATATAATACATGTGTGAATACATAGACAAACAAAGTGTCACTAGTATGCCTCTACTTGACTAGCTCGTTAATCAAAGATGGTTATGTTTCCTAACCATGAACAATGAGTTGTTATTTGATTAACGGGATCACATCATTAAGAGAATGATCTGATTGACATGACCCATTCCATTAGCTTAGCACCCGATCGTTTAGTATGTTGCTATTGCTTTCTTCATGACTTATACATGTTCCTGTAACTATGAGATTATGCAACTCCCGTTTACCGGAGGAACACTTTGGGTACTACCAAACGTCACAACGTAACTGGGTGATTATAAAGGAGTACTACAGGTGTCTCCAAAGGTAGATGTTGGGTTGGCGTATTTCGAGATTAGGTTTTGTCACTCCGATTGTCGGAGAGGTATCTCTGGGCCCTCTCGGTAATGCACATCACATAAGCCTTGCAAGCATTGCAACTAATGAGTTAGTTGCGGGATGATGTATTACATAACGAGTAAAGAGACTTGCCGGCAACGAGATTGAACTAGGTATGGGATACCGACGATCGAATCTCGGGCAAGTAACATACCGATGACAAAGGGAACAACGTATGTTGTTATGCGGTCTGACCGATAAAGATCTTCGTAGAATATGTAGGAGCCAATATGGGCATCCAGGTCCCGCTATTGGTTATTGACCGAAGACATGTCTCGGTCATGTCTACATTGTTCTCGAACCCGTAGGGTCCGCACGCTTAAGGTTACAATGACAGTTATATTATGAGTTTATGCATTTTGATGTACCGAAGGTTGTTCGGAGTACCGGATGTGATCACGGACATGACGAGGAGTCTCGAAATGGTCGAGACGTAAAGATTGATATATTGGAAGCCTATGTTTGGATATCGGAAGTGTTCCGGGTGAAATCGGGATTTTACCGGAGTACCGGGAAGGTTACCGGAACCCCCCAGGAGCTAAATGGGCCATGATGGGCCTTAGTGGAAAAGAGAAGGGGCTGCCCAAGGTGGGCTGCGCGCCTCCCTCCCTCCCCTAGTCCTATTAGGACAAGGAGAGGTGGCCGGCCCCCCCTCTCTCTTTTCCCCCTCCGCGAATCTTATTCCAACTAGGATTGGGGGGGGGGGGGGAATCCTACTCCCAGAGGGAGTAGGACTCTCCTGGCGCGCCTCCTATGGCCGGCCAGCCTCCCCCCTCTAGTCCTTTATATACGGATGCAGAGGCACCCTAGAACACACAAGTTGATCCACGTGATCTATTCCTTAGCCGTGTGCGGTGCCCCCAGCCACCATAGTCCTCGATAATACTGTAGCGGAGTTTAGGCGAAGCCCTGCTGCTGTAGTACATCAAGATCGTCACCACGCCGTCGTGCTGACGGAACTCTTCCCCGACACTTTGCTGGATCGCAGTCCGGGGATCGTCATCGAGCTGAACGTGTGCTCGAACTCGGATGTGCCGTAGTTTCGGTGCTTGATCGGTTGGATTGTGAAGACGTACGACTACTTCCTCTACGTTGTGTCAATGCTTCCGCAGTCGGTCTGCGTGGGTACGTAGACAGCACTCTCCCCTCTCGTTGCTATGCATCACATGATCTTGCGTGTGCGTAGGAAATTTTTTGAAATTACTACGAAACCCAACACTTGTAACCCAGCATCTTGAGCTGCAGATAAACATAACAAGGTCGCACCATGAACTTGTGTGACGCCCCAAGACCGGAGCTTCAGATGCCTTCCTTGTTTTCCGAGCTTTCGTCGTGTGATTTGTTTGGTTCGTTGCATCCATCATTGCATCATGTCATCATTTATTTAATCTTTCCAGCTCAACTAAATAAACCGTATGGATCTTCGGTCCATCTAAACCGAGGGAATTCACATGGTGATTCTCTTTATAACATATCCTCCCGATATTAGGGAGCTATATTAAATATTCCATTTTTGGAATTCACCTTAACATACTTGCAATTTAATTTCCATGCCCGTTCTATCTCAAGTTCTTCCTCAAACTTTCCCAACAATTCTTGTCACTTCTTATCGAGGCTCCTCTAAAATCTCAGTCCATTTAGAGCCCTTTTGAATGGGTTTCAAAATTCAAACATGTTGAATTAAATTCAACATGTGCGAATCTTTTTTCTCCAAAATCCTCTGGCCATTTTATTTAAATTCATACATATTTTTGTGAGTCCAGGAAATAGCCCCCTTGCACAAATCCTTTCCCTAACCCTCCTTTTCTTTTCTTCTCTCTAATTCTTTTCTTTTAAAAGAAAGATGAGGGAGAGTTAGAGCAGTCAGCCAGGCCGGCCCAGCCTTCCCCCGCAGTCTCCCTCTCCACTGGGCCGACCCATTCCACCGGCCCACCTAGCCTACCCTAGTCGCCTCGCTCCCTCACCCCTCGCTGCCCCCCCGGTCCATCTCGCGCCGCCAGGGGCAGAGCGCACGCGCTCACGCCCGATCCCCATCTCCTTCCCTCTCTTCGCTCGTGCACAGGGCCGCAGCTCCCAGCGCTCGGCCTCCCGCGCCAGAAGCCCAGAACTCTTACAGCCCGAGCTTCCCCGAGCGCCTCCTCCTTGCTGCCTCGCCTGTCGTCGAGCAGGAGCTCCGCCGCCTCGACTCCTGGCTCTGGCCTTCGTCGGTCGCTCCCTCCCCGGCCTCGGCCTCGTCCAGGCCACCCTGCCGTCGCCCCGCACCTCTACGCCTTCGCGCCGTGGCAGGAGCCGCTGCCCGACCTCCTCCATCGCGCGCCCGTCCCCCATGGCGTGCCACCTCGTCCCCGCCTCTCCACCACCTGCAGGTCACCAGCATGGCACCGTCGTCACGTCGCCGGCAAGCTTCGAGGCGAGCATCGCCTAGAGCTCATCCGCCCGGAGACATCCTTCGTCTCGTCTGCGTCGCTGGAGCCCATCCCCAAGTCCCTCGTCCGGCTCCGTTTTTCCCTGCTGTCGCGCCTCCGTTCTGTCTCCTGGTGGAGGAGATGACCAGCAGCCAAGCCGCATCAAGCGACGACCGCGCGTTGACCACGCCCTTCCTTCACCTACGCGGAGCCGCGAGCCAACGCCAAAACCCGTTTCGCCTCTGCCAGCCCCGTGCTGCTGCTTGCATCAGTCAAGCTCCTCTGTCCCGATTCGTTGACTATGCCTGCATGCACATGTGATGTTTGTTGTTGTTTGTACCGAAGACTGCGAGTACAACTACGTCCACAGCGCGTCATGTATGACTACAACATGAACAAGTATCATGATGATCTCTGAAGAACTCGGATTCACCAAGTCCCACTACCGCCGTCTCCGGAAGCCTCGGATCTGTCAAGTCCCTCGACGACAAATGCATGACTATGTTGATTGTACCAAGTACCCCTTCGAGTTGACGAGATCGGCAAGTGCGAAACACCAAGTACCACGACGACCATCGACATGTACCCCTACACCGCACCGAAACGTCGAGTACCTCGCCGTGACCCCGAACATCTACGGAAATTTGTGCGACTATGAACGTGAAAAACTGCCGTCGTCGTGGATCCGACAAGTTTGCAAGTACAACTAGTTCCTCTACGACCCGCGAGAACCGCTACTTTCACTATCGTCGCGAGAACAACTACTTCCCTCGACGTACCCGAAACGCTCCGAGAATGCACCCTTGGAAGGTATAACCGCCGGAACAACGCCTGTGAACGAATGCATGTGTTGTATGAGATGCATGTTTAGATGTTGTATTCGCCGTGAACGTTAGTTGTTCCTCCTCGTTGCCATGTCGTCCACCCGTGGGAACCCGGTTACCGGGATCACCCCACCATCTTTTGCACGCTCCCGCCACACTACCTTTTGCACCGGTATCTCCGTGAGCTATCGGAACCGATATGTTGTCGTGGCATCATTTTCGGATTCATCGCCGTGGCACCCCTTTTCGTTTCCGCCACGGTGACAAATGCTTTATAATATGCTTGTCACCATTTTCATAACAACTTGCATAAAACTTGCGCATGTCATCCGCATCATGATAACAACATTGAAAATGGTTAAAAAATTGTTGTTGCATTAAATTGCTAATGCATATGGGGATCTACCAGAATGGTTGTTTGATGTTTCCAGCCCCATTTAAATTGCTTAGATTGTGTAGTTTACTTTTGCTTCTTCTCTTGCCATGTTTAACAATATTTAATATTGTTGGGTACCTAAACAGGAGAGAACTAAATAATTGATGTGGTGTTCCGTCAATATGCAACTCGTTGCATATTGAGCTCCACTTAATTTGTAGTATTGTTTGTGCACTTTGTCATGCCATGCATATTTAAACCGGACATGCATCATACTTGATTGTGCATCATGCCATGATTATGTGATGGTTGTTTACCATGATGTTTGCTCCTTTCCGGTGTTGCTTCTTCTTGTTAGTTCCGGTAACGTCGCGCTTGTGAGGATCCGTTCGACTACGTTGGTTCGTCTTCCTCATGGACTCGTTCTTCTTCCTTGCAGGATCTTCGGCAAGATGAACATACCCTCGAAATCACTTCTATCTTTGCTTGCTAGTTGTTCACTCTATTGCTATGCCGCGCTACCTACCACTTGTTATATCATGCCTCCCATATTGCCATGTCAAGCCTCTAACCCACCTTTCCTAGCAAACTGTTGTTTGGCTATGTTACCGCTTTTGCTCAGCCCCTCTTATAGCGTTGCTAGTTGCAGGTGAAGATTAAGTTTGTTCCTTGTTGGAATATGGATATGATTGGGATATCACAATATCTCTTATTTAATTAATGCGTCTATATACTTGGTAAAGGGTGGAAGGCTCGGCCTTATGCCTGGTGTTTTGTTCCACTCTTGCCGCCCTAGTTTCCGTCATACCGGTGTTATGTTCCTTGATTTTGCGTTCCTTACGCGGTTGGGTGTTATGGGAACCCCTTGACAGTTCTCCTTGAATAAAACTCCTCCAGCAAGGCCCAACCTTGGTTTTACATTTTCCTATCAACATAAGCCTTTTTCCCTTGGGTTTCCGGAGCCCGAGGGTCATATTTATTTACCCCCCCCCCCCGGGGCCAGTGCTCCTCCGAGTGTTGTTCCAACCTAGGCGATGTCCGGCACCCCCTGGGCAACCAGGGTCTATGCCAACCCGACGTCTTGCCCATCCGGTGTGCCCTGAGAACGAGATACGTGCGACTCCTATCGGGATTTGTCGGCACATCGGGCGGCTTTGCTAGTCTTGTTTTACCATTGTCGAAATGTCTTGTAACCGGGATTCCGAGTCTGATCGGGTCTTCCTGGGAGAAGCAATATCCTTCGTTGCCCGTCAGAGCTTGTGATGGGCTAAGTTGGGACACCCCTGTAGGGTTTGAACTTTTGAAAGTCGTGCCCGCGGTTATGGGCAGATGGGAATTTGTTAACGTCCGGTTGTAGAGAACTTGAAACTTGACTTAATTAAATGCATCAATCGCGTGTGTAGCCGTGATGGTCTCTTCTCGGCGGAGTCCGGAAAGTGAACACGGTTCTTGTGTTATGTTTGGACGTAAGTAGCTTCAAGATCACTTCTTAATCACTTCTAGCTTCTCGACCGTTGCGTTGCTTCTCTTCTCGCTCTTATTTGCGTATGTTAGCCACCATATATGCTTAGTGCTTGCTGCAGCTCCACCTCACTACCCTTTCCTACCCATAAGCTTAAATAGTCTTGATCTCGCATGTGTGAGATTGCTGAGTCCTCGTGACTCACATATACTTCCAAACAGTTGTAGGAGCCGATGATGCCAGTACAGGTGACGCAACCCGGCTCGAGTGGGAGCTCGATGAAGATCTTGGTCGTTGTTTGGTTTCGTTTCCTTTTGATCAGTAGTGGAGCCCAGTTGGGACGATCGGGGATCTAGCATTTGGGGTTGTCTTCTTTTATTTTGGTTCCGTAGTCGGGCCTTGATTGTATTCTGGATGATGTATGTTTAACTTGTATTTGTGAAGTGGAGATTGTAAGCCAGCTCTTTATCCCTTTCTTATTCAGTACATGGGATGTGTAAAGATTACCCCTCTTGCGGCATGCCTACCATGCGGCTATGCCTCTAAGTCATGCCCTGACACGTGGGAGATATAGCCGCATTGTGGGTGTTACAACTAGGCATAGGCCTGCCGTCCAAACAGAGCGTGATATGGGAGATGAATATTGACTACTTCAAAGGTCAATGTCTCTGACCTAGAGTCATGATCACCTCTAAAAGCAACTTCCAGAGCTATCTTACCAACTGGGTATGCCGATTTACTAGGCACTACGCCATGGAAAACAGTGTTGGACGGTTTAAGATTCTTATCCGTCAACCCCATGCGACGGAAAGTTTCATAATAAAGGATATTGATACTGCTCCCTCCGTCCATGAGTACCTTGGTAAACTTATACCCTCTGACCTGAGGTGCGACCACCAATGCCAGGTGACCCGGATTATCAACCCGGGGCAGGTGATCTTCCCGACTCCACACAATGGGCTGCTCAGACCAGCGCAAGTAACGGGGAACTGCCGGTTCAACAGCGTTCACCGCCCTCTTATGAAGCTTCTGATCCCTTCTGCATAAACTTGTGGTGAAGATGTGATACTGCCCACTATTCAACTGCATTGGGTTACTCTGATACCCTAATTGTTGCTGCTGATTCCCCTGACCTGACTGTTGATGGTAACCACCCTGATTACGTTGATTACTTTGGAACCCAGAGCTAGAACTGCCACCGCCATAACCCGGTCCATGAGAGCCAGATCCTGAGCCACCACCCGGCCCATGATTGTCTTCAAAGAGATTGGAATTTGTGTACTCCTTCATGATGAAGCAATCCTTCTAGAGGTGGCCAGACGGTCTTTCTCACGTCCCATGCCTTGGACAGGGTTGATTTAACATCTGATCAAGATTAAAGCCTGATCCTCCGGTTCGTGGGGGCGGTTTACCTTTACGTCGATGGCCAATATTCTGCGCGTTGGCATTAGCCACAAAGTCCAAACTATTACCAGCTTTGCGCTTACCATTGCCTCCCTGATTCGTCGGATTATGTTGCTGCCCTTTGGTGCTACTGCTCTTCTTCCCCTTTCCTGGCTTTTCATCATCAGACTCAGGGTCCTTGGTACCATCAGAGTCAGCATACTTAACCAAAGCCGCCATGAATGCCCCCATGTCATTACAGTGGCATGAAACGACAATTGTTCTCCAACATCAAGACTGCTGAATTGGCATTGATGCGATCCGACGAGTGCAAGATTGTTGAGACCCGGTGCACCCAATGGGTTGTCGACTCACCTTCTTCTTGGACACAGGAGGCTAAATCCACACTTGACATGGGATGCTTACATGTATCCTTGAAATTCTGGATGAACCGGGCTTTTAACTCGGCCCATGACCCAACAGAATTGGCAGGGAGCCCCTTCAACCAAGTGCGGGCCATTCCATACAACATTAGAGGGAAATATTTAGCACGCGCGACATCGCTAACATCTAGTAATTCCATGGCCATCTCATAACTCTCGACCCATGCTTCAGGAGGTAAATCGGCAGTATAGTTAGGCACCTTGCGAGGACCCTTGAAATCCTTGGTCAGACGCTCATTACGTAGATCCGATACTAAGCATGGCACGCCCAAATTTCTAAAGGTTACACCTGGCTCCACATAAGTGGTTGGATGAACCGGAGTAGGTTGACGGCCGCATACTATGCCGCCAGCTCGGCCTCTCAACGTGCTCTACCTTGATCCACTATGTTCTGAGCATCAGTGCCACCGCTCGCCGGTTCATGTCCATGAGGCGGGTTATGGTTCCGCCCACTGCTTGACATAGCCGGCTTATCGATATGCCTGCTATAACTCCGGCTCGGGCGAGGGGTGGAATGAATCCTGTCACGACTGTAAGAATAAGCCTGCTGATGAACCAGTGTTGTCTGAAGGATCTTTCTAGCCCTTCGTGTTTCAACCGCCGTCGGGGACTTGCCTTCAACCGGGAGAGCCGCCAATCGTGACGCCGCAGCGATCATGTTATCCAAAGGGTTAGAGTAATGACCCGGTGGCATCGACGCGTGCTGCGGCGGGTTATTGTTCTGACGAGGCAGGCCCGTCGTGCACGGCTGAACCGGCATACCCATCCCAGGTGCTTCGACCCGGTTTACCACTGCCGGGGTACTGGTTCCTGCTCCTGGCATGTTAAAGACATTTCTTGCCTCGTAAACCGAGGGTAGACGAGTCTGATGCCTCCTCCTCATGACTTCGTTTGAAGCGTTCTGATCTAGCATGAGCCGGTAAGACTCCGACTGAATCCGCTGTGCCTGAGCATCCAAAGCAACCCGCTCCTCGGCCATCCTAATGTTTTCTGCATTTAGCTCCTCCTTGGCTTGTGCTGTCTCATCACGCAATTTTGCGAGCCACATTATGTTGATCCTGATCCGCCGGGTTGACCACTGTTGTTAACAGTGCTGTCAGCTTATCCAGCAAGTCAGTTAAGACCTGAGCCGGCGGGCGCACAGGGCCTCCTGCCCCGGCAGCCATTGCCGTTGCTGACCCAAAAATCAGCTCTGCTGCAGTCAACGAGTGCTGCACGGGCTGTGTACAGGCCATGAAGATTGCAACCCGGTTCGGCGGCTCGCAGGGGTCCGGAATACTGTCGCCATCGGAACAGCCCCCAAGCCAGCCGCCTTGCAATTGATACAATGACTCGGTCTCATCGGTGGACGACTCACCATCAGAATAAACGACCGTCTCACCACCAGATGCCAATCTATCCTTAGATTCTGCTCCACGGATAAATCCCACGAAGGCACGATTCATGGTGGGCCGAATCCGGGCGGGTCTCGCACGCTGAGCCGTCTCGATGATGTCGGTGTAGATGTCCGGCTCAGGGCCCGGTTCACTGATCTTGCCGATGAAGATGTGAATTCCGTCGAAGGGGACCCGGTACCTATACTCAACTGAGCCGGCCTCGGGGCCCTAGCCTGCATCATCGATGTAAAACTTGCCGCGACGACTCTTGGTCATCCGGCCCATGGCATATCCCTTGATCCCTTCCAAGTTGCCCTCTAAGAACTTGAAACCATCGTGCGATAGCCCCACGATGGGCACCAACTGTCGTGGAATTGTCACGACAGATGTCCTAGTGTGAGGACTTAGTAGTAGAGCCATCGCAATGAGGTTAGCTTAAAGGGGTTAATCAGGAAAAAGGACACGATGAGTTTATACTGGTTCGGCCCCTTGCGGTGAAGGTAAAAGCCTAATCCAGTTGGAGGTGGTATTGCTAGGGTTTCGATGAGTAGGGAGCAAATACGCTTAACCTGGCTCTCGATCTGTTGTCTCTTGTCCTAAGACGCTACCAGGTCGTCCCCTTTTATACATGGGTTGACGCCCTGTGGCCTACAGAATCCCGGTTGGCTCATACAACGTGTCCGGCTCGGTGACGTATCTTACATGCCTTACATTACAAGTCTATACATATGCGGCGGTTTATACTTACGGGCCTTAAGCCGCCTCTGGGCTTGGGCCTCTTACAAGCCTAACCGTGAACCGCCATCTTGTATACTCTTGGGTTTCATACAGGTGAACCGCCATTGTGGTTGACCTGGCCCCTCCAGGGCGGGTCATATCTGGTAGTCATATCCCCAATAGAACCCGAACTTCGTTGCGGAGCAGCTAGCGCTCTACGAGGCCGCGCGTGCTCAACGCGCCGCTCGGAACATAGTGTCGGCACCAGACACGACAGCACAAGTGCTGGGAGCGCTGGCAGTCGAGGACGAGAACACCGCCAACTGCGCCTGCTACGTGTGGCCGTCCAACTTTTCAGGGCGCCTGCGGCAGGTGGACAGTGACGGACCGTCCACGTCAATCATCGACCTTATGTCCACCTACACCGATGACGGACAGGTCACAGACTCCTCCGAGGATGAGTAGGGCACACGAGGTGGATGGACATTGTGTCCCAAGTGAGCATGTCCATCTCACATGTTCTACACTTCCTCACCGGAGACCGCATCTTCACTTCACAGAGTTGCACAATCTTGTTCGCATAGTCGCACATAAATTGTTATGGGAGGTGCTCACGCATGGTCGTGGAGTTGCACACTCTCGTAGGCGCAGTCGCACATGTATGGACACAGAGTTGCACAATCTTGTCCGCATAGTCACACATGAATTATCGTGGGAGGTGCTCACGCATGGCCACGGAGTTGCAAACTCTCGTCGGCACAGTCGCACATACATGGCCATGGAGTTGCACAACCTCGTCCACAGTCGCACATGAGTTTTGTGGGAGGTGCTCATGCCCGTCCACGGAGTTGCACACTCTCGTTGGCACAGTCACATATGCATGGCCACATAGTTGTACAATCTCGTCTACATAGTTGCACATGAATTGTTGTGGGAGGTGCCCGCGTCTTACCCGAAGTGCGCGTCACGCGAAGGCCGCCTCGTCTAGAATCAACACGCTCATGCCATCCTCTCGTCCAGCAGCGCATGACATGGATGGATTTGGTTTGCTGTGGCATGTGGGTTTCACCATTTCAGTTTTGAAGAAACTGTGTGCCGCCGTGCCGGCAAGCTATTCAGCATCAACATCTAGCAACGACATTGGCATGGATGGATTTGGTTTTCCTTAGTGCATGATGTGTGAAGTAATAAAGTCAACTATTTGGGGTACGTGCTAGCCTATCTTGATCTGATCTAAAGGCGACAGTGCAGCTAACTGAATCGATGCAGTGAATCCAGCGACAACTTCAGAAATAAATATGGTGATCAAAAATGATGATGGACATTAGGTTTTTGGACGGCGGACCCTAGTTTTTCTGTAAATCATCATCTCATATATTTTCTGAAGATCATAAGAAGAGTGGAACAATCATATTTTTAGATTTGCACAAATAGGTTTTCTAAAGATCATAAAAAGAGTCGCACAATCATGTTTTTAGATTTGCACATATAGGTAGCTGGTCGACGTAGCTGCAGAAATTGCACATTTATTGAAATGGTTCATGTAGATTGTGACGTCGAAGTCAAAGACTTTTGTCAGGTTGGACATGATAGTAACCAAAGTTGGATACAAATTCACAGTTGGACAACAAGACGATGCTAAGTTGACTAAATGCCTCTTTGTAAGTTGATCTATTGTTTACTATTTTTTTGTTGGCATCCACAATAGTTGTAGTTGCACACATATTAATTCTAGTTGGCACATGCATGGCCACAGAGTTGCACAGTCTGGTCCGCATAATCGCATATGAATTGTTGTGGGAGGTTCTCACGCCCCGCCGTGAAGTTGCACACTTTTGTCGGCGCAGTCGCACATGCATAGCAACAGAGTTGCACAATCAGGTCCGCATAGTCGCACATGAATTATCGTGGGAGGTTCTCACGCCCGGCTGCGGAGTTGCACACTCTTGCCGGCATAGTCACACATGCATGGACACATAGTTGCACAATCTCGTCTGCATAGTCGCACATGAATTGTCGTGGGAGGTGCTCACGCATGGCCGCGGAGTTGCACACTTTTGCCAGCGCAGTTGCACATGCATGGCCACAGAGTTGCACGATCACGTCCACATAGTCGCACCTGAATTATCATGGGAGGTGCTCACGCCCGGCCGTGAAGTTGCACACTCTCGTCGGTATAGTCGCACATGCATGGCCACAGAGTTGCACAATCTCGTGCACAAAGTCGCGCATAAATTGTCATGGGAGGTGCTCACGCATGACCGCGGAATTGCACACTTTCGTCGGCACGGTTGCACATACATGGACACAGAGTTGCACAATCTCGCACGCATAGTCGCACATGAATTATCGTGGGAGGTGCTCATGCATGGCCGCGGAGTTGCACACTCTCGTCGGCGCAGTCGCATATGCATGGCCACAGAGTTGCACAATCTCGTCAATATAGGCCATGCATGTGCACACTCTCATCGGCATAGTCGCACATGCATGGCGGAAGAGTTGCACAATCTCATCCAGGTAGTCGCACATGAATTGCCGGGGGAGGTGCTCACGCCCGGCCACGGAGTTGCACACTCTCGTCAGTATAGTCGCACATGTTGGGGAAGGTAGTATTTCAAAAAAATCCTACAATCACGCAAGATCTATGTAGGAGATGCATAGCAGCGAGACGGGAGAGTGTGTCCATGGACCCTTGTAGACCGAAAGCGGAAGAGATTAGTAACGTGGTTGATGTAGTCGAACGTCTTCATGATCCAACAGATCCAAGCACCGAACGTATGCCACTTTCATGTTCAGCACACATTCAGCTCAATGACGTCCTTCGAGATCTTGATCCAGTTGAGGACGAGTGAGAGTTTCGTCAGCACGACGGCGTGATGATGGTGATGATGAAGTTACCGGCGCAGGGCTTCGCCTAAGCACTACGACGATATGACCGAGGTGTGTAACTTTGGAGGGGGCACAACACACGGCTAAGAGAAGACTTGGTGTCCCTTTGGGGTGCCCCCCTCCCATGTATATAAAGGGGGAGGATAGGAGGCCAGCCCAAGGGGGCGCGCCAAGGGGGGAGTCCTACTTGGACTCCCGGATCAAGTAGGATTCGCCCCCCCCCCTTCCTTTCCGAAGAAGGGGGGAAGGGGAAAGAGGTGGAGGAGAAGAAGGAAAGGCCCCCAACCCTAGTCCAATTTGGCTTGGGCTTGGGGGGCACGCGCCTCCACCTGGCTGTTGCCTCCTCTCTCCACTAGGGCCCATGAAGGCCCATTAACCCCCGGGGGGTTCTGGTAACCTCCCGGTACTCCGGAAAATGTCTGAACCTTTCCAAAACCATTCCGGTGTCCAAACATAACCTTCCAATATATCAATCTTTATGTCTCGACCATTTTGAGACTCATCATCATGTCCTTGATCTCATACGGGACTCCGAACAAACTTCAGTTCATCAAATCACATAACTCATAATACAAACCGTCATCGAACGTTAAGCGTGTAGACCCTACGGGTTTGAGAACTATGTAGACATGATCGAGACACATCTCTGGTCAATAACCAATAGCGGAACCTGGATGCTCATATTGGCTCCTACATATTCTACGAAGATCTTTATCGGTCAAACCGCATAACAACATACGTTATTCCCTTTGTCATCGGTATGTTACTTGCCCGAGATTTGATCATCGGTATCATCATACCTAGCTCAATCTCGTTATCGGCAAGTCTCTTTACTCATTCCGTAATACATCTTCCCGTGACTAACTCATTAGTCACATTGCTTGCAAGGCTCATAGTGATGTGTATTACCGAGAGGGCCCAGAGATACCTCTCCGATACTCAGAGTGACAAATCCTAATCTCGATCTATGCCAACTCAACAAACACCATCGGAGACACTTGTAGAGCATCTTTATAATCACCCAGTTACGTTGTGATGTTTGATAGCACACAAGGTGATCCTCCGGTATTCGGGAGTTGCATAATCTCATAGTCAGAGGAACATGTATAAGTCATGAAGAAAGCAATCGCAATAAAACTAAACGATCATTATGCTAAGCTAACGGATGGGTCTTGTCCATCACATCATTCTCTAATGATGTGATCACGTTCATCAAATGACAACTCATGTCTATGGTCAGGAAACTTAACCATCTTTGATTAATGAGCTAGTCAAGTAGAGGCATACTAGGGACACTATGTTTTCCATGTATTCACACATGTACTAAGTTTCTGGTTAATACAATTCTAGCATGAATAATAAACATTTATCATGATATAAGGAAATATAAATAGCAACTTTATTATTGCATCTAGGGCATATTTCCTTCAATCTCCAACTTGCACTAGAGTCAATAATCTGGATTACATAGTAATGATTCTAACACCCATGGAGTCTTGGTTCTGATCATGTTTTGCTCGTGAGAGAGGCTTAGTTAACGGGTCTGCAACATTCAGATCCGTATGTATCTTGCAAATCTCTATGTATCCCTCCTTGATTTGATCTCAGATGGAATTGAAGTGTCTCTTGATGTGCTTGGTTCTCTTTTGAAATTTGGATTCCTTTGCCAAGGCAATTGCACCAGTATTGTCACAAAAGATTTTCATTGGACCCGATGCACTAGGTATTACACCAGATAAGATACGAACTCCTTCATCCAGACTCCTTCAATTGCTACTTCTGAAGCAGCTATGTACTCCGCTTCACACGTAGATCCCGCCACGACGCTCTTCTTGGAACTGCACCAACTGACAGCTCCACCATTCAATATAAATACGTATTCGGTTTGTGACTTAGAGTCATCCGGATCAGTGTCAAAGCTTGCATCGACATAACCATTTACGACGAGCTCTTTGTCACCTTCATAAATGAGAAACATATCCTTAGTCATTTTTAGGTATTTCAGGATGTTCTTGTCCATTGTCCAGTGATCCTCTCCTTGATTACTTTGGTACCTTCCTGCTAAACTTATAGCAAGGCACACATCAGATCTGGTACACAGCATTGCATACATGATAGAACCTATGGCTGAGGCATAGGGAATGACTTTCATTTTCTCTCTATCTTCTGCAGTGGTCGGGCATTGAGTCTGACTCAACTTCACACCTTGTAACATAGCCAAGAACCCTTTCTTTGTCTGGTCCATTTTGAACTTCTTCAAAACTTTATCAAGGTATGTGCTTTGTGAAAGTCCAATTAAGCGTCTTGATCTATCTCTATAGATCTTGATGCCTAATATATAAGCAGCTTCACCAAGGTCTTTCATCGAAATTTTTTTATTCAAGTAGCCTTTTATGCTATCCAGAAATTCTATATTATTTCCAATCAACAATATGTCATCCACATATAATATTAGAAATGCTACAGAGCTACCACTCACTTTCTTGTAAATACAGGCTTCTCCAAAAGTTTGTATAAAACCATATGCTTTGATCACACTATCAAAGCGTATATTCCAACTCCGAGAGGCTTGCACCAGTCCATAAATGGATCACTGGAGCTTGCACACTTTGCTAGCACCTTAAGGATCGACAAAACCTTCTAGTTGCATCATATACAACTCTTCTTTAAGATATCCATTAAGGAATGCAGTTTTGACATCCATTTGCCAAATTTCATAATTATAAAATACAGCAATTGCTAACATGATTCGGACAGACTTAAGCATCGCTACGGGTGAGAAGGTCTCATCGTAGTCAACTCCTTGAACTTGTCCAAAACCTTTCGCAACAAGTCGAACTTTGTAGACAGTAACATTACCGTCAGCGTCAGTCTTCTTCTTAAAGATTCAATTATTTTCTATTGCTTGTCGATCATCGGGCAAGTGAACCAAAGTCCACACTTTGTTCTCGTACATGGATCCTATCTCAGATTTCATGGCCTCAATCCATTTTGCGGAATCTGGGCTCATCATCGCTTCCTCATAGTTCATAGGTTCATCATGGTCAAGTAACAAGACCTCCAGAATAGGATTACCGTACCACTCTGGTGCGGATCTTACTCTGGATGACCTACGATGTTCAGTAGTAACTTGGTCTGAAGTTTCATGATCATCATCATGAAGGAAATATGCCCTAGAGGCAATAATAAAGTTGTTATTTATATTTCCTTATATCATGATAACTGTTTATTATTCATGCTAGAATTGTATTAACCAGAAACTTAGTACATGTATGAATACATAGACAAACAGAGTGTCACTAGTTTGCCTCTACTTGACTAGCTCGCTGAATCAATGATGGTTATGTTTCCAAACCATAGACATGAGTTGTCATTTGATTAACGGGATCACATCATTAGAGAATGATGTGATTGACTGGACCCATCCGTTAGCTTAGCACGATGATCGTTTAGTTTCTTGCTATTGCTTTCTTCATGACTTATACATGTTCCTATGACTATGAGATTATGCAACTCCCGAGTACCAGAGGAACACTTTGTGTGCTACCAAACGTCACAACATAACTGGGCAATTATAAAGGTTCTCTACAGGTGTCTCTGATGGTACTTGTTGAGTTGGCATAGATCGACATTAGGATTTGTCACTCTGATTGTCGAAGAGGTATCTCTGGGCCCTCTCGGTAATGCACATCATTATAATCCTTGCAAGCATTGTGACTAATGAGTTAGTTGCGCGATGATGCATTACGGAACGAGTAAAGAGACTTGACGGTAATGAGTAAAGAGATTGAACTAGGTATTGAGATTCCGACGATCAAATCTCGGGCAAGTAACATACCGATGACAAAGGGAACAACGTATACCGTTATGCGGTTTGACCGATAAAGATCTTCGTAAAATATATAGGAGCCAATATGAGCATCCAGGTTCCGCTATTGGTTATTGACCGGAGACATGTCTCGGTCATGTCTACATAGTTCTCGAACCCGTAGGGTCCGCACGCTTAACGTTCGGTGACGATCGGTAATATGAGTTTATGTGTTTTGATGTGCCGAAGGTAGTTCAGAGTCCCGGATGAGATCGGGGACATGACGATGAGTCTCAAAATGGTCGAGACGTAAAGATCGATATATTGGACGACTATATTCGGACATCGAAAAGATTCCGAGTGATTCGGGTATTTTTCGGAGTACCGGAGAGTTACAAGAATTTGCCGGGGAGTATATGGGCCTTATTGGGCTTTAGGGGAAAGAGAGAGGGGAGGTTGTGCCCCCCCCAAGGCTTAGTCCGAATTGGACTAAGGGGAGGGGCGGTGCCCCCTCCTTCCTTCTCTTCTCTTTTCCCTTTCCTTCTCCCCTACTCCTACTACATGGAAGGTGGGAATCCTACTCCCGATGGGAGTAGGACTCCCCTTGGGGCGCGCCTAGGAGGGCCGGCCTCTCCCCCTCCTCCACTCCTTTATATACGTGGCCAGGGGCACCCCATAGACACACAAGTTGATCAGTTGATCTTTTAGCCGTGTGCGGTGCCCTCCCTCCACCATAATCCACCACGGTTCTATCGTAGCGGTGCTTAGGAGAAGCTCTGTTCTGGTAGCATCATCATCACCATCATCATGCCGTCGTGCAGACGAAACTTTCCCTCGAATCTCTACTGGATCGTGAGTTCGCGGGACGTCACCAAGCTGGACGTGTGCAGATCGTGGAGGGGCCATATGTTCGGTACTAGGGATCGGTCGATCGTGAAGATGTACGACTACATCAACCGCGTTGTGATAACGCTTCCGCTTACAGTCTACGAGGGTATGTAGACGACACTCTCCCCTCTTGTTGCTATGCATCACCATGATCTTGCATGTGCGTAGAATTTTTTTTGAAATTACTGTGTTCCCCAACAGTGGCATCCGAGCCAGGTTTATGCGTAGATGTGATATGCACGAGTAGAACACAAAGGAGTTGAGGGCGTGGGTATATACATATTGCTTGCCATCACTATTTGATTCTTGATTCAGCGGCATTGTTGTATGAAGCAGCCCAGACGGACATTACGCGTATGCTTATGCGACACTGGTTCTACCGACGTGCTTCGCACACAGGTGGCTAGTGGGTGTCTGTTTCTCCAACTTTAGTTGAATCAGATTCAATGAATAGGGTTCTTTCTGAAGATCAAAAAGCAATCACTATACCGCGTTGTGGTTTTTGATGCGTAGGTAAGAACGGTTCTTGCTCAGCCCGTAGCAGCCACATAAAATTTGCAACAACAAAGTAGAGGACGTCTAACTTGTTTTTGCAGGGCATGTTGTGATGTGATATGGTCAAGACGTGATGAGATATAGGTTTTTGTATGAGATGACCATGTTTTTGTTGAAGTTATCGGCAACTGGCAGAAGCCTTATGGTTGTCTCTTTATTGCATAAGATGCAAGCGCCAAATAATTGCTTTACATTATCGCTATGCGATAGCAATAGTTGCAAGAGCAATAGTTGGCGAGACAACCATGTGATGACACATTGATAGAGATCAAGATGATGGAGATCATGGTGTCATGCCGGTGACGATAGAGATCATGACGGTACTTTGGAGATGGAGATCAAAGGCGCAAGATGATCATGGCCATATCATGTCACATATTTTGATTGCATATGATGTTTATCCTTTATGCATCTTATTTTGCTTAGTTCAGCGGTAACATTATAAGATGATCTCTCACTAAATTTCAAGGTGCAAGTGTTCTCCCTGAGTATGCACCATTGCCAAAGTTTGTTGTGCCGAGACACCACGTGATGATCGAGTGTGATAAGCTCTAAGTTCACATACAACGGGTGCAAGCCAGTTTTGCACACGTAGAAATACTCGGGTTAAACTTGACGAGCCTAGCATATGCAGATATGGCCTCAGACACTGGAGACCGAAAGGTTGAGCATGAATCATATAGTAGATATGATGAACGTAGTGATGTTCACCATTGAAAACTACTCCATCTCACGTGATGATCGGACATGGTTTAGTTGATTTGGATCACGTGATCATGTAGATGACTAGAGGGATGTCTATCTAAGTGGGAGTTCTTAAGTAATATGATTAATTGAACTTTAATTTATCATAAACTTAGTCCTGATAGTATTTGCATAACTATATTGTAGATCAATAGCTCGCGATGTAGCTCCCCGTCTATTTTTGATATGTTCCTAGAGAAAAAATAAGTTGAAAAATGTTAGTAGCAATGATGCAGACTAGCTCTGTGATCTGAGGATTATCCTCATTGTTGCACAGAAGAATTATGTCCTTGATGCACCGCTAGGTGACGGACCTATTGCAGGAGCAGATACAAACGTTATGAACGTTTGGCAAAGCTCGGTATGATGACTACTTGATAGTTTAGTGCACCATGCTTTACGGCTAAGAACCGGGACTTCAAAAATGTTTTGGACGCCATGGAGCATATAAGATGTTCCAAGAGCTGAAATTGGTATTTCAGACTCATGCCCGAGTCGAGAGGTACGAGACCTCTGACAAGTACTTTGCCTACAAGATGGAGGAGAATAGCTCAACCACTAAGCATGTGCTCAGATTGTCTGAGTACTACAATTGCTTGAATCAAGTGGGAGTTAATCTTCCAGATAAGATAGTAATTGACAAAGTTCTCTAGTCACTATCACCAAGTTACTAGAACTTCGTGATGAACTATAATATGCAAGGGATAACAGAAACGATTCCCAAGCTCTTCTTGATGCTGAAATCGACGAAGGTAGAAATCAAGAAAAGCATCAAGTGTTGATGGTTGAAAATACCACTAGTTTCAAGTAAAAGGGCAAGGGAAAGAAAGGGAACTTCAAGAATAATGGCAAGCGAGTTGCCACTCCCATGAAGAAGCCCAAAGCTAGACCCAAGCCTGAAACTGGGTGCTTCTACTGCAAAGGAAAAGGTCACTGGAAGTGGAACTGCCCCAGATACTTGGCAGATAAGAAGGATGGCAAAGTGAACAAAGGTATATTTGATATACATTTTATTGATGTGTACTTTACTAGTGTTTATAGCAAACCCCTCGGTATTTGATACTGGTTCAGTTGCTAAAAGTAGTAACTGAAAACGGGAGTTGCAAAATAAACAAAGACTAGTTGAGGAGGAGGTGACGATGTGTGTTGGAAGTAATTCCAAGGTTGATAACTTTGAGGTGGTTTCGTACCCTACCATAATCTCTTCGTTTGTTCTCCGCTATTAGTGACTTTGGAGTGACTCTTTTTTGCATGTTGAGGGATAGTTATGTGATCCAATTATGTTAGTATTGTAGAGGGAACTTGCACTAGCGACAATACGTTTACGCTCACTTTTATCATTAGTTACGTTGTTGTTTTTATAATTTCAGATTACAAATACCTTTATCTACTATCCATATACCACTTTTATCACCATCTCTTCGCCGAACTAGTGCACCTATACAATTTACCATTGTATTGGGTGTGTTGGGGACACAAGAGACTCTTTGTTATTTGGTTGCAGGGTTGCTCGAGAGAGACCATCTTCATCCTATGCCTCCTACAGATTGATAAACCTTTGGTCATCCACTTGAGGGAAATTTGCTACTGTCCTACAAATCTCTGCACTTGGAGGCCCAACAACGTCTACAAGAAGAAGGTTGTGTAGTAGACATCAAGCTCTTTTCTGGCGCCGTTGCCGGGGAGGTTAGCGCTTGAAGGTATATCTTTAGATCTTGCAATCGAGTCTTTTAGTTTCTTGTTTTATCACTAGTTTAGTTTATAAAACAAAACTACAAAAAATATGGAATTAAGTTTGCCTCATACACTTCATCTTTTTAATATCTTTCGTGAGTATGATGGAAAGGAAAATTGTGCTCAAATACTAGAAGAAGAATTACATAGAATGTTTGGCATAAAATATGTGAATGATGAGCATGATTGCAATGTTGTTAGTATGAATTCTTTGAATATCCATGAAACTAATGATGATTGCACTAGTTATGATGAAAATGTCTCCTATAAACACGTCAATTTTTGTGGAGTGCATTGGGTTTGTAAGTACACACCAAATAGGGAAGATAGATATTGCAAGAGGCATAAGCATTTAGAGACTAAATGGTTGCAAGAAAGGCTAGATGCGTGTGCTGAAAATTTAAACTTTCTTAGTCATACTTGTGAACTTTGCAATGAACATGATCATTTCAGTACCCAATGCAAATTGTTTTATGATCGCATCGTGTCCAAAAATTGTGATGACTTGATTTCCCTTGCACATCATAATGAACTTAGTTTGCTCTTGGGTTATGAAGAAATGAAACATATAACTAAGGATATTCCAAAATTTGCCCTTGATAGAGTTCTTCATTTTGATCTAGTGGAAATTTATATGTATTATGCGGTGAATTGCATTGAAAACCTTATATTGCCAATTACATAAAGAAAAGAAAAGAAATAGAAGATGAAGAGAATACTAATGAAAGTGAAGAGACTTCCCAATACCCTCCTATTATTTCTTATGATGAATCAGGTAATGAGGAAGAGCCTCCTATTCAACCAATCTCATTAATAAGGAGCTCCAAAAAGAGGATTGAACCCACACATGATGTGGTGAAGAAGAAGAAAAGAAAAAGGAAGAGAGGTAAAAAGATATCTCCCCCAAATAATGCTGCTCCTATTACTATTGTGCCTCATGAAAATATAATTGTGGAACATAATGATACTTCTTATGATCTTGAAAATCTTTTTGGCACTTGCTTGGAAGAATATGATAATTGCTATACTATTGGTGCTATCCATACTATTAATGATGAGAGTGATTATGCTTATGATATGAAAAGGCCCAAGCTTGGGGATGCTATGTTTGATGAAGATGATGTTTTTGAGAATATATTTTCCGCAATTAATGTTTGTCCCAAGCTTGGGGAAGCTATGATTAATGAAGATGATATTTTTAGTCTCCCAAGTTTTGATATGCAAATTTATAATGATGATAGCATGCCTCCTACTTATGATGATTATTGTGATGATACATATGCTATAAAAAGTAGTGATGATTATATTTATAAAACTGTCATGATTATGATTCCCCTTTTTCTGAACATTACTCTTTTAATATGGAAACAATTTATAGTATTCGAGTTTCTTATGATACTCCCACTATTCCGACTGAGAAGAATTTTGCTTATGAGGAGAGTAGTAAATTGTAGCGACCAGACCTCAAATGGTCCAATCTCCATGCTCAGGTGTCATCCCTGGATCAGTAATGCTGACACCACACAGTACTTGAAGGATTTATAACAGAGTAGCAATCACACACTTATTACATCGAGAGTCTCAAAAGAGAACTTATTACAATAATAATGGCTTAAGGCCATCTAATAACGATAACAGCGGAAGGCTTGAAAGATAAGTGAGTCCATCAACTCGAACGACATCACTGAGTATAGAACCACGACCTAAAAACACCTTACTCGTCGTCTGAAAAGTCTGCAAGATGAACGTTGCAGCCCGAAATGGGTCAGCACAAGGGATATGCTGGCAATGTAACACATAGAGAACAATGAAAGAAAATAGGCTATACTATATGCATATTTGGCTGGTGGAAAGCTCTATGGTTACAGTTTTGCGTAAAGCTAATTTTTCCCTAGTGAAAAGGAGTAAATTTTATTTAACTATCATGATAGTTGTTAAACATTGAGAATGGTTGACAGCATTCTCAATCCCAATTAAGCATCATAATTAAGAACCAACAAATTAATTAGAGTAGCATGATGAGATTCACATGATAATCCAAGTACTAGATACTCAAGATGTCCATAACCAGGGACACAGCTAACCATGATTAGTTTATACACTTTGCAGAGGTTTGCGCACTTTTCCCCACAAGACTCGATCTCCTCCGTTGGATTTCTCGCACTGCACGGTGTTTGAGAAATGGATGACCAAGACATAGTCTTTCAGAAGCGCTAGCACCTTACGATGGGTAGACCGTACCACCTACATCCCCTACATCTGCTAGTCTACCACTGTAAGAGTTCACACGACTTAGTCAACTATGCTAGAGCCCATAGTAGCTTGTGGCTGCACACGGAAGTTTCTAGCATGAATAATCTCATGATCCCTTTGAGCCTGGGTGGCAGTCCGAAGAAAAACAGGAAATCGCTGGAATACCCAGGTGCCTCAATCAACCCAGATGTGTATTTAAGTTGCCACCTTAGATAAACCATTAATTTAACAAACTCACATCTGTCATGGATTTCACTCACCCAAACCACGTCTACTGGCATAGCATGGCAAAATAAGCAAACGTAGAAGTAACTCCCAAAGGTTTGATAATAACAGGTAATAGGTACTACCTCATCTACTTCCCAAACCCACAATTTAATTAGATCCTAGTCAATGCAATGTGTGAGGATTGATCTAATGCAATAAAACTGGGTAGTAGGAAGGTATGATCAAAGTGTTACTTGCCTTGCTGATGATCCGCAAAACCTAGTGATTCGAAGTAACAAGTGGCGCACTCCGGGTACTCTATCGCAAACAAACAAGCATACAATAAGTACTCATCTAATGCACAGGTAAAACTCGAATAGGAGATCTAACCAGATAGTTCAATTTAAGAACTCCGGTTGGCAAAAAGAATCAAATCGAACGAAGCAACGAAAGACAAACGGCAAAAGAAACAGGCCTCGTTTACTATTCTAGATCTAGGTCAAATTTTACTGAGGCAAAAACTTGTTTGAGTTGATTAAACGGAAAGAGGGTTTCGAGACGAAACTCCAGGTGCTTGAATCGCCTGATTCCGACAAATGAGCGAAAAGATAAACTAAAACGAACATCGGATCAGAAATCGCGATCAGAAAATCACGGATTTAATCCAAGAAAAAGAAAAACGACGAACAGGTTAACGAATGAATGTTCGTTAAAAGGAACTAAACGATGAACGCGTTCGTTAAAACAAACGGACGAGCGAACGCTCGCTAAAAAAATAAATCGGAGAAAAACCGATCTATTAAAAAAATGAATACTAGGGTTTAAAAAAAACTGAAACGACTTTTCTCAAAAAAAATGGGGCGGTGGCTACCTCGGCTCGGGGCTCCAGCGAGGCTCCGGCGGGTCTCCGGCGGGCGGCAGGTGGTGCGGGGCGACAGCTCCGACGCGGCGGCGGGGCGGCAGGCGGCGCGGGAAGGCGGCTGC
>NC_041392.1:518522085-518530180 GCF_002162155.2 Triticum dicoccoides | reverse complement strand
CGGGGTTATAACGGGGGGAGGCGGCGACTTGGGGGAGGGGTCGGCCTCGGGAGGCGGGTCCTCCCCGGACTCGGGCGATGGCGGCGGTCGGGACTCTTGTTTTGACCCGGCGGGAGGCGGCGGCGGCTGGCTGGGCCGTCCTGCTCGGCTGGGCCCTTGGCCCAGTCGGGCGCTGGGTCTCTTTTTTTTAAACAATTTCGCTGCGACTAAAAAATTCTAGAAAAATAAATAAAATTCTAAAAATGCCAAAACAAATTTTCACCGTCTAAATAAAATATTTAGAACGGGATGAACATTTTCTTGGCCCTAAATGAAATTTTTGAAAATGTGCAATTTTTCCTAAATTCAAATAAAATAGCAAATAAGACCAAAATAAAAACTTATTTGATTTTTTTATTAAATCCCCAATATTTCTATATTTTGGGAAAGTCATTTTATTCCCACTCTCATAATTTTTATAGTAGAAATAATTGAAGATAAAATAAATAAAATCAAATAATCCTATTTTCAAAATTTGAGAAAACTCAAATATGAAAACAACGAAATCCCCAACTCTCTCCGAGGGTCCTTGAGTTGCGTGAAATTTCTAGGATCAACCAAATGCAATAAAATATGATATGCAATGATGATATTTTGTATAACATTCCAAATTGAAAATTTGGGATGTTACAAACCTACCCCCTTAAGATGAATCTTGCCCTCGAGATTCGGGTTGGCTAGAAAATAGGTGAGGGTGGTCCTTCAACAAATCTTCCTCTCGTTCCCAGGTGGCTTCATCTTCCGTGTGGTGGCTCCACTGAACTTTGCAAAACTTGATAACTTTGTTGCGGGTGACTCGGCTAGCATGCTCAAGAATCTTGACTGGTTTCTCCTCATAGGTCAAATCACTGTCCAACTGAATCGCTTCCAGCGGCACTGTGTCTCTCAGCGGTATGTCAGCCATCTCTGCGTGGCACTTCTTCAACTGGGAAACGTGGAACACGTCGTGAACTCCTGACAATCCTTCGGGCAATTCCAACCTGTAGGCTACTTCTCCCATACGCTCCAAAATTTTGTATGGTCCTACAAAACGTGGCGCTAACTTTCCCTTAACTCCAAAGCGCTTAACTCCTCGAAGTGGAGATACTCGAAGATAAACTCGGTCTTCGACTTCGTAAACGGTCTCCTTGCGTTTTGAGTCTGTGTAGCTCTTTTGCCTGGACTGGGCTACCTTGAGCCTATCGCGAATCAATTTTACTTTCTGCTCAGACTCCTTAACCAGATTCGGTCCAAACAACTGGCGGTCTCCAACTTCATCCCACGATAATGTCCTGCACCTCCTTCCGTACAGAGCTTCGAAAGGGGCCATCTTCAAACTGGATTGATAACTGTTGTTATAGGAGAACTCTGCGTATGGCAAATTCTCATCCCAACTAGATCCATAATCTAGCGCACAAGATCTCAACATATCCTCCAAAATCTGATTGACTCTCTCGGTCTGTCCATCTGTCTGCGGATGGAAAGTTGTACTGAATTCTAGCCTGGTACCCAAGGTTTCATGCAACTGATTCCAGAACTTTGAGGTAAACTGGGTTCCTCTATCTGATACAATGCTCCTTGGAACTCCATGCAGACATACGATTCTGGTCATGTATATCTTTGCCAACTTTGCACTGGTATAGGTAGTCTTCACTGGGATGAATTGAGCTACCTTTGTCAAACGGTCGACTACAACCCATATCGAGTCATAGCCTGAACGAGTTCTAGGCAATCCGGTGATAAAATCCATGCCTAACTTATCCCACTTCCATTCAGGTATCGGCAATGGCTGTAGCAATCCTGCTGGCTTTTGATGTTCCGCCTTTACTCTCTGACATACATCACAAACTGCTACACACTCCGCAATATCCTTCTTCATTCCGGTCCACCAGAAAATATCCTTCAAATCCAAATACATCTTGGTATTTCCTGGGTGAATTGAATATGGTGAATCATGGGCCTCTTGCAGAATTAACTTCCTGATCTCCGAATCATTAGGCACATAAACACGGTCTTCAAACCATAAGGTATCGTGCTCATCCTCACGAAATCCTTTAGCTTTTCCTTTGCTCATTTTCTCCTTAATAGAGGCAATCTCCTTGTCAGTCTTCTGGGCTTCTCTGATCTTGTCCATCAACGTAGACTGAATCTCCAATGCTGCTACATAGCCTCTCGGAACTATTTCCGAACGTAGCTCATGAAGATTTTCGGCTAACTCCCTTGGTAAATCTCCTGTCATTAAGGTGTTGACATGACTTTTACGGTCAGCGCATCGGCTACTACGTTAGTCTTTCCGGGGTGATAATGCAATCTCAAATCATAATCCTTGATGAGCTCCAACCATCTCCTTTGTCTGAGATTCAACTCCTTCTGCGTGAAAATGTACTTCAAACTCTTGTGGTCCGTGTACACCTCACAATGATTTCCAATGAGAAAATGTCTCCAAGTCTTCAATGCATGCACTACGGCTGCTAACTCCAAATCATGTGTAGCATAATTCAACTCATGAGGAGCTGTCGTGAGGCATATGAGACAACTCTTCCTTCCTCCATAAGCACTGCTCCAAGTCCTCGACGTGAAGCGTCGCAATACACCTCATAATCCTTGGTCTGATCTGGCAAAATCAACACTGGTGATGTAACCAAACGTTTCTTCAACTCCTGGAAACTAGCCTCACATTCCTCAGTCCATATGAACTTGGTATCCTTCTTCAGCAACTCCGTCATAGGTTTCGCAATCTTCGAGAAATTTTCAATGAATCTCCGGTAGTATCCTGCAAGTCCAAGAAAACTCCGGATCTCTCCAACTGTTGTTGGCGCTTCCCAATTTGTCACAGTGTCAACCTTGGTGGGAACCACTGCTATACCTTCTCCAGATATAACGTGTCCGAGAAATCCAACTTCCTTCAACCAACACTCACATTTGCTAAACTTGGCATATAACTGATGTTCTCTGAGCTTACCAAGTACCAAACGCAAATGCTCCTTATGCTCCTCTTCATTCTTCAAGTAAACTAGGATATCATTAATGAACACTATGACGAACTTATCTAAAAACTCCATAAACATTTTGTTCATCATGTTCATAAAATATGCAGGTGCATTAGTCAGACCAAATGACATAACGGTATACTCGTATAGCCCATACCTAGTGGTAAAAGCCGTTTTAGGAATATCCTATTCTCGAATCTTCAACTGATGATATCCTGATCGCAGGTCGATCTTGGAAAATACCTTAGCTCCTTGCAACCGATCAAACAGATCATTGATCATCGGTAGTGGGTACTTGTTCTTGATGGTTACTTCATTCAATCCTCGATAATCAACGACCATCCTTAACGACCCATCCTTCTTCTCCACTAGAAGTACTGGCGATCCCCAAGGTGAAGAACTTGGGCGAATATAACCTTTATCCAGTAACTCCTTAATCTGCTTCTTAATATCCACCAAATCCTTTGTGGGCATCCTATATGGTCTCTTAGATATTGGCCCCGTGCCTGGCAAAAGCTCAATCAAAAACTCAATATCTCTATCCGGTGGCATGCCTGGCAACTCTTCTGGAAAAACATCAGGGAAATCCCTCACTACTGGTACTTCCTCTTGCACAACACCTATTAGGCAATTTACTTGAGTCCTTTTCGGCACATGCCGGGATACATACTTGATCCTTCTTCCTTCTGGGGTGGTAAGCAAAATTGACTTACTGGCACATTCAATGTTCCCTTCATACTTCGATAACCAGTCCATGCCTAATATCACATCCAATCCTTGAGATTCCAATACTATTAGGTCCGAGGGAAAAACATAGTTACCAATCCTTAATGGTAATCGATCACACCATAGACTAGCCATATACTCTGCTCCAGGCGAGGTTACTAACATGGGTGACCTAAGGGCTTGGGTTGGTAGTTTATACTTATCCACAAATCTCCTTGATATGTATGAATGCAATGCACCAGTATCAAAAAGAACGAGTGTAGTAAATGACTTAACCAAAAACTTACCTATTACTGCATCGGGCTGGGCTTCAACTTCCTCCACATTTACGTGGTTCACCTGTCCCCTATTGAAAGGGTTCGGCTTCTTCCCAGAGCTTCCATTGCCATTTCCATTTTGGGCTTCAGGACATTCATTGGCATAATGTCCGGTCTTCTGGCACTTATAGCAAGTGACGTGGCTCAGGTCTCTCTTGGCTGGGGTTGATGGGTTGGTGCGATTCTGGCCGTTACCTCCTCCATTCCCATTACCATTCTTGGTGCCATTGTGATTGTGCGAGCTACCTCCTCCATGGGTATGCTGAAAATGTCCTCCCGGCCTAGGGGTAAATCGTGGCTTCTGCTGAGCTCCAGAATTGTACTTCCCTTGTCCATACTTCCTCTTGCGGTTCTCAATTTGCTGTTGCTTCCCTTCAATCATGAGGGCATGATCTACCAACTCCTGGTAGTTGTTGAAGGTGGCTACCATCAACTGCATGCTCAACTCGTCATTCAGTCCTTCCAGAAACTTCTCCTGCTTAGTTGTGTCCGTAGCAACGTCATCTGGGGCATAACGTGCTAGCTTACTAAAGTCCTCCACATACTGGCCAACTGTCCGTCCTCCTTGGCGCAAGTTGTGAAACTCTTGCTTCTTTAGGGCCATAGCTCATGCTGAAACATGGGCAATACGGAAAGCCTGCTAGAACTGGTCCCATGTGACAGTGTCGACAGGGAAAGTGGCTATGAAATTCTCCCACCATGATGTTGCGGGTCCTTCAAGCTGGTGTGCGGTAAACTTCACCTTTTTCGCATCTGTGCATCCTGTCGTGGTCAACTCCCTTGCTGTCTTGCGGAGCCAATCATCTGCTACTATCGGCTCGGTGCTACTGGAAAACACCGGCGGATTCAGCCTAAGAAAATGGGCTAAGTGATCAACAGGTGGTGGTGGTGGTGGGTTGTTGTTGTTGTTCCCCTGATTCTGATTCTGGACTAGCAACTGCATCAATGTGTTCTGCTGCTGGATCAACTGGATGAGCTCCGGTGGGAAGGTAAATCCGGGGTCACGTCTTTGAGGCATCTGAGGGTTTAGAAAAGATGAGATTTAAGAGTAGAGAGGGGTCTAGAGAGAAACACTACCCATATGCACATGAGGCAAAAGCAAACAATTCACTTCATTCAATCAAACAAAGGGCATACAATCAATCTAACTATCGCAAAGGTGCTCGGACTACTATAATTACATGGTGGACTACTACTACTATTGGGGTGGTCTTCTAGAAATATTCTTCGGTTGCAGACTCCATGATATCTGCTCCAGCTTCATCAACATAGTCATCATCGCTATCATCTGGATCCGAGTCGGTGTCGTCGATGATGATGTAGTCTTTCGGGCGAATCTCCTTGGGTTCTTCGTCTTCTTCTACTGGCATAGGGCCTCCCATAAATATTCCGATCTTCATTGTTAGGTCGGCATTCTTATCCACTAGTACTTCTATTTCCTCTTCATAATCTTCATGTGTAGCTTTGAGTTCTTCCTCCAGTTCCTTGATTCTTGTCCTCGCCTTCTTCAGATCTATCATGTCGGCGCACATCTGGTTCTCCTGACGTCGAATGTGCTGGTTTAACTCCTAGATAAAATCTGCAATTGATCTATCCTTCCTGGTGCTGATCATCTCCCAGTGCTCATCTCGGCGCCCACAAATCTGGTAGATAGTATCCTTGAGATCATTGCGGTAAACTTCTCCAATGCGTCCCATGGCGATGTGAGCTGCCATGCTCTTTCCTAGACTCCAGGTTGGTGCATCAAAAGAAAACTCTATGGGCTTAGTGACTGGCATGAACGTCCTTCCTGGAACTTGAACTTGAATGATCCAGCGCTCTTCTTCAGGTAATGTGGCGTTATAGGTTCCGGTAAAACTTCGTACTCCTATGTTCAGGTATCTTGTGACTTCCTTCAAATGACGTCCAAAGGGTGTATCTTCATCCGGTTGCGTGAACTTGTTCCTTGCATCCGCCATCCTAAAAGAGTAGAAAAGATGAGAGGTCAGAATGAGAAGAGTGAGTAGTGATCTAGGGCTTTAGCTTAGTGGTCATGTCCTACAGTCAGTGTGTGCTCTGATATCATCTTGTAGCGACCAGACCTCAAACGGTCCAATCTCTGTGCTCAGTGTCATCCCTGGATCAGTAATGCTGACACCACACAGTACTTGAAGGATTTATAACAGAGTAGCAATCACACACTTATTACATCGAGAGTCTCAAAAGAGAACTTATTACAATAATAATGGCTTAAGGCCATCTAATAACAATAACAGCGGAAGGCTTGAAAGATAAGTGAGTCCATCAACTCCAACGGCATCACTGAGTATAGAACCACGACCTAAAAACACCTTACTCATCGTCTGAAAAGTCTGCAACATGAACGTTGCAGCCCGAAACGGGTCAGCACATGGGATATGCTGGCAATGTAACACAAAGAGAACAATGAAAGAAAATAGGCTATACTATATGCATATTTGGCTGGTGGAAAGCTCTATGGTTACAGTTTTGCGTAAAGCCAATTTTTCCCTACTGCAAAGGAATAAATTTTATTTAACTATCATGGTAGTTGTTAAACATTGAGAATGGTTGACAGCATTCTCAATCCCAATTAAGCATCATCATTAAGAACCAACAAATTAATTAGAGTAGCATGATGAGATTCACATGATAATCCAAGTACTAGATACTCAAGATGTCCATAACCAGGGACACGGCTAACCATGATTAGTTTATACACTCTGCAGAGGTTTGCGCACTTTTCCCCACAAGACTCGATCTCCTCCGTTGGATTTCTCGCACTGCACGGTGTTTGAGAAACTGATGACCAAGACATAGTCTTTCAGAAGCGCTAGCACCTTATGATGGGTAGACCGTACCACCTACATCCCCTACATCTGCTAGTCTACCACTGTAAGAGTTCACACGACTTAGTCAACTATGCTAGAGCCCATAGTAGCTTGTGGCTGCACATGGAAGTTTCTAGCATGAATAATCTCATGATCCCTTTGAGCCTGGGTGGCGGTCCGAAGAAAAACAGGAAATCACTGGAATACCCAGGTGCCTCAATCCACCCAGATGTGTATTTAAGTTGCCACCTTAGATAAACCATTAATTTAACAAACTCACATCTGTCATGGATTTCACTCACCCAAACCACGTCTACTGGCATAGCATGGCAAAAAAAGCAAACGTAGAAGTAACTCCCAAAGGTTTGATAATAACAGGTAATAGGTACTACCTCATCTACTTCCCAAACCCACAATTTAATTAGATCCTAGTCAATGCAATGTGTGAGGATTGATCTAATGCAATAAAACTGGGTAGTAGGAAGGTATGATCAAAGTGTTACTTGCCTTGCTGATGATCCGCAAAACCTAGCGTTTCGAAGTAACAAGCGGCGCACTTCGGGTACTCTATCGCAAACAAACAAGCATACAATAAGTAATCATTTAATGCATAGGTAAAACTTGAATAAGAGAACTAACCAGATAGTTCAATTTAAGAACTCAGGTTGGAAAAAAGAATCAAATCGAACGAAGCAACGAAAGACAAACGGCAAAAGAAACAGGCTTCGTTTACTATTCTGGATCTAGGTTAAATTTTACTGAGGCAAAAACTTGTTTGAGTTGGTTAAACGGAAAGAGGAATTCGAGACGAAACTTCGGGCGCTTGAATCGCCTGATTCTGACAAACGAGCGAAAAGATAAACTAAAACGAACATCGGATCAGAAATCGCGATCAGAAAATCGCGGATTTAATCCAAGAAAAAGAAAAACGACGAACAGGTTAACGAACGAATGTTCGTTAACAGGAACTAAACGATGAACGCGTTCGTTAAAACGAACAGACGAGCGAACGCTCGCTAAAAAAGATAAACCAGAGAAAAACTGATATATTAAAAAAAACGAAAACTAGGGTTTTTTAAAATAAAACGAAACGGCTTTTCTCAAAAAAAAAAACCCAGGGCGGCGGCTACCTCGGCTCGGGGCTCCGGCGAGGCTCCGGTGGGGCTCCGGCGGGTGGCGGGTGGTGCGGGGCGGCAGCTTCGACGTGGCGGTGGGG
>NC_041392.1:518516681-518521856 GCF_002162155.2 Triticum dicoccoides | reverse complement strand
GCAGGGGGGAGGCGGCGGGGTTATAAAGGTGGGTAGGTGGCGACTTGGGGGAGGGGTCAGCCTCGGGAGGCGGATCCTCCCTGGACTCGGGCGACGGCGGCGGTCGGGACTCCTGTCCCGACCCGGCGGGAGGCGGCGGCGGCTGGCTGGGCCGGCCTGCTCGGCTGGGCCCTTGGCCCAGTCAGGCGCGGGGTCTCTTAAAAAAAACAATTTTGCTGCAACTAAAAAAATTCTAGAAAAAAAATAAAATTCAAAAAATGCGAAAACAAATTTTCACCGTCTAAATAAAATATTTAGAACAGGATGAACATTTTCTTGGCCCTAAATGCAATTTTTGAAAACGTGCAATTTTTTCTAAATTCAAATAATAAAGCAAATAAAACCAAAACAAAAACTTATTTGATTTTTTATTAAATCCCCAATATTTCTATATTTTGGGAAAGTCATTTTTTCCCACTCTCATAATTTTTTATAATAGAAATAATTGAAGATAAAATAAATAAAATCAAATGATCCTATTTTCAAAATTTGAGAAAACTCAAATATGAAAATAACAAAATCCCCAACTCTCTCTGAGGGTCCTTGAGTTGCGTGAAATTTCTAGGATCAACCAAATGCAAAAAATATGATATGCAATGATGATCTTTTGTATAACATTCCAAATTAAAAATTTGGGATGTTACATAAATTTTCTATGCTTGTAGATCATGAAAAGAATGCTTTAAGTGCTGGTTATATTGTTGAATTCATTCATGATGCTACTGAAAATTATTATGAGGGAGGTATATATGCTTGTAGGAATTGCAATAATATCAAGTTTCCTCTCTATGTGCTTAAAGTTTTTAAAGTTATGCTTGTTTTGCCTTCCTATGCTAGTTGATTATTGCTCCCATAAGTTGTTTGCTCACAAAATCCCTATGCATAGGAAGTATGTTAGACTTAAATGTGCTAGTCACATTATTCATGATGTTTTCTTTATGTTTCAATTCTTATCTTTTATGTGAGCATCGTTGAAATCATCATGCCTAGCTAGGGGCGTTAAACGATAGCGCTTGTTGGGAGGCAACCCAATTTTATTTTTGTTCCTTGCTTTTTGTTCCTGTTTAGTAATAAATAATTTATCTAGCCTCTGTTATGATTGAGTTTTTATGTTTTAATTAGTGTTTGTGCCAAGTAGAACCGTTGGGAAGACTTGGGGAAAGTCTTGTTGATCTTGCTGTAAAAAGCAGAAACTTTAGCGCTTACGATAATTGCTGCCATTTTTATTTGGAGAGTGCTATTTAGTTAATTATTTTTGAAGATGATTAATAGATAAATTCCTCAGGTCCAGCAATTTATTTGAGAATTTTATGAGTTCCAGAAGTATACGTTTGATCCAGATTACTACAGACTGTTCTGTTTTTGACAGATTCTGTTTTTCATGTGTTGTTTATTTTTTTTGATGAATTTATGGCTAGTAAAAGAGTTTATAAACCATAGAGAAGTTGGAATACAGTAAGTTTAACACCAATATAAATAAATAATGAGTTCATTACAGTACCTTGAAGTGGTGATTTATTTTCTTATACTAACAGAGCTTACGAGTTTTCTGTTAAGTTTTGTGTTGTGAAGTTTTCAAGTTTTGGGTAAGGATTCGATGGACTATGGAATAAGGAGTGGCAAGAGCCTAAGCTTGGGATGCCCAAGGCACCCCAAGGTAATATTCAAGGATAGCCAAGAGCCTAAGCTTGGGGATGCCCCGGAAGGCATCCCCTCTTTCGTCTTCGTTCATCGGTAACTTTACTTGGAGCTATATTTTTATTCACCACGTGATATGTGTTTTTCTTGGAGCATCAATTTATTTTGTTAGGATCTGCTTGCTGTTATTTAGAAAAATATTTTGCATCTTTTATTTCAATAAAAGTGGCATTGATAGTCTTTACTATGCCTATGTTACAAGTCTTCATGTTGCTGTTTGAAAACAGAAAGTTTACCGCTGTTGCAACAATTCCCTAGAAAATTCAGAATGTGATAAAATGTTGAAACCTTTTGAATATCAAGCTTTGATAAATTTACTACAGTGGGAATTTTCTTTCATAATTTTTGGAGTTAGGTAAGTATGGATCTTGCTGCACTCTTTACAGACTGTCCTGTTTAGGCAGATTGTTGTTATGTTTGCATTGTTTGCATATGTTTGCTTCTTTAATGATTCTATTTGAGGATAGGAATATTAAATATGGAGAGAATTTAGTATGCAATGTTGAATAATGATTTTAGTGATTTGCTATAGTAGAGTATGATAAGGTTTTTGCAATGGTTTATACTAACTTATCTCACGAGTCCTTGTTGAGTTTTGTGTGGATGAAGCTTTTGAGATTTAGGGAGACCGTGATATGAGAGGAATTAAGGAGACACAAAAGCTCAAGCTTGGGGATGCCCAAGGCATCCCAAGATAATATTTCAAGAAGTCTCAAGCATCTAAGCTTGGGGATGCCCCGGTTGGCATCCCACCTTTCTTCTTCAACAAATATCGGGTAGTATCGGTTGATCCTAAGTTTTTGCTTCTTCAAATGATGTTTGCTATTCTTAGATGTCATTTTATTTTGTTTTGCCTGCTGTTTGAATAAAATACCAAGATATGAAATTCTTAAATGTTAGAGAGTCTTCACATAGTTGCATAATTATTCAACTACTCATTGATCTTCACTTATATTTTTCGAAGTAGTTGGTTGTTTCTCCAGCGCTTCACTTGTATCTTTTTAGAGCACGGTGGTGGTTTTATTTTGTAGAAATAGACGAACTCTCATGCTTCATTATATTATTTTGAGAGTCCTAAACAGCATGGTAATTTGCTTTGGTTATGAAATTAGTCCTAGTATGATGGGCATCCAAGAGGGATATAATAAAAACTTTCATATAAAGTGCATTGAATACTAAGAGAGTTTGATACTTGATAATTGTTTTGAGATATGGAGATGGTGATATTAGAGTCATGCTAGTTGAGTAGTTGTGAATTTGAGAAATACTTGTGTTGAAGTTTGTGATTCCCGTAGCATGCACGTATGGTGAACCGTTATGTGATGAAGTCGGAGCATGATTTATTTATTGATTGTCTTCCTTATGAGTGGCGGTCGGGGACGAGCAATGGTCTTTTCCTACCAATCTACCCCCTAGGAGCATGCGTGTAGTACTTTGTTTCGATAACTAATAGACTTTCACAATAAGTATGTGAGTTCTTTGTGACTAATGTTGAGTCCATGGATTATACGCACTCTAACCCTTCCACCATTGCTAGCCTCTCTAGTACCGCGCAACTTTTGCCGGTACCATAAACCCACCATATACCTTCCTCAAAACAGCCACCATACCTACCTATCATGGCATTTCCATAGCCATTCCGAGATATATTGCCATGCAACTTTCCACCGTTCCGTTATTATGACACGCTTCATCATTGTCATATTGCTTTGCATGATCATGTAGTTGACATCGTATTTGTGGCAAAGCCACCGTTCATAATTCTTTCATACTTGTCACTCATGAGTCATTGCATATCCCGGTACACCGCCGGAGGCATTCATATAGAGTCATATTTTGTTCTAAGTATCGAGTTGTAATTCTTGAGTTGTAAGTAAATAAAAGTGTGATGATCATCATTATTAGAGCATTGTCCTAGTGAGGAAAGGATGATGGAGACTATGATTTCCCCACAAGTCGGGATGAGACTCCGAACTAAATAAAAAAAGAGGCCAAATAAGCCCAAATAAAAAAAGAAGAAAATGAGGCCATAAAAAAGAGAAGGCCCAAATAAAAAAATAAAAAAAATGAGAGAAAAAGAGAGAAGGGGCAATGCTACTATCCTTTTACCACACGTGTGCTTCAAAGTAGCACCATGATCTTCATGATAGAGAGTCTCTTGTTTTGTCACTTTCATATACTAGTGGGAATCTTTCATTATAGAACTTGGCTTGTATATTCCAATGATGGGCTTCCTCAAAATGCCCTAGGTCTTCGCGAGCAAGCAAGTTGGATGCACACCCACTTAGTTTCTTTTTGAGCTTTCATACACTTATAGCTCTAGTGCATCCGTTGCATGGCAATCCCTACTCACTCACATTGATATCTATTGATGGGCATGTAACGCCCTCGATGCGGCTATATCTCCTACGTGTCGAAGCACGACTTAGAGGCATAACCGCATTGGAAGCAATGTTGCAAGTGAGGTAATCTTCACAACAACCCATGTAAATAAATAAAGGGGAAAGGTACATAGTTGGCTTACACTCGCCACGTCACACAAATACATAAATAAGTCATTACATTCATCCAATACACTCAGGGTCCGACTACGGTACCAAAATAAAGATCAACCCACAAATGCGACAAAGTCCCCGATCGCCCCAACTGGGCACCACTACTGATCATCTGGGAACGACACATAGTAACGACGAGAGTCTTCATCGAACTCCCACTTGAGCTCAAGCGCATCGTCTGGAGCGGTATCATCGGTCCCTGCATCTGGTTTTGGAAGTAAACTGTGAGTCACGGGGACTCAGCAATCTCGCACCCTCGTGATCAAGACAATTTAAGCTTATAGGTGAGGTAAAGGTATGAGGTGGAGCTGCAGCAAGCGACTAGCATATATGGTGGCTAACATACGCAAATGAGAGCGAGAAGAGAAGGCAAAAGCACGGTCAAAAAACTATGATCAAGAAGTGATCCTAGAACAACCTACGCCAAGCATTACTCCAACACCGTGTTCACTTCCCGGACTCCGCCGAGAAGAGACCATCACGGTAACACACGCGGTTGGTGCATTTTAAATTAAGTTAAGTTTCATGTTATCTACAACCGTACATTAACAAATTCCCATCTGCCCATAACCGCGGGCACGGCTTTCAAAAGTTCAAATCCCTGCAGGGAGTCCCAACTTAGCCCATCACCAGCTCTCACGGTCAACGAAGGATGTTCCTTCTCCCAAGACAATCCGATCAGACTCGGCATCCCGGTTACAAGACATCCTCGACAATGGTAAAACAAGACCAGCAACACCGCCCGAATGTGCCAACAAATCCCGATAGGAGCTGCATATATCTCGTTCTCAGGGCACACTCAGATGAGCGCTCCATACAACTAAAACCAAACCTTGAGTTTCCCTGAGGGGGCGCTGCACAGGGCTCTAGTTTGGACCAACAC
>NC_041392.1:518464709-518516555 GCF_002162155.2 Triticum dicoccoides | reverse complement strand
AATAAAGATGACCCTTGGGCTCCGGAAACCCAAGGGAAAAAGAGGCTAGGTGGCAAATGGTAAAACCAAGGTTGGGCATTGCTGGAAGAGTTTTATTCAAGGCGAACTGTCAAGGGGTTCCCATTATAACCCAACCGTGTAAGGAATGCAAAATCCTGGAACATAACACCGATATGACGGAAACTAGGGCGGCAAGAGTGGAACAAAACACCAGGCCTAAGGCCGAGCCTTCCACCCTTTACCAAGTATATAGGTGCATTAAGATAAACAAGATAATATTGTGATATCCCAACAATAAACATGTTCCAACAAGGAACGATCTCCAATCTTCACCTGCAACTAGCAACGCTATAAGAGGGGCTCAGCAAAGCGGTAACATAGCCAAACAACGGTTCGCTAGGACATGGTGGGTTAGTGGTTTGACATGGCAATATGGGAGGCATGATAAGCAAGTGGTAGGCATCGTAGCATAGGCATAGCAAAAGAGCGAGCATCTAGCAAGCAAAGATAGAAGTGATTTCGAGGGTATGGTCATCTTGCCTGCAAAGTACTCAGAGTTGCCTTGATCCTCGTAAGCAAACTCAACGGGCTCCTCGTTCACGAACTCGTCTCCCGGCTCTACCCAAACAATAACAACAAGCAAAAGGAGCACAATCAACCACGCACAAAGCTCAGGCAACATGATGCAAACATGGTATGATATGCGGGATGCGGTATGTCATGCATATGCATGATTTGCAAAGTAATGATTAAACCTGGCCTCAACTTGGAAATCCAAGAGTGCCACTGGAAAGGTGAGGTGATTTCGGTTGAAATCGATATAAAGATCACCGGAATCAGATGCACGGTTTGGAAATGGCAAGCGAAACAAATATGGCACCGGTCTACGATAATCAGCAAGTGACCAACTAAATGCATCAAGATAAATATGCTACAGCACTCAAACATGACAACAAAATACATGGCAGGGATCCACTCATGAAGGTTGACAAAAGATGAACACTGAGCTATGGCTAATTCGCTCAATAACAGGTTCAAACAAGGATGGCAAAAGTGCAAATGATAACAGGTTTCGGACTTAGTGAAATTAACACAAGTCTGGAATTTATCATCAGGAAGCAATCTTTAGAGCATGAAAACTACATGCTACAGGAACACATAATGGCAAAGCAAGGCATGGGATGAAGCTACTCTAAGCATATAACAAAAGTCCCTTAGTGACCTTGAGCCAAAAGTGATCAGAAAATACAATTGCAAGCATGTGAACATAGCAAAAACATAAACAGATTCAGACTTAGTGAAAAACTGGAGCATGCAAAACAGTTAACGAGTAGGCATGTTTACGAGCTCGATGCACTCAGTATAGAGCATGTCATGACAAACTAAGCATACACCCACGAAGAATACATGGCATAGAAGCTATACATGGCAAGAACAACAACATCGCATGCATGGATCAATAGCAACAACCTTGGCAAAATCGCTAAACATGTTAACAATCTGCGAGGAACATTTTATAGCAAAAGTAGAGCTCGATTGACTCAAGCTAGGGTTCTCCATAATTGCCAAAAAATACATTGATGGATAGAGAACAACATTATTAACAAAACATCCTTACTGATTATCCTCAAAAGAGGCACGGATCACTAGGAAACAGCTTGAACATATGGCATAAAAGTAAAAACAGGACAAGGACTTAGTGAAATCCTAAGTCCCTGAAATCAGCATCAACGAGTAGGCTACTTTGCATGCTTGTGCTAGTCACCACAAAGATCACAAAAATACATGGCATACACCCCTGTAAAGATGGCTTGGCATTCTACAAAACACATGTAGAGCTCATGATCATAGCATGCACACATTAATCATGGCAAAAATGAGAAAAGGCCATTTGCTGAAACAGATCTGAAATATTCCTCACATAGCCCTCTTCCAATAGCATTTCGGACATCAAGATGAGCTCAAATGAAAATGACGCAATGAGATGAAATGATGTACTCGTCGAGGCGAACATTTTGATATGCTACACGCACGAATCGGAGCTACGGATGCAAAGTTATGGCATGCCAAAGTATGCAAAAATTAACAGGAGGAGAGGGAAAAGTCAACCCCGAATTAGGGTCTACTGTAGCGGCGGATCTGGATCTGACGCGGCACAGACTTCGAGGCGGCGGCGCTCTCGCTGGACTTGACGAAGACGACGACGGCCGGCATATCCGGGCGAGGAGGTGAGGAGGAGGCCGGCCGGAGTGAGGCGGGACGACATCGGAGGAGGGCGACGGCGCCCGGGGCGGCGAGGTCGACGGCAGTGGCGACTGCGGCGGCCGGGAACCGGGTCAGCGGGCGGCCGGTGCAGTGGTCGGAAGAGGCGGGCGCGGCGGCCCGACGAGGTTCGTCGATGGTGGCGGGCGGCGGAGCGAAGGAGGCGGCGATGCGGGGCGCGTGGGCCGGGAGGGCCGCACGCGGGCTCTCCGGGCCGACGCGGTTGATGGAGGCGGCGGCGACACGTGGCGCTACACCACTGGTGTGGGGCGGCGACGCGATTTAGTCCGCCCGGGACGGGCATGTCCGGCGGCGGCGCGATGAGATTTTTAGGGTTAGGGGTTGGAGAGACCCGAAATTTCGGAGGAGGGGCTAGTTTTATAGGTAGTGGGAGCTAGGAAGCTCCAAATGAGGTGCGGTTTGCGGTCACGCGATCGTGATCGAACGATCTAGATGATAGAAGAGTTTAAGGTGGGTTTTGGGCCACTTTGGAAGGGTGTTGGGCTGCAACACACACGAGGCCTTTTCGGTCCCTCGGTTAACCGTTGGAGTATCAAACGAAGTCCAAATGGTACGAAACTTGACAGGTTGTCTATCGGTAGTAAACCAAGGCCGCATGACAAGTATCGGTCCAATCCGAAAACGTTTAACCCCCACACATGAAAAGAGGTAGAAAGGACCACCGGAGGACATAGGAGCGCCGGAATGCAAAACGGACAACGGGGAAAAAATGCTCGGATGCATGAGATGAACACATATGCAAAAGCAATGCACATGATGATATGATATGAGATGCATGACAAAGACAACAACACACGGAGACAAAAACCCAACAACGAGGAAATAAAATAACTTAGCGCCGGAAACGGCAAGAGTTGGAGTACAAATAAGGTAAATTACATCCGGGGTGTTACAGGGCATCTCCATAGCCCGTTGATACGCCTAGTTGATGTGAGACTATCTTCTCCTTTTTGTCTTCTCCACAACCACCATTCTGTTCCACCTATAGCGCTATATCCATGGCTCACGCTCATATATTGCATGAAGATTGAAAAAGTTTGAGAACATCAAAAGTATGAAACAATTGCTTGGCTTGTCATCGGGGTTGTGCATGATTTAAATATTTTGTGTGGTGAAGATAGAGCATAGCCAGACTATGATTTTGTAGGGATAGCTTTCTTTGGCCATGTTATTTTGAGAAGACATGATTGCTTAGTTAGTATGCTTAAAGTATTATTATTTCTATGTCAATATGAACTTTTATCTTGAATCTTTCGGATCTGAATATTCATGCCACGATTAAGAAGAATTACATTGAAATTCTGCCAAGTAGCACTCCACATCAAAAATTATATTTTTATCATTTACATACTCGAGGACGAGCAGGAATTAAGCTTGGGGATGCTGATACTTCTCCAACGTATCTATAATTTTTGATTGCTCCATGTTACATTATCTTCTGTTTTGGATGTTTATGGGCTTTATTATACACTTTTATATGATTTTTGGGACTAACCTATTAACCTAGAGCCCAGTGCTAGTTTCTGTTTTTTTGCCTATTTTAGGGTTTCGCAGAAAAGGAAAACCAAACGAAGTCCAATTGACCTGAAACTTCACGGAACTTATTTTTGGATCAGGAGAAGCCCTGGAGACTTGGAGTCCACGTCAAGGAAGCTTCGAGGAGGCCATGAGGTAGGGGGGCGCCCTCCACCCTCGTGGGCCCCTTGTGGGCCCCTTGACGTACTTCTTCCGCCTATATATCTCCATATACCCTAAAAACACCGGGGAGCACAATAGATCGGGAGTTCCGCCGCCAGAAGCCTTCGTAGCCACCGAAAGCCAATCTAGACCCGTTCCGGCACCCTGCCGGAGGGGGAATCCCTCTCCGGTGGCCATCTTCATCATCCTGGTGCTCTCCATGACGAGGAGGGAGTAGTTCTCCCTCGGGGCTGAGGGTATGTACCAGTAGCTATGTGTTTGATCTCTCTCTCTCTCTCTCTCTCTCGTGTTCTTGATTTGGCACGATCTTGATGTATCGCGAGCTTTGCTATTATAGTTGGATCTTATGTTTCTCCTCCCCCTCTACTCTCTTGTAATGGATTGAGTTTCCCCTTTGAAGTTATCTTATCGGATTGAGTCTTTAAAGATTTGAGAACACTTGATGTATGTCTTGCCGTGCGTATCTATGGTGACAATGGGATACCACGTGATTCACTTGATGTATGTTTTGGTGATCAACTTGCGAGTTCCGCCCATGAACCTATGCATAGGGGTTGGCACATGTTTTCGTCATGATTCTCCTCTAGGAACTTTGGGGCACTCTTTGAGGTCCTATGTGTTGGTTGAATAGATGAATCTGAGATTGTGTGATGCATATAGTATAATCATACCCACGGATACTTGAGGTGACATTAGGGTTTTGGTTGATTTGTGTCTTAAGGTGTTATTCTAGTACGAACTCTAGGGCTGTTTGTGACACTTATAGGAATAGCCCAACGGATTGATTGGAAAGAATAACTTTGAGGTGGTTTCGTACCCTACCATAATCTCTTCGTTTGTTCTCCGCTATTAGTGACTTTGGAGTGACTCTTTGTTGCATGTTGAGGGATAGTTATCTGATCCAATTATGTTAGTATTGTCAAGGGAACTTGCACTAGCGAAAGTATGAACCCTAGGCCTTGTTTCAACGCATTGCAATACCGTTTATGCTCACTTTTATCATTAGTTACCTTGCTGTTTTTATAATTTCATATTACAAATACCTTTATCTACTATCCATATACCACTTGTATCACCATCTCTTCGCCGAACTAGTGCACCTATACAATTTACCATTGTATTCGGTGTGTTGGGGACACAAGAGACTCTTTGTTATTTGGTTGCAGGTTTGCTCGAGAGAGACCATCTTCATCCTACGCCTCCTACTGATTGATAAACCTTAGGTCGTCCACTTGAGGGAAATTTGCTACTATCCTACAAACCTCTGCACTTGGAGGCCCAACAACATCTACAAGAAGAAGGTTGTGTAGTAGACATCAGCAGCTAAGTCCACCGGGTTGAACCTCGATGATGATCTTGATAATCCGGCCTCAGAGGTAGAACTTGACTCTCTTGGTTCATTTTTCATACACCTCAATGACAACGATTATTACCAGGATGACGCTGAAGGCAGCCAAGCCGATGACGCAGAGGTAATTATCATTTCCTCCAGTTCAGACCCTCTGCCAACCCAAAAAATCCATCAAGCAATCCGGAAAGTAAGATTTTCTCACCCCTAGCTCACTTGGACCCACACTTTCTTTTGAAGAAGCAGCAACACGAAGCTCGCCACACAACCCGGCACAGCGGCCAAGTAGTCACTTCAGCCGGTTTACCGAACACTCTGGTTCAGAAACGTCGATCTAAGGTCTCACACACTTCCGATACTTCTTATACCAAGGCGGGTTATTTCCGACAACCTCTTAGTCCATCCGATTCAAATTATCAGGGAACGCCTCTTTCATCATCTGGTGAATCAACGGCCACACAACTCCCTCCTCTTAAGATTGTTCCTGGGTAAACACTTTAAACTTAATCTTTTGACGTTTTATACTCGTATTTTATACTGACCTTTATATCTTTTTCTTTCGGAGCCAAGGCCAGACCCAGCAAGAAGGCTCTGGTAGATAAACCGTCTGATGACTATGTGGTTATTGAACCGGAAAGAACTCTAGAACCGGAAGGAACAAATGTTGACACCATGTTTGATGATCCGCCACCTCAAGATCATGACTTTGTTGTTGAACAAGTAGAAGTTGATGCAACAGTCCATGCTGATAAACCGACAAGCCCAATCCGCACTGATGATAAACCGTCCAGTCCGGCTAAGGCAACTGATAAATCGTCAACTCCAGTCAAGGCTGCTGGTGACAAGGAAGATGATATTATGATTACTGGTGTTGGCCACACCACCCCTGGCAATCCTGTTGCGTTATCAAAACATAGTGCCAAGGAAGAACTTTCTGCTATGGGCAAAGGCAAGTGGAGCACAGACTTGTCAAGCTACGCCCACCTCAACGCCCAAGAACTTCATTCTGGTTTTTAAACCGGCTGTACACAAACCGTGACTACGAAGCCGGTTTAGTGAATCTAATGAAGGAGCATTATGAGGTAACTACATAACATTTTCTCTTATGTCCAATTTCAAGTACCAACTCTAGTAGCCCCAAGGGCCGATTTATGATGCCAATCTAAACCGGGACTTTGCAATATCTCAACTCTGCATGCTTATCCTCCAAGGGTCGGTTGATCCTTTTAAGATGAACCGGTGCTTTAACATTGTAATCCTGTAACTTTCGCCTATGTAGTCCCCAAGGGTCGGTTTATCTTTCCAAGCTGAACCGGGACTTTAACCAATGTTACTTTGAGCAAATGTACATTAGCCCCCAAGTGTCAAGAATAATACTTGTATTGTGCTTGGGACTTGTAAAAAAATTCTAATAATCAAGCAAATAGGCATTAGCCCCCAAGTGCCAAGTGTATAACTTGTTATGTGCTGCTACTTCCAATATTCACTGCCATCTCATAATATGTCTTTCTCTTATAGGCTGAGCTGAGCAAAAAGGAAGCCAAGACCGCTGATCTTCAAGAAAATATCAAATCCCAGCAAGCAGAAACCTCCAAAGCAAAAGAGGAACTGACTAGTGCCTTAGCAGCCATGGAGAAGCTGAAGGAAACTTTTAAGAAGGAACGGGATGATTGGGGCATAGAGAAAACCACATTGCAAAAGAAAGCTGAAGACGCAGAAGCATCCCTTAAACCGGTGGTCGAAGAGCTGACCGGTTTAAAGCGGCAGATAAATGCCATGACCTCTGCTATGTTTGGTAAGTATCCTCATCTAAAGTTTTTCAATATACATTATCTCATCAGTTATTGATTTACTGATGCTTGCAATGACACAGGAACTCGCATTACCCATCTGGGTTCTGACATGCGGATGAAGCTGAAGGCTGCCTATACTCTGATAGAGCAGTTAGATTCTGGAGCCCAACGGGCCATTTGCACCGCTGCTCATAACAAACTGCCTCCAACCTTGACAAAGGAAACCATTAAGAAGTTGTCAATGCTGCCTGCCTGGTTGGATGAACTAAAAAGATCAGCTGCAAGGTAAGGTGCGCTGATTGCGCTAATCCGGGCTAAGGCATGGATACCAGATCTTGAACCGTCGGATATAGGCAGCAGCTACCCTGGCGTAAAGGAGGATGGTTCAGAGTTTAACAATGACGATCTTCAAAGGTTGACAAGGGAAATGCGACCCTTAGCAAGCAAATTGGCCGAGGAAATAGATCTCTCTCACTATCAGTCGATTTATGATTCTGATCAAAAAAGATATCATGCGCCAACACATGATGTAGAGGATCTTATTCCACCAATCCGTAAGCACACCTATGCCCCTGATGTTGACCCCTCCAACCTTATAAGTGACGAAGCTGTGTTCCAAGACTTAACTGGAATCGATTGGGCAACCATTGACTTCCAGCCACTGGGTAGACAGGAGGAGGAGGATGCACCAGCGCACGACGACCCACAGCCTTCAAGTCAGCCTGGTGACAAGTCATGATCCGGAGTCCGGTTTAGCCTTCTGCGTACTGCCACACTTGCTGAAAACAATTATTCTTTTTGGGCCTTAAAGAGCCTTGTAATAGGCTAGTTCAAAATACTTGGTCTGCTATGCCATCGTGCATATTTATGTTCCCTGATACTATGAATTCACCCTGCTTCATGATATATTATGTTCATAATCCTTAGCAGTGTTATGCAAACTGTTCCTGCATATAAGAAGTTTGAAAGTGTCCTGGCGGTCTACCGCTGGACGGGTCATGATGCCCAAATATATAGCCGGGGTTTATAACCAAGGCTGTACTTTGAAAATAATCAAAGATGAAAGAGATGATACCTGTGATATTTAATCACACCATTGGTTGACCAACTTTTGCATATTAAGGGCGATAACCCCAATCTTGAGTATTGATAACTCCTTCCATGTTTGCCGGTTTATAATAAAACCATACCGGGTTATAATAAACACCGGTGTACTCATATATAATGCTGGTGACTTGTAGTCAAAACCAGACCGGGTCAATAAACGCCGGATTATAATTGATCATGTACTAACAACTTATCGTTGAAAGCCAACCCGGGTTAATAAACGTCGGTTTAACATAAGACATTAAAAATCTCACCAAAGGAGAAAAAACTTGTCAAATAAAAACACAAAAAGAACATGCAAGGCTTTTCATGGGCTGCCAGGCCACTGAGTTAAACCATTTTTCAAAGCCTTTTAAGATGGACCTCACATTAACCAATTGTCGTTTTAACTTTGACAAGTTCAGGGTCTATGAGATTGACTTTTCTAACGTTCGACGGGTCATACCAGGATTACCTGGATGGAGTGGCTTACATAAAAAGGCAGGATAACCCGGGGTTTTAGGTGAACACACCTGGCTTCCAAGCCTGGCTTGATAGCCTATTGCCAGGGTGTAAGCTCTTTGTTCTTTGAGAAGCAAAGAGCCCCCAAGCAACATTTAAGTTGTGCTCGTTGGGTGCCTATGTTTGAGTTGTGTTGTGGCAACACTCTCTTTCGCCCCACATGATTTCCTTTTGGCCTTAAGCCAATCAAGAGGTGTAGCTATGGTTCAAATACAACCAAGCCCCCAAGTGATTTCCCTAATGGCCTTATGCCAATCAAGAGGTGTAGCTATGGTTCGAATACAACCAAGACCCCAAGTGATTTCCTTTGATATATGTGGCCTTATAAGCCGCATCAATGGGAAATAGAACTTCGCTTTATAAACAGAAGCCCCCATGTAACCACACATGATGTAATAAAAACAACAGAGACCCCGCTTTAGCTGAGGCTCCGGTTTATTATATTGATCATAATATATACATTGTCATAAATATGTACATAAGAAGAGCCTGTGGCTCAAGTATAGTAAGGCCGAAGATGAGCTATATTCCACGGCCGTTGGGTCTCCTCCTCTGATTTATGTGAGTCTTTGTGCTCTCGAACATCGATAAGGTAGTATGATCCGTTGTGCAGATTTTTGCTAACCACAAAAGGTCCTTCCCAAGGTGGGGACAACTTCTGCATATCAGTTTGATCCTGGATGAGCCAGAGCACCAGATCACCTTCTTGAAAAGTTCTGGACTTAACCCGGCGGCTGTGATAATGTTGCAGGTCTTGCTGGTAAACTGTCGAATGAGCCACTACAATATCACGCTCCTCATCTAATAGGTCCAGTGAATCCTGACGTGCTTTCTCATTATCAGCTTCAACATAAGCTGCCCCACGGGGCGAGTCATGACGGATGTCACTAGGGAGAACCGCCTCTGCTCCGTAAACCATGAAGAAAGGTGTGTAACCCGTAGATCTGTTCAGTGTGGTATTGATACTCCATAAGACAGAAGGTAACTCCTCCACCCAACAACCCGGCGTTCACTTTAAGCCGGGGCTTGATGCCTCTCAAAATTTCTTGATTGGCTCTCTCTGCTTGACCACTAGATTGGGGGGTGAGCCACTAATGACACGTCAAGCCGGATGTGCTCACGTTGACAAAATTCTTCCATAACACCCTTGGACAGATTAGTACCATTATCGGTTATGATGCTGCGTGGAAAACTAAAACGGAAGATCACCTTTTTGATGAATTGAACCGCCGTGGCTGCATCACACTTACTGACTAGCTCTGCCTCTACCCACTTGGTGAACTTATCAACCACCACCAGTAGGTGGGTCTTCTTGTCCTTGGACCTATTAAAGGGCCCAACCATATCCAGCCCCCAAGTTGCAAATGGCCAAGTGATTGGAATCATCCTTAATTCTTGAGCTGGAACATGAGCGCGGCGTCCAAACTTCTAACAACCGTCACACCTCTTTACCAAATCCTCAGCATCAACATGAGCCTTCAACCAATAGAAGCCGTGCCGAAAGGCCTTAGCTACCAAGGATTTTGAATCGGCGTGGTGACCACAATCTCCTTCGTGGATCTCACGCAAAATCTCACAACCTTCCTGATGAGACACACAACGCTAAAACACCCCTGTTACGTTGCAATGATGCAACTACTCATTGATAATGGTCATTGACTTGGATCACCAGATTATCTGCCAGGCCAAAGTTTCATCCTCCGATAACTCGCCCCGGCTCATATACGCCAAGTATGGGACCTTCCAATCCGGGATAACATGAAGAGCTGCCACTAACTAAGCCTCCGGGTCAGGAACAACCAAATCCTCCTCCGTAGTGTCACACCCTGATTTTCATACCACAACACTTAAGCTATTAAATCATGATAAAGTGTGGTTTGACAATTTTTTTTGCATTATTTGGCTTTTTATTTGGAGTTGGATTTCTCTCTGTGATTTTCAAGTGCTCTTTAAAAGTCAACACAACTCCACCTTCTATACTTCATCTCCCTGCCCAAACTTCTGCCCAATGATCATGCCAAGTGTATAAAGCAGTATAGTATTTTCTTACAAAAATAATTTGGCGAAAAAGTATTTTCAAAAATTAGTTTTCCAAAAACCCCGGAATTGAGTTTGCACTACAAGTACTTGATTTGGGGTATGAAAAATATTTCAAAGAGTATAATTGAAACATATTAGATATAGGATTCCCATAAACCACAAAAATATAATTTTAAAAGTTATTTTCCTATTTTTATTTAAAAGCTTTTTCTTAAGGCCAGAAATGGTCTTTAATAGGAAAAAATTATTTTATTATTTCAAAATTATTTTACAAAAATTAGGAAAACTCAGTGGATATATATTTTCCATATATAAGAGTTTCAACACATGGTCATGTTCAAAATATTGGGCAAAACCCTCCAAAACCACTTCTGCCCATTTCAAGGATTTGAAATATTTCTGCAAGAAATATTTTCATCAAAATCCAAGGAAAATCCAGCAAGTCACAAATGCATATTGTGATCACCTTGCAAAGCCTCATCTCAATTAAGGTCATTGTGGTTCACCAAACCCCCCAAAACCCTCTCTGACCAGAATCAAATTTGAACAACTTTGTTTACCAACTTTCTCTCCTTGACCCCAACTTTTGTGAGCATGTTCACATGACCAAATGAGGCCACTACACCAAGTGGTGCATCAAGGGAAAGTGAATTGCTCAACTAGATCTACACAAGTTCATTTCTGCTAATTTCTAGGGTTTACAAAAGTTGCATTGGCAACTTTGCCCAAATGAGCTCAAAATTGGTGGAAGGCCCTAATTATATGTGCCATTTCACCCTGTAGAGTCTCATGCCAAATGGAGTTCATTTTCTCACCCAAACAAGCATCAAACACCTTCTACCACTTTACCAAAATTCCATTTTTGACCTCTTCAACTAATCTCCATGGGCTCAAAGTTTTACCACAGCCCCTCCTAGTCCCCTTGCACATCCAGTAACAATAATGTCAAATCCACAGCTCAATTATTGGAGGGGTAAAACCCCACTTTCTCTCTCTGGACAGCCCATTCCCCCCCTCTCTCTCAACCCCACTCCTCTCCTACTGGCTCTCCAGGGCACCTAATGCCCCTCCCCTCTTCTTTACTGCCCCCTAGGGCAGCCAGACATCAGTGGTCGTGCCCACAAGGCATATAAAATGCCATGGCATGCCATTTGCACGCTCTAGAGCGCGCTACAGTGCGGCCAGGCACTATAGCCGCCCCCTGCCAACCACCTCTGGCCACCTCGGGCCTCCCCAGCACGCGTGACGATGCGTCTCAGCATCCGAGACACGGCAGCTGGTCGGCCCCCTCCTTCCTCTCTCTCTCTCCTTCCCCTGCTCGCACGCGCACCGGCCGCCCGAGAACTCCAGTGAGCGGCCTCACACGCGTGGCGCCTCTGCCCTCCCCCGCTCTCTCTCTCTCTCTTCCTTCCCCTGGACGTAGAACACTCCCACAAGGACCCCAGACACGCTCAAGTGAGCTGCCGTGGCCTCCATCAACGGCTAGAAGCTCGCCGGCGCATGAGCCACGGTGCACCTCGCCCCTTTCTATTTAAGCCCCCCCTCGAGCTCTCCTCTCCTCGCCACTCGCCCTCTGCACCACCAATTCATCCCCCTGCACCCCCAGTTCCTCTCCAGAGCCGCCCGAGCTCGAGATCGAGCTCGAGCTCCACCGCTTCGGCTCGCCGGAGTTCACGAGGTACAGGTCGTCCCTGCCTCTCTTTCCTCTCGATCTGGAACCTATGCATCACCCTGATCCTTTTTCCCCATGTTTCCCCTCTCTCTAGCTGCCGGAGACGGCCGGAACAACCACCACCCAAAGCTCCTCCGCCGTGCCTCCTCGTTGCCGGTGAACCAGGCCACCTCGGTGACCGCAACCACCTCCACCTGAACGATGACTCTGCGCTGAGTCCAACCCTGCCCTCCTCTCGCCTCGACGTGCCGTGCATCGTCTCCGGTGAGCTCGCCGGCCCTCTGTCGCGGGGTTAGGGATGACAGGCAGGCCCGCCTGTCAGCCTCTCCTCTCCATCGCCCCTCTCTCGCTCGCTGACGCCTGGGCCTCGCCCATTAGGTTTAAACCTGGCGCGCGCGTGCACCAGTGCGCTGGGCCGCCTCTCTGGCTGGGCCTGCTGTGCTGCGACTGTTCTGGCCCAACAGGCACAGTGCCCCTTCTCCTTTTTATTTTTTGTCAAACTTGTAAAAATTTCACAGGATTAAATATTAATCCAAATGCAATAATTACATTTCCTAAAGTCTTGTAAAAATCCCACCTATTTAATGGTATAACTTTCATTCATGTCCAACCAACTTTTATGTAATGTTCATATTCAAATTCAAATTTGAATATATTTAAACCCCTCTAAAAATCCATTTCATCTATTCTGCTACTCCAAGTCCCAAACTAGGAATTTTCCCCTTCTTAGTTTTCACCCTAGTATTTAACAAAAATGAGTTGACATTTTCTGAGAACTTTGGTTTTTCTGATTTATTATTGCCTTATTTTTCTCGTTATTATTTTGCGACGATAGATTGCGTTGCTGATGAAGGAGTTGGACCAGAAGACTTTGAAGACCCAGAAGACTTTGTTGAGCTAGGCAAGCAGCCCTTTAACCATGTCATTTGGCATTGTCATTGCTTGCATCAAAGTCATGATAAACTGGTGACCACTTGAGGTGGTTTGCCTCCGTTGCTTTTCTCGTTGACACTTGCATGATGCATGACCCTACCTCTCTATGAGGGTTATGCGAGTGGGTGTAGCTAGGATGCTAAGTAGAGCTACGCAAAAGGGGATGGGTATATGCATGATGATGGAAACAAAGTATTTTCAAAAGACTTTTTCGAAAACCCCGTCGGGTGCCACTTATGCTCGAAGGAGATAATGAGTTGGGTAACCACTTGATGATGAAGTGGTGTATCGAGGCAAGTGTGTGTGTTGTTTTCAAAACGGATTGGTTTAAGTTGCGACTGTTATTCCAACCTTACATGCGCAACCACTCTACCCTTATATGGGAAAGGGAATTATTGATTACCTAGGCCGATACTAGCTTGGAGCCCGCATTACTAGTGACGAGGGAGTTGTTGTTGTACTCTCTCGGGATGGGGTCGTGCCAGGTAGGGCGGCCATGACTGTTTTCACAGGGCACCGGACACACCGTTGGTACCCTGTGCTTGTGGTATGTGATGAATATGGGAGCGAGGCTCCACAATTTTAAGATGTGAAATGTTGGTCACGGGGGTTACTACCAATCGAGTGGACTCTATGTTAGTGTCATCTAGGGAAAGATAGTGATCAGGTGCTTACCCCGGGTACTTGAGGTACCGCGGGTCATGGATGACATGGAAGTTCCCCGGATCTTGTGGGTAAAGTGTGCAACCTCTGCAGAGTGTAAAACTATTTGAATAGCCGTGTCCATGGTCAAGGACAGTTGGGTAACCGCTCTTGGGCTACGCCCACATGTTTACAAACCAGCTTGTGTGTTTGGATAAGTGGGAAGAACTAATTGGGTTAAGTCAAAGGACTTGACATGATTGAGTTGGGTTGTTTTCAACTCTATTTATGTTGATATCTGTAACCAGTCCCTATGGTTACTTGAATTCTCATGATGCATGATTTACCAGTTATTGAACATGTCATAGCACAATAAAACTAGCTTTCTGCAAAACTTACCTATGTCATGCATTGTTGTACCTTGAGCCAAAACATGGGTTGCTTGTGAGTACATTCAAAGTACTCATTGGCTTGCCACTGGTTATTTAATTCGCCAGGCATGGAAGAACAGGAGTTCGAAGAAGAGTTATTTGGAGACGAACATGTGAACTAGGACGTTTACCATTCAGAATGCATGTAGGGTTAAGGCAGATGGCATGGGTTCTACTTATCGACGAAGATTTCCGTTGCTTAAGTTTATTTGGTATTCAGCCCTTGTGGCTTTATCTATGTAAGACTTGACCATAATGGTCATAATTTGTGTAAGACGGTATGTATGGATGTAAGACTCTTGTTATTGAACTTCTGTGTGTTCAGTGAGCATTGATCTCTGGGATCACTGTACATGTGCATTCGACGGTCACGACTTATGAGTCGGGGTCCCCACACGTAGGTAACTTGACCGACGGATTATGTAGCACATCCAAAAGGACATTGGGCGGCACCAGTTTACGTTGAGAGCCTAAGCGACTTAAAGCGTCTGCCGCTTCATTCTTTTGCCGGTCTATATGGTCAACCTGATAACCCTTGAAATGACCTGCAACAACATCTACCTCTCGTCGATATGCTGCCATGAGTGGATCCTTGGAGTCCCAAGTGCCACACACTTGTTGAGCCACCAGGTCCGAGTCACCAAAGCACTTAACCCGGCTTAAATTCATCTCCTTAGCCATCCGAAGACCATGGAGCAAGGCCTCATATTTAGCTGCATTCTTAGTGCAAGGGAACATTAAACGGAGAACATAACAAAACTTATCACCTCGTGGGGAAGTTAATATGACTCTAGCCCCCGAGCCCTCCAATTGTCTGGACCCATCAAAATGAATAGTCCAGTAAGTGTTATCTGGCTTTTCCTCCGGTGTGTGCAACTCTGTCCAGTCGTTGATGAAATCCATAAGTGCTTGGGACTTGATTGTTGTACGAGGTATATATTTTAACCCGTGAGGCCCAAGCTCAATAGCCCACTTGGCGACCCGGCCAGTTGCTTCCCTGTTTTGGATGATATCCCCCAAGGGGGCAGAACTGACCACCGTGATAGGATGACCCTGAAAATAATGCTTGAGCTTCCAGCTTGCCATGAAAACCCCATACACCAGCTTCTGCCAATCTGGGTACCTCTGCTTGGACTCAATGAGCACCTCACTGATGTAATAAACCAGCCGTTGAACCAGATACTCCTTTCCGTCCTCCTTGGGCTCCACAACAATAGCCACACTAACAGCCCGGGCATTAGCAGCCACATATAGCAACAAGGGCTCTTTATCAACAGGAGCAGCAAGGATAGGCGGTTCAGCTAACTGCCGCTTTAAACTCTCAAAGGCTTCATTGGCAGCATAACTCCAGACGAAATGGTCTGTCTTCTTCATCATCTGATATAGAGGGATTGCCTTTTCTCCCAAACGGCTGATAAACTGGCTCAATGCTGCAATACGACCCGCCAGCCGCTGAACATCGTTAATACATGCCGGTTTAGCCAGAGACGTAATAGATGTGGTCTTCTCTGGATTAGCTTCAATGCCCCTGTTAGACACCAGAAAACCCAAGAGCTTGCCTACCGGTACACCAAAGACACATTTAGCCGGATTAAGCATCATATTCTAAACCCGAAGGTTATCAAAGATCTCCTTCAAGTCACCTATCAATGTTTCCTCCTTTCTGGACTTCACCACAATATCATCCACATAAGCATGAACATTGCGCCTGATCCGATTATGAAGACAATTCTGCACACATCGCTGATAAGTTCGCCTGGGCACTCTTGAGCCCAAAAGGCATAGATACATAGCAGAAGGCTCCAAAGGGAGTTATGAAAGCTGTCTTCTCTTGGTCCTTAACTGCCATTTTGATCTGATGATAACCAGAATAAGCGTCCAAAAAACACAAACGGTCACAACCCGCCATAGCATCAATGATTTGATCAATACGAGGGAGAGCAAAGGGATCAGCTGGACAGGCCTTGTTCAAATCTGTGTAGTCCACACACATATGCCAAGTGTCGTTTTTCTTAAGTACCAGCACCAGATTAGCTACCCACTCAGGGTGAAAGACCTCCACAATAAACCCTGCTGCCAAAAGCCGGGCTACCTCCTCACCAATAGCCTTGCGCCTTTCTTCATTGAAGCGACGGAGAAACTGCCTGACCGGTTTAAACTTAGGATCTATATTAAGAGTGTGCTTAGCGAGTTCCCTCGGTACACCTGGCATGTCAGAAGGCTTCCATGCAAAGATGTCCCGGTTCTCACGGATGAACTCGATGAGCGTGCTTTCCTATTTCAGATCCAGTTAGCGCTGATGCTGAACAGCCTGGATGAATCGCCATGAACAAAGTCAACCAGCTTAGTCTCCTCGGCCGATTTAAACTTCAAAGTCGGATCATGCTCTGTAGTTGGCTTTTTCAGAGAAGTCATATCTGCCGGATCAACATTGTCTTTGTAAAACTTCAACTCCTCTGTTGCACAAACCGACTCAGCATAGGCCGCATCACCTTCTTCACATTCCAAAGCAATCTTCCGGCTCCCATGCACTATGATGGTCCCCTTATGACCTGGCATCTTAAGCTGCAGATAAACATAACAAGGCCTTGCCATGAACTTAGCATAAGCCGGCCATCCAAACAGGGCGTGATATGGGCTCTTGATTTTCACCACTTCAAAAGTCAATGTTTCTGATCTTGAATCATGTCCGTCTCCAAAAGCCACCTTTAGAGCTATCTTACCAACTGGGTACGCCGATTTACCAGGCACCACACCATGAAAAATGGTGTTCGGCGGTTTAAGATTCTTATCTGTCAACCCCATGCGACAGAAGGTTTCATAGTAAAGGATATTGATACTGCTCCCTCCATCCATGAGTACCTTGGTGAACTTATACCCCCAACCTGAGGTGCCACCACTAAGGCCAGATGACCCGGATTATCAACCCGGGGTGGATGATCCTCTCGACTCCACAAAATGGGATGTTCAGACCAGCGCAGATAACGGGGCACCGCTGGTTCAATGGAGTTTACTGCCCTCTTATGCCGCTTCTGACCGCGCTTACATAGGCTAGTGGTGAAAACATGGTACTGCCCACTATTCAACTACTTCGGATTACTCTGATAACCCGACTATTGCTGCTGCTGACCCCTCTGATGATTATAACCGCCCTGGTTACCCTAACTGCCTTGATTGCCATGTCTGGTTTGATTGCCTTGAAATCCTGAACCGGAGCCGCCTCCACCATAACCCGGCCCATGAAAACCACCTCCTGAACCATCGGGCGGTCCATGGTCGTATTGAAAGAGATTTGAATTTTTGAACTCCTGCATAATGAAGCAATCTTTCCAAAGATGCATAGCTGGCCTTTCCTTCGACCCGTGCTTTGCGCAAGGCTGATTTAACAGGCGCTCAAGATTGGTACCTGACCCTCCACCCCGCTGGGGCGGTTTACCCTTAGGGCGCTGACCATTATCCTGGGTGTTGGTGTTAGCCACAAAGTCCAAGCTATTATCCGCATTGCGCTTACCGTTGTTTCCATGACCCGCCGGGTTATGCTACTGCCCCTTGGCACCGCCATTCTTCTTTCCCTTCCCCGGATTTTCATCCTCAGACTCAGGGTCCTTGGTACTGTCTAAATTGGCATACTTAACCAGAGCTTCCATAAGCGTTGCCATGTCATTGCAGTGACGCTTGAGCCTTCCCAACTTCAGTTTCAACGGCGTAAACCGGCAATTGCCTTCCAATGTCAAGACTGTTGTATCAGCATTGATGCGGTCTGATGAATGCAAAATAGCTGAGACTCGCTTTACCCAATGGGTTGTAGACTCCCCTTCCTCTTGAACACAGGCGGCTAAGTCCACAATTGACATGGGTTGCTTGCACGTATCTTTAAAATTCTGGATAAACCGGCTTTTTAGCTCAGCCCATGACCCAACGGAGTTAGCCGGTAAACTTTTTAGCCAAGTACGTGTTGTCCCCTCCAGCATCATGGTGAAGTACTTAGCACATGCCGCATCATCGATGTCTAGCATCTCCATTGCCATCTCATAGCTCTCGACCCATGATTCAGGGGGTAAATCGGCAGTGTAATTGGGCACCTTACGAGGACCCTTGAAGTCCTTATGCAGCCGCACGTTACGCAAGGCCGGGGTGAGACACGGCACCCCCAAAGAACTGAAAACCACACCTGGCTCCACTGAAGTGGTCGGATGAACCGGAGTAAGCTGACGAGCCGCGTATTGCGCTGCTAACTCGGCTTCTCGACGTGCTCGACCGTGATCCACCACATCCTGGGCATTAGCACCGCCACCCGCCGGGTTATGCCCTCGCGGTAGGTTACGGTTTTGCGCATTGCTTGATATAGCCGGTTCATCAATATGCCTGTTGTAGCTCCGACTTGGGCGGGGGTGGAATGAATCCTCTCACGACTGTGCGAATAAGCCTGCTATTGGGTCAGAGCCGTCTGAAGGAGCTCTCTAGCCCGTCGTGTTTCAACTGCTACTGGGGACTCGTCTTCAATCGGGAGAGCTGCCAATCGTGAAGTTGTGGCGACGATGTTATCCAACGGGTTAGAGTAATGACCCGGAGGTGTTGAGACATGCTGTGATAGGATATTGTTCTGACGAGGCGGATCCACCGCGCACGGCTGAACCGGCGCCCCCATTCCAGGTGCCTCCGCCTGGTTTACCACTGGCTGGTTGCTGGTTCCCGCTCCTGGCGCGTTAAAGAGATTCGGTCCCTCGTAAACCGGAGGCAGCTGAGACCGGTGCCTTCTCCTCATGACATCGTTTGATGCGCTCTGATCTAGCATAAGCCGATAAGCCTGTGCCTCTAACTCGGCCCGCTCTGCGGCCATCCTGGTGTTCTCTGCTACCAGATCTATCTTAGCTTGAGCTATCTGATCCTTCACCTTTGCAATTTCCGCATTATGCTGATCCTGATCTGCCGGATTAACCTTAGTTGCTAGCAACGTTGCCAAAGTGTCAAATAAATCAGAAAAAAAAACCTGAACCGGCGCTGGCGCGGGGCCTCCTGTCTCGGCGGGTGTTGCAGCTGCTGACCGAAAATCATCGCTGATGCGGTAGAAGAATGTTGCACGCCTGCGTACCAGCCATGAAAATTGCAACTTGCCTCGGCGGATCAGAGAGGTCTGGAATACTGTCGCCATCGAAACCGCCACTAATCCATACATCATGCAGTTGATACAGCGACTCGGTCTCTTCGGTTGAAGACTCATCATTAGAGTAAACGACGGTTTCGTCACCAGATACCGACCTATCCTCATATTCCACTCTGTGGATGACTCCCATGAAGGCATGCTTCACGGCAGGCTGAACTCGGGCAGGTCTCGCACGCTGAGCCGTCTCGATGATGTCGGTGCAGATGTCTGGCTCAAGGCCCGGTTCGCCGATCTTGCCAATGAAACGTGTATTCCGCCAAAGGGGACCCGGTACCCGTACTCAATTGAACCAGCCTCGGGGCCCCAGCCTGCGTCGTTGATGTAGAGCTTGCCGCGATGACTCTTGGTCATCTGGCCCATAGCATATCCCTTGAGTCCTTCGAAGCTGCCCTTCAAGAACTCGAAACCATCGTGCGATAGACCCACGGTGGGCGCCCACTGTCGTGGTTTTGTCACGGCAGATGTCCTCGTGAAAGGACTTAGCTGTGGAGCCATAGCGATGGGTTAGCTTGAAGGGGTTAAAGCGGACAAGGGACGCAAGGAATTATACTAGTTCGGCCCCTTACGATGAAGGTAAAAGCCTACTCCAGTTGTGATGAAATTGCTAGGGTTTCAATGAACAGGGAGCGAATCCGCTTTGCCTGGCTCTCAAGTTATTGTTGTCTGCCCCTAAACCACCGTCGGGTCGTCCCTTTAGATACACAAGTTGACGCCCGATGGTTTACAGAATCCCGAGGCCGGCTCATAAACGTGCCCGGCTCGATTTCTACCTTTCCTTGCCTTACAACATAAGTTACATAGCATATGGCAGTTTATACCTATGGGCCATAATCCGCCTTTGGGCCCTGGGCCTTCATGTTAGATCTCCTATGTAAAGCGCCATACCTCTTGTCCTCATGGGCTTCAAACATGACTAACTCCTTGTAGGCATAACTTGGCCCCTCATGGCCGGTTTACATTTCAATAGTAATATCCCCAACACATGGAGGTGTGAACTAATCACATAAAGATGTGAACTATTACTGTTAAATCACATGACCATGTGAACTAGATTATTGACTCTAGTGCAAGTGGGAGACTGAAGGAAATATGCCCTAGAGGCAATAATAAAGTTGTTATTTATATTTCCTTATATCATGATAAATGTTTATTATTCATGCTAGAATTGTACTTGTTGGGGAACGTAGTAATTTCAAAATTTTCCTACGCACACGCAAGATCATGGTGATGCATAGCAACAAGAGGGGAGAGTGTTGTCCACGTACCCTCGTAGACCGAAAGAGGAAGTGTTAGCACAACGCGGTTGATGTAGTCGTACGTCTTCACGATCCGACCGATCAAGTACCGAACGTACGACACCTCCGAGTTCTACACACGTTCAACTCGATGACGTCCCTCGAACTCCGATCCAGCCGAGTGTTGAGGGAGAGTTTTGTCAGCACGACGGTGTGGTGATGATGATGATGTTCTACTGACGCAGGGCTTCGCCTAAGCACCGCTACGATATGATCGAGGTAGATTATGGTGGAGGGGGGCACCGCACACGGCTAAGAGATCAAGATATCAATTGTTGTGTCTATGGGGTGCCCCCTGGCCACGTATATAAAGGAGTGGAGGAGGGGAGGGGCCGGCCCTCTCTATGGCGCGCCCTAGGGGAATCCTACTCCCACCGGGAGTAGGATTCCCCTTTTTCTAGTAGAACTAGGATCCCTTCCAAGTAGTAGGAGTACGAGAGAAGGAAAGGGAAGGGAAAAGGAGAAGGAAGGAAGGGGGCGCCCCCCCCCCCCTCCCTAGTCCAATTCGTACCAGCCCATGGGGAGGGGTGCGGCCACCCTTTGAGGCCTTTCTCTCCTTTCCCCTATGGCCCATTAAGACCCAATACGAATTCTCGTAACTCCCTGGTACTACCAAAAATACCCGAATCACTCAGAACCTTTCCGATGTCTGAATATAGTCGTCCAATATATCGATCTTTATGTCTTGACCATTTCGAGACTCCTTGTCATGTCCCCGATCTCATACGGGACTCCGAACTACCTTCGGTACATCAAAACACATAAACTCATAATATAACCGTCATCGAACTTTAAGCGTGCGGACCCTACGGGTTCGAGAACTATGTAGACATGACCGAGACACGTCTCCGGTCAATAACCAATAGCGGAACCTGGATGCTCATATTGGCTCCTACATATTCTACGAAGATCTTTATCAGTCAAACTGCATAACAACATACGTTGTTCCCTTTGTCATCGGTATGTTACTTCCCGAGATTCGATCGTTGGTATCTCAATACCTAATTCAATCTCGTTACCGGCAAGTCTCTTCACTCGTTCCCTAATACATCATCCCACAACTAACTCATTAGTTGCAATGCTTGCAAGGCTTATAGTGATGTGCATTACCGAGTGGGCCCAGAGATACCTCTCTGACAATCAAAGTGACAAATCCTAATCTCGAAATACGCCAACCCAACAAGTACCTTCGGAGACACCTGTAGAGCACCTTTATAATCACCCAGTTATGTTGTGACGTTTGGTGGCACACAAAGTGTCCCTCCGGTAAATGGGAGTTGCATAATCTCATAGTCATAGGAACATGTATAAGTCATGAAGAAAGCAAGAGCAGCAAACTAAATGATCAAGTGCTAAGCTAACTGAATGGGTCAAGTCAATCACATCATTCTCCTAATGATGTGATCCCGTTAATCAAATGACAACTCATGTCTATGGTTAGGAAACATAACCATCTTTGATCAACGAGCTAGTCAAGTAGAGGCATACTAGTGACACTCTGTTTGTCTATGTATTCACACATGTATTATGTTTCCAGTTAATACAATTCTAGCATGAATAATAAACGTTTATCATGAAATAAGGAAATAAAAAATAACTTTATTATTGCATCTAGGGCATATTTCCTTCAGTCTCCCACTTGCACTAGAGTCAATAATCTAGTTCACATCGCCATGTGATTTAATACCAATAGTTCACATCACCATGTGATTAACACCCATAGCTCACATTGACATGTGACCAACACCCAAAGGGTTTACTAGAGTCAATAATCTAGTTCACATCGCTATGTGATTAACACCCAAAGAGTACTAAGGTGTGATCATGTTTTGCTTGTGAGAGAAGTTTAGTCAATGGGTCTGCCACATTCAGATCCGTAAGTATTTTGCAAATTTCTATGTCAACAATGCTCTGCACGGAGCTACTCTAGCTAATTTCTCCCACTTTTAATATGTATCCAGATTGAGATTTAGAGTCATCTGGATCAGTGTCAAAATTTGCATCGATGTAACCCTTTACGACGAACCTTTTTGTCACCTCCATAATCGAGAAACATATCCTTATTCCACTAAGGATAATTTTGACCGCTGTCCAGTGATCTACTCCTAGATCACTATTGTACCCCTTGCCAAAAACAGTGTAGGGTATACAATAGATCTGGTACACAGCATGGCATATTTTATAGAACCTATGGCCAAGGCATAGGGAATGACTTTCATTCTCTTTCTATCTTCTGTCGTGGTCGGGCTTTGAGTCTTACTCAGTTTCACACCTTGTAACACATGCAAGAACTCTTTCTTTGATTGTTCCATTTTGAACTACTTCAAAATCTTGTCAAGGTATGTACTCATTGAAAAACTTATCAAGCATCTTGATCTATCTCTATAGATCTTGATGCTCAATATGTAAGTAGCTTCACTGAGGTCTTTCTTTGAAAAACTCCTTTCAAACACTCCTTTATGCTTTGTAGAATAATTCTACATTATCTCTGATCAACAATATGTCATTCACATATACTTATCAGAAATGTTGTAGTGCTCCCACTCACTTTCTTGTAATTACAGGCTTCACCGCAAGTCTCTATAAAACTATATGCTTTGATCAACTTATCAAAGTGTATATTCCAACTCCGAGATGCTTGTACCAGTCCATAGATGGATCGCTGGAGCTTGCATATTTTGTTAGCACCTTTAGGATTGACCAAACTTTCTTGTTGCATCGTATGCAACTCTTCTTTAATAAATCCATTAAGGAATGTAGTTTTGTTTATCCATTTGCCATATTTCATAAAATGTGGCAATTACTAACATGGTTCGGACAGACTTAAGCATAGATACGAGTGAGAAACTCTCATCGTAGTCAACACATTGAACTTGTCAAAAACCTTTTGCGACAATTCTAGCTTTATAGATAGTAACACTACTATCAGCGTCCGTCTTCCTCTTGAAGATCCATTTAATCTCAATGGCTCGCCGATCTTTGGGCAAGTCAATCAAAGTCCATACTTTGTTCTTATACATGGATCTCATCTCAGATTTCATGGCCTTAAACCATTTTGCAGAATCTGGGCTCATCAACGCTTCCTCATAGTTCGTAGGTTCATCATGGTCAAGTAACATGACCTCCAGAACAGGATTACCATACCACTCTGGTGCGGATCTCACTCTGGTTGATCTACGAAGTTCTGTAGTAACTTGATCTGAAGTTTCATGATCATCATCATTAACTTCCTCTCTTGTTGGTGTAGACATCACTGGAACTGATTTCTATGATGAACTATTTTCCAATTCAGGAGAAGGTACAATTACCCTATCAAGTTCCACTTTCCTCCCACTCACTTCTTTCGAGAGAAACTCCTTCTCTAGAAAGGATCCATTGTCAGCAACGAATATCTTGCCTTCGGATCTGTGATAGAAGGTGTACCCAACAGTTTCTTTTGGATATCCTATGAAGATTTACTTCTCCGATTTGGGTTCGAGCTTATCATGTTGAAACTTTTTCACATAAACATCGCAGTCCCAAACTTTAAGAAACCACAACTTAGGTTTCTCGCCAAACCACAGTTCATACGGTGTCATCTCCATGGATTTAGATGGTGCCCTATTTAACGTGAATGTAGCTGTCTCTAATGCATAACCCCAAAACGATAGTGGTAGATCGGTAAGAGACATCATAGATCGCACTATATCTAATAAAGTACAGTTATGACGTTCAGACACACCATTACACTGTGGTGTTCCATGTGGCGTGAGTAGTGAAACTATTTCACATTGTTTAAACTGAAGGCCAAACTCGTAACTCAAATATTTTACTTCTGCGATCATATCGTAGAAACTTTTGTTTTTGTTACGATGATTCTCCACTTCACTCTGAAATTCTTTGAACTTTTCAAATGTTTCAGACTTGTGTTTCATCAAGTAGATATACTCATATCTGCTCAAATCATCTGTGAAGATCAGAAAATAATGATACCCGCCACGAGCCTCAATATTCATCGGACCACATACATCAGTATGTATGATTTCCAACAAATCTGTTGCTCGCTCCATTGTTCCGGAGAACGGAGTCTTAGTCATCTTGCCCATGAGGCATGGTTCGCAAGCATCAACTGATTCATAATCAAGTGATTCCAAAAGCCCATCAGCATGGATTTTCTTCATGCGCTTTACACCAATATAACCTAAACACTAGTGCCACAAATAAGTTGCACTATCATTATTAACTTTGCATCTTTTGGTTTCAATATTATGAATATGTGTATCACTATGATCGAGATCCAACGAACCATTTTCATTGAGTGTGTAACCATATAAGGTTTTATTCATGTAAACAGAACAACAATTTATTCTCTTACTTAAATGAATAACCATATTGCAATAAACATGATCAAATCATATTCATGCTCAACGCAAACACCAAATAACACTTATTTAGGTTCAACACTAATCCCGGAAGTATAGGGACTGTGCGATGATGATCATATCAATCTTGGAACCACTTCCAACACACATCATCACATCACGCTTAACTAGTCTCTGTTCATTCTGCAACTACCGTTTCGAGTTACTACTCTTAGCAATTGAACCAGTATCAAATACCGAGGGGTTGCTACGAACACTAGTAAAATACACATCAATAATCTGTATATCAAATATACCTTTGTTCAATTTGCCATCCTTCTTATCCGCCAAATACTTGGGGCAGTTCCACTTCCAGTGACCAGTCCCTTTGCAGTAGAAGCACTTAGTCTCAGGCTTAGGACCAGACTTGGGCTTCTTCACTTGAGCAACAACTTGCTTGCCATTCTTCTTGAAGTTCCCCTTCTTCCCTTTGCCCTTTTCTTGAAAGTAGTGGTCTTGTCTACCATCAACACTTCATATTTTTCTTGATTTCTACCTTCGTTGATTTCAGCATTACGAAGAGCTTGGGAATTGTTTCCGTTATCCCTTGCATATCATAGTTCATCACGAAGTTCTACTAACTTGGTGATGGTGACTAGAGAATTCTGTCAATCACTATCTTATCTGGAAGATTAACTCCCACTTGATTCAAGTGATTGTAGTACCCCAGACAATCTGAGCACATGCTCACTGCTTGAGCTATTCTCCTCCATCTTTTTAGCCATAGAACTTGTTGGAGACTTCATATCTCTCAACTCGGGTATTTGCTTGAAATATTAACTTCAACTCCTGGAACATCTCATATGGTCCATGACATTCAAAACGTCTTTCAAGTCCCGATTCTAAGCCGTTAAGCATGGTGCACTAAACTATCAAGTAGTCATCATATTGAGCTAGCCAAACGTTCATAACGTCTGCCTCTACTCCTGCAATAGGTCTGTCACCTAGCGGTGCATCAAAGACATAATTCTTCTGTGCAGCAATGACGATAATACTCATATCACGGATCCAATCCGCATCATTGCTACTAACATCTTTCAACTTAGTTTTCTCTAGGAACATATCAAAAATAAAACAGGGGAGCTAAACGCGAGCTACTGATCTACAACATAGATATGCTAATACTACCAGGACTAAGTTCATGATAGATTTAAGTTCAATTAATCATATTACTTAAGAACTCCCACTTAGATAGACATCCCTCTAATCCTCTAAGTGATCACGTGATCCATATCAACTAAACCATGTCTTATCATCATGTGAGATGGAGTAGTTTCAATGGTGAACATCACTATGTTGATCATATCTACTATATGATTCACGCTCGACCTTTCGGTCTCAGTGTTCCGAGGCCATATCTGTTATATGCTAGGCTCGTCAAGTTTAACCTGAGTATTCCGCGTGTGCAACTATTTTGCACCCGCTGTATTTGAACATAGAGCCTATCACACCCGATCATCACGTGGTGTCTCAGCACGAAGAACTTTCGCAACGGTGCATACTGAGGGAGAACACTTGTACCTTGATAATTAGTGAGAGATCATCTTATAAAGCTACCATCGAACTAAGCAAAATAAGATGTATAAAAGATAAACATCACATGCAATCAAAATATGTGACATGATATGGCCATCATCATCTTGTGCCTTTGATCTCCATCTCCAAAGCATTGTCATGATTTCCATCGTCACCAGCATGACACCATGATCTCCATCATCTTGATCTATATTAATGTGTCATCACATGGTCGTCTCGCCAACTATTGCTCTTGCAACTATTGCTATCGCATAGCGATAAAGTAAAGCAATTATTTGGCGCTTGCATCTTATGCAATAAAGAGACAACCATAAGGCTTCTGCCAGTTGCCGATAACTTCAAAAAAAACATGATCATTTTATACAACAACTTATATCTCATCACGTCTTGACCATATCACATCACAACATGCCCTGCAAAAACAAGTTAGACGTCCTCTACTTTGTTGTTGAAAGTTTTACGTGGCTGCTACGGGCTGAGCAAGAACCGTTCTTACCTACACATCAAAACCACAACGATAGTTTGTCAAGTTAGTGCTGTTTTAACCTTCTCAAGGACCGGGCGTAGCCACACTCGATTCAACTAAAGTTGGAGAAACTGACACCCGCTAGTCACCTGTGTGCATAGCACGGCGGTAAAACCAGTCTCGTGTAAGCGTACGCGTAATGTCGGTCCGGGCCGCTTCATCCAACAATACCGCCGAACCAAAGTGTGACATGCTGGTAAGCAGTATGACTTATATCGCCCACAACTCACTTGTGTTCTACTCGTGCATATTACATCAACGCATAAAACTTGGCTCGGATGGCACTGTTGGGGAACGTAGTAATTTCAAAAATTTCCTACGCACACGCAAGATCATGGTGATGCATAGGAACGAGAGGGGAGAGTGTTGTCCATGTACCCTCGTAGACCGAAAGCGGAAGCGTTAGCACAACGCGGTTGATGTAGTCATACGTCTTCATGATCCAACCGATCAAGTACCAAACGTATGGCACCTCCGAGTTCTGCACACGTTCAACTCGATGACGTCCCTTGAACTCTGATCCAGCCGAGTGTTGAGGAGAGTTTTGTCAGCACGACGGCGTGGTGATGATGATGATGTTCTACCGATGCAGGGCTTCGCCTAAGCACCGCTACGATATGATCGAGGTAGATTATGGTGGAGGGGGGCACCGCACACGGCTAAGAGATCAAGATATCAATTGTTGTGTCTATGGGGTGCCCCTGGCCACGTATATAAAGGAGTGGAGGAGGGGAGGAGCCGGCCCTCTCTATGGCGCGCCATAGGGGAGTCCTACTCCCATCGGGAGTAGGATTCCCCTTTTTCTAGTAGAACTAGGATCCCTTCCAAGTAGTAGGAGTAGGAGAGAAGGAAAGGGAATGGAAAAGGAGAAGGAAGGAAGGGCCCCCCTGCCTCCCTAGTCCAATTCGGACCAGCCCATGGGGAGGGGTGCGGCCACCCTTTGAGGCCTTTCTCTCCTTTCCCGTATGGCCCATTAAGGCCCAATACGAATTCCCGTAACTCCCTGGTGCTCCCGAAAATACCCGAATCACTCGGAACCTTTTCGATGTCCGAATATAGTCGTCCAATATATCGATCTTTACGTCTCGACCATTTTGGGACTCCTCGTCATGTCCCCGATCTCATCCGAGACTCCGAACTACCTTCGGTACATCAAAACACATAAACTCATAATATAACCGTCATCGAACTTTAAGCGTGCGGACCCTACGGGTTCAAGAACTATGTAGACATGACCGAGGCACGTCTCCGGTCAATAACCAATAGCGGAACCTGGATGCTCATATTGGCTCCTACATATTCTACGAAGATCTTTATCGGTCAAACCGCATAACAACATACGTTGTTCCCTTTGTCATCGGTATGTTACTTGCCCGAGATTCAATCGTCGGTATCTCAATACCTAGTTCAATCTCGTTACCGGCAAGTCTCTTCACTCGTTCCGTAATACATCATCCCGCAATTAACTCATTAGTTGCAATGCTTGCAAGGCTTATAGTGATGTGCATTACCGAGTGGGCCCAGAGATACCTCTCCGACAATCGAAGTGACAAATCCTAATCTCGAAATACGCCAACCCAACGAGTACCTTCGGAGACACCTGTAGAGCACCTTTATAATCACCCAGCTACGTTGTGACGTTTGGTGGCACACAAAGTGTTCCTCCGGTAAACGGGAGTTGCATAATCTCATAGTCATAGAAACATGTATAAGTCATGAAGAAAGCAATAGCAACAAACTAAACGATCAAGTGCTAAGCTAGCTGAATGGGTCAAGTCAATCACATCATTCTCCTAATGATGTGATCACGTTAATCAAATGACAACTCATGTCTATGGCTAGGAAACATAACCATCTTTGATCAACGAGCTAGTCAAGTAGAGGCATACTAGTGACACTCTGTTTGTCTATGTATTCACACATGTATTATGTTTCCGGTTAATACAATTCTAGCATGAATAATAAACATTTATCATGATATAAGGAAATAAATAATAACTTTATTATTGCCTCTAGGGCATATTTCCTTCAGTACTAAACGTAAACTTAGTACATGTATGAATACATAGACAAAAAGAGTGTCACTAGTTTGCCTCTACTTGACTAGCTCGTTGAATCAAAGATGGTTATGTTTCCTAACCATATACATGAGTTGTCATTTGATTAACAGGATCACATCATTAGAGAATGATGTGATTGACTGGACCCATCTGTTAGCTTAGCACGATGATCATTTAGTTTGTTGCTATTGCTTTCTTCATGACTTATACATATTCCTATGACTATGAGATTATGCAACTCTCGAGTACCGGAGGAACACTTTGTGTGCTACCAAACGTCACAACGTAACTGGGTGATTATAAAGGTGCTCTACAGGTGTCTCCGATGGTACTTGTTGAGTTGACATAGATCGAGATTAGGATTTGTCACTCTGATTGTCGGAGAGGTATCTCTGGGCCCTCTCGGTAATGCACATCACTATAAGCCTTGCAAGCATTGTGACTAATGAGTTAGTTGCGGGATGACGCATCACGGAACAAGTAAAGAAACTTGCCGGTAATGAGACTGAACTAGGTATTGAGATACCGGCGATCGAATCTCGGGCAAGTAACATACCGATGACAAAGGGAACAATGTATACCGTTATGCGGTTTGACCGATAAAGTTCTTCATAGAATATGTAGGAGCCAATATGAGCATCCAGGTTCCGCTATTGGTTATTGATCGGAGACATGTCTCGGTCATGTCTACATAGTTCTCGAACCCGTAGGGTCCGCACGCTTAACATTCGATGACGATCGGTAATATGAGTTTATGTGTTTTGATGTACCGAAGATAGTTCGGAGTCCCGGATGAGATCGGGGACATGACGAGGAGTCTCAAAATGGTCGAGACGTAAAGATCGATATATAGGACGACTATATTCGGACATCGGAAAGATTCCGAGTGATTCAGGTGTTTTTTGGAGTATCGGAGAGTTACGAGAATTCGCCGGGGAGTATATGGGCCTTATTGGGCTTTAGGGGAAAGAGAGAGGGGAGACTGTGCGCACCCCAAGGCTTAGTCTGAATTGGATTACGGAGAGGGCGGTGCCCCCTCCTTCCTTCTCTTCTCTTTTCCCTTTCTTCTCTCCAACTCCTACTACATGGAAGGGGGGAATCCTACTCCCGGTGGGAGTAGGACTCCCCTTGGGGCGCGCCTAGGAGGGCCGGCCTCTCCCCCTCCTCCACTCCTTTATATACGTGGCCAGGGGCACCCCATAGACACACAAGTTGATCAGTTGATCTTTTAACCGTGTGCGGTGCCCTCCCTCCACCATAATCCACCTCGGTTATATCGTAGCGGTGATAACGAAACCATATCTAATAGATCGCAACATATCTAATAGAGTGCGGTTACGACGTTCGGACACACCATTACGCTATGGTATTCCAGGTGGCGTGAGCTGTGAAACTATTCTGCATTGTTTCAAATGAAGACCAAACTCATAACTCAAATATTTGCCTCCACGATTAGATCATAGAAACTTTATTTTCTTGTTACGATGATTTTCCACTTCGCTCTGAAATTCTTTGAACTTTTCAAATGTTTCAGACTTATGCTTCATCAAGTATATATACCCATATCTTCTCAAATCATCTGTGAAGGTCGGAAAATAATGATACCCGCCGCGAGCCTCAACACTTATTGTACCGCATACATCAGTATGTATTATTTCCAATAAGTCAGTTGCTCACTCCATTGTTCTCGAGAACGGAGTTTTAGTCATCTTGCCCATGAGGCATGGTTCGCAAGCATCAAGTGATTCCAAAATCCCATCGGCTTGGAGTTTCTTCATGTGCTTTACACCAATATGACCTAAACGGCAATGCCACAAATAAGTTGCACTATCGTTATTAAACTTGTATCTTTTGGTTTCAATATTATGAATATGTGTATCACTACTATAGAGATTCAACAGAAATAGACCACTCATCAAGGGTGTATGACCATAAAAGATATTACTCATATAAATAGAACAACCGTTATTCTCTGATTTAAATGAATAATCGTCTCACATCAAACAAGATCTAGATATAATGTTCATGCTTAACGCTGGCACCAAATAACAATTATTCAGGTCTAAAACTAATCCCGAAGGTAGATGTAGAGGGAGCGTGCTGACGGCGATCACATCGACTTTGGAACCATTTCCCACGTGGCCAATCTTCGTTTAATCCATAGCCCCTGTTTCGAGTTGCAAATATGAGCAACAGAACTAGTATCAAATACCCAGGCGCTACTATGAGCATCAGTAAGGTACACATCAATAACATGTATATCAAATATACCTTTCACTTTGCCATCCTTCTTATCCGCCAAATACTTGGGGCAGTTCCGCTTCCAGTGACCAGTCCCTTTGCAGTAGAAGCACTCAGTCTCAGGCTTAGGTCCAGACTTGGGCTTCTTGTAGGATCGAAAGTATGTCTAGAGGGGGGTGATTAGACTACTTGACCAAATAAAAATGTAGCCTTTTTCCAATTTTAAGTCTTGGCAGATTTTAAAAACTTAGCATAAGTCAAGCAATCAACCTACACATGCAAGTCTAATAGTATAGCAGCGGAATGTAAATCATTGCACATGAAGGTAAAGGGAGGAGTTTGGAGGGAGCAAACACAATGTAGACACAGAGATTTTTGGCGTGGTTCCGATAGGTGGTACTATCGTACATCCACATTGATGGAGACATCAACCCACGAAGGGTAACGGTTACGCGAGTCCACGGAGGGCTCCACCCACGAAGGGTCCACGAAGAAGCAACCTTGTCTATCCCACCATGGCCATCGCCCATGAAGGACTTGCCTCACTAGGGTAGATATTCACAAAGTAGGCGATCTCCTTGCTCGTACAAACTCCTTGGTTCAACTCCACAATCTTGACGGAGGCTCCCAAGTGACACCTAACCAATCTAGGAGACACCACTCTCCAAAAGGTAATAGATGATGTGTTGATGACGAACTCCTTGCTCTTGTGCTTCAAATGATAGAATCCCCGACACTCAACTCTCTCACACAGATTTGGATTTGGTGAAAAGATTATTTGAGTGGAAAGCAACTCGGGGAAGGCTAGAGATCAAGATTCAAATGGTTGGAATGGAATATCTTCGTCTCAACACATGAGTAGGTGGTTCTCTCTCAGAAAATGAATGTTGCAGTGTAGGCACGTTCTAATGGCTCTCCTTTCTAATGAAGGAAGGGTGGAGGGGTATATATAGCCTCCACACAAAATCTAACCGTTACACACAATTTACCAAACTTGGTGGGACCGAATCAGAAAACTCGGTCACACAGATTTAGTTCAAAATGTGAACGTTAGGTTTTTCAATGGGGCCGACATGTCAACTCGATGGGACCGATTTCATTTGGGTTAGGGCGTGATACCGATTACACAAACTCGGTGGGACCAATTTTGGTAATAAGCTAACCAGAGAGTTGATCAGGCAAACTCGATGGGACCGAATCGCTCATTTCGGTGAGACAGAAACGTTAAGAAAGGGAAACAGAGAGTTTGCATTACGAACTCAGTGGGACCGATCGCTCATTTCGGTTGGACCGAAATGTTACGAAGGGAAACCGAGAGTTTGCAATCCCATCTCGGTGAGACCGAGATCCCTATCGGTGAGATCGAAGTGACTAGGGTTTGTGGCAGTGGCTATGTCAAGTGAACTCGGTGGCGCCGGATGGAACATTTCGGTGGGGACGAGTTTGATTTTTCGTTTGGGACATATGTGGATATGAGAAAGTGGTTGAGGGTTTTTGGAGCATATCACTAAGCATTTTGAGCAAGCAAGCCATTAAGCAACACCTCTTCCCCTTTTAATAGCATTGGCTTTTCCTATGGACTCAATGTGATCTTGGATCAGTAAAAGTAAAATGTAGAGTCTTGAGCTTGAGCCAATATGTGTCCTTAGCATTTTGAGGGGTCCACAATCCTAATCCATGCCATGCCAATCACTTAACTTTCCCGAAATATTTATCTTGAAATAGCATTAGCTCAATGAGCTATATGTTGTTAATAATTACCAAAATCACCCACGGATAGTTGCACTTTCACTTCTTCACTTAAGCATCAACTTGCTTGCCGTTCTTCTTGAAGTTTCCCTTCTTCCCTTTGCTCTTCTTCTCGAAACTAGTGGTCTTGTTAACCATCAACACTTGATGCTCCTTCTTGATTTCTACCTCCGCAGCCTTTAGCATTGCGAAGAGCTCGGGAATTGTCTTATCCATCCCTTGCATATTATAGTTCATCACAAAGCTTTTGTAGCTTGGTGGTAGTGATTGAAAAACTCTGTCAATGACACTATCATCAGGAAGATTAAATCCCAGTTGAGTCAAGTGGTTGTGGTACCCAGACATTCTGAGTATATATTCACTGACAGAACTATTCTCCTCCATATTGCAGCTATAGAACTTATTGGAGACTTCATATCTCTCAATTCGGGCATTTGCTTGAAATATTAACTCCAACTCCTGGAACATCTCATATGCTCCATGATGTTCAAAACGTCTGTGGAGTCCCGATTCTAAGCCGTAAAGCATGACACACTGAACTATCGAGTAGTCATCAGCTTTGCTCTGCCAGATGTTCATAACATCTGGATTTGCTCCTGTAGCGGGTCTTGCACCTAGCGGTGCTTCCAGGACGTAATTCTTCTGTGCAGCAATGAGGATAATCCTCAAGTTCCGGACCCATTCTGTGTAGTTGCTACCATCATCTTTCAACTTAGCTTTCTCTAGGAACGCGTTAAAATTCAAGGGAACGGTAGCACGGGCCATTGATCTACAACAACATAGACATGAAAATACTATCAGGTACCAAGCTCATGATAAATTAGAGTTCAATTAATCATATTACTTAATAACTCCCACTTAGATAGACATCCCTCTAGTCATCTAAATGATCACATGATCCATATCAACTAAATCATGTCCGATCATCACGTGAGATGGAGTAGCTTTCAATGGTGAACATCACTATGTTAATCATATCTACTATATGATTCACGTTCGACCTTTCAGTCTTAGTGTTCCGAGGCCATATCTGCATATGCTAGGCTCGTCAAGTTTAACTCGAGTATTATGTACGTGCAAAGCTGGCTTGCACCCGTTGTATGTGAACGTAGAGCTTATCACACCCAATCATCACATGGTGTCTCAGCACGACGAACTGTAGCAATGGTGCATACTCAGGGAGAACACTTATACCTTGAAATTTAGTGAGGGGTCATCTTATAATGCTACCGCCGTACTAAGCAAAATAAGATGCATAAAGGATAAACATCACATGCAATCAAAATAAGTGATATGATATGGCCATCATCATCTAGTGCCTTTGATCTCCATCTCCAAAGCACCGTCATGATCACCATCGTCACCGGCTTGACACCTTGATCTCCATCGTAGCATCGTTGTCGTCTCGCCAACTATTGCTTCTACGACTATCACTGCTGCTTAGTGATAAAGTAAAGCAATTACATGGTGATTGCATTTCATACAATAAAGCGACAACCATAAGGCTCATGCAGTTGCCGATAACTTTCACAAAACATGATCATCTCACACAACAATTTATATCTCATCACGTCTTGACCATATCACATCACAACATGCCCTGCAAAAACAAGTTAGACGTCCTCTAGTTTATTGTTGCAAGTTTTAGGTGGCTGCTACGGGCTTCTAGCAAGAACCGTTCATAAGTACGCATCAAAACCACAACGATTTTTCGTCAAGTGTGCTGTTTTAACCTTCAACAAGGACCAGGCGTAGTCAAACTCGATTCAACTAAAGTTGGAGAAACAGACACGAAGCACGTCGGTAGAACCAGTCTCATGAACGCGGTCATGTAATATCGGTCCGGGCCGCTTCATCCAACAATACCGCCGAATCAAAGTAAGACGTTGGTGGTAAGCGGTATGACTATTATCGTCCACAACTCTTTATGTTCTACTCGCGCATATAACATCTACGCATAGACTTGGCTCTGATACCACTATTGGGGAATGTAGTATTTAAAAAAATTCCTACGATCACGCAAGATCCATCTAGTAGATGCATAGCAACGAGATGGGAGAGTGTGTCCATGTACCCACGTAGAGTAAAAGCGGAAGCGTTTAGTAACAGGGTTGATGTAGTCAAACGTCTTCACGATCCAACTGATCCAAGCACCGAACGTACGACACCTCCATGTTCAGCACACTTTGAGCTCGATGATGTCCCTCGAGCTCTTAATCCAGTTGAGGACGAGGGAGAGTTTCGTCAGCACGATGGCGTGATGACGGTGATGATGAAGTTACCGGCGCAGGGCTTTGCCTAAGAACTAGGACGATATGACCGAGGTGTGTAACTATGGAGGGGGGCACCGCACATGGCTAAGAGAAGACTTGGTGTCCCGTTGGGGTGCCCCCTCCCATGTATATAAAGGGGTGAGGAGAGGAGGCCGGCCCAAGGAGGGCGCGCCAAGGGAGGAGTTCTACTTGGACTCCCGGTCCAAGTAGGATTCACCCCCCCCCCTTTCCTTTCCGGAGAAGGAGGAAAGGGGAAAGAGGTGGAGGAGAGGAAGGAAATCCCCCCAACCCTAGTCCAATTCGGTTTGGGCTTGGGGGGCGCGCCTCTACCTGGCCGCTGCGTCCTCTCTCCACTAGGGCCCATGGAGGCCCATTAACCCCTGGGTGGTTCCAGTACTCCGGAAAATGTCCGAACCTTTCCGAAACCATTCCGATGTCCAAACATAACCTTCCAATATATCAATCTTTATAACTTGACCATTTCGAGACTCCTCGTCATGTCCGTGATCTCATCCGACACTCCGAACAAACTTTGGTTCATCAAATCACATAACTCATAATACAAATCGTGATCGAACGTTAAGTGTGCAGACCCTACAAGTTCGAGAACTATGTAGACATGACCGAGACACATCTCCAATCAATAACCAATAGCGGAACCTGGATGCTCATATTGGCTCCTACATATTCTACGAAGATCTTTACCGGTCAAACCGCATAACAACATACATTATTCCCTTTGTCATCGGTATGTTACTTGCTCGAGATTCGATCGTTGGTATCATCATACCTGGCTCAATCTCGTTACCGGCAAGTCTCTTTACTCGTTCTGTAATACATCATCTCGTGACTAACACATTAGTCACATTGCTTGCAAGGCTCATAGTGATGTGTATTACCGAGAGGGCCTAGAGATACCTCTCCGATACTCAGAGTGACAAATCCTCATCTCGATCTATGCCAACTCAACAAGCACCATAGGAGACACTGTAGAGCATCTTTATAATCACCCAGTTATGTTGTGACGTTTGATAGCACATAAGGTGTTCCTCCGGTATTCGGGAGTTGCATGATCTCATAGTCAGAGGAACATGTATAAGTATGAAGAAAGCAATAGCAATAAAACTAAACGATCATTATGCTAAGCTAACGGATGGGTCTTGTCCATCACATCATTCTCTAATGATGTAATCCCGTTCATCAAATGACAACACATGTCTATGGTCAGGAAACTTAACCATCTTTGATTAACGAGCTAGTCAAGTAGAGGCATACTAGGGACACTATGTTTGTCTATGTATTCACACATGTACTAAGTTTCCGGTTAATACAATTCTAGCATAAATAATAAACATTTATCATGATATAAGAAAATATAAATAACAACTATATTATTGCCTCTAGGGCATATTTCCTTCGTCACATGTATGGCCACAGAGTTGCACAATCTCGTTTGCACAGTCGCACATAAATTATCGTGAGAGGTGCTCACGCATGGTCGTGGAGTTGCACTCTCGTCGACGCAGTCGCACATGTATGGACACAGAGTTGCACAATCTTGTTCTCATAGTCATACATGAATTGTCGTGGGAGATGCTCACGCATGGCCATGGAGTTGCACACTCTCGTCGGCACAGTCGCATATACAGGGCCATGGGGTTGCACAATCTCGTCTGCATAGTCGCACATGAGTTTTTGTGGGAGGTGCTCATGCCCGGCCGCGGAGTTGCACACTCTCGTCGACATAGTCGCACAGACATGGCCACATAGTTGCACAATCTCGTCTGTATAGTCGCACATGAATTGTTGTGGAAGGTGCTCACGTCCGACCACGGAGTTGCACACTCTTATGTGCATAGTCGCACATGTGTGGCCTGGAGTTGGGACATTCTTATAGGATAGTCCCTCAAACGCAGTTGTGGGGGCTGCACACGCGCGGCGACTACCAGGCAGTTGGCCAGGGCACCGGGGCAACAGACGGAATTGCACATTTCACTGTTAGAGAATAGTATGGGGTGGTGCCACTAGTGAAAACTGCATGGCCTGGGCAACAAACGAAGTTGCACATCTCACTGGAAAGGGCAGTTTGGTGGTGGAGCTCCCATAGAGGAAAACTACATGTTTACGGTGTACGAGAAAAGTTGCACATCCATGTCAGGTAGTTGCACATCGACGGCTAGTCAGTTGCACAAAACGGGGACAAAATTGCACACACAAAATTCGTCAAAACATATGTAACATCCCAAATTTTCAATTTGGAATGTTATACATTAGGTCATCACTGCATATCATATTTTATTTGCTTTTGGCCTGATCCAGAAATTCTACGCAACTCAAGGACCCACAGAGAGAGTTGGGGATTTCATTATCTTCATATTTCAGTTTTTCTCAAATTTTGAAAATAGGGTCATTGATTTTATTTATTTTATCTTCAATTATTTCTATAATAAAAATATGAGAGAGGGAATAAAATGACTTTCCCAAAATAAAGAAATATTGAAGGTTTAATAAAAAATCAAGTAAGATTTTATTTCGGATTTTCTCGCTATTTTATTTGAATTTAGGAAAAAATGCATATTTTCAAAACTACATTTTAGGGCCAAGAAAATGTGCATCCTGTTCTAAATACTTTATTTAGACGGTGAAAATTTGTTTTGAAATTTTTAGATTTTATTTATTTTTCTAGGATATTTCTTAGTTCGGCGGGATTACTTAAAAAAAACTCCCGCGCGCCCGACTGGGCCGAAGGCCCAGCCGCCGCCGCCTCCCGCATCCGGATCAGGACCGGAGTCCCGATCGGCGCCGCCACCGAGTCCGGGAGGGCCACGCCGCCTCAGCCCCTCCCGCAAACCACCGCCGCCACCCCCCTATAAATCGACCTGGGGCCCCCCTGGAGCCCCACAGCCGGAGCCGCCGCCGCCGCCGCAAGCCATCGCCGCCCCGCCGCCTTGCGCCGCCGCTGCCAGGAGCCGCCGCCCCGCCACCCTACGCCGCCCACTGCCACCGGAGCCCCGCCGGACCTCGCCGGAGCCCGAGCCGAGGTAGCCGCCCGCCACCCTGGTTTTCTAAGAAAAACTAATCCATTTTTTTAGAAACCCTAGGTTTATTTTTTGTAGATCGGTTTTATCAGTTCTTTTTTTTAGTGAGCGTTCCTCGTTCGTTCGTTTTAACAAACGCATTCACCATTTAGTTTCAGATAACGAACATTCGTTCGTTAATTTGTTCGTCAGTTTTTCTTTTTCTCGGATTTTCGATGATTATTTCTGATCGCGATTTCTGATCCGATTTTCGTTTTAGTTTATCTTTCGCTCGTTTATCGGAATCAGGTGATTCAAGTGCCTGGAGTTTCGTCTCGAAACCCTATTTCCATTTAACCAACTCAAACAAGTTTTTGCATCTGTAAAATTTGACTTAGATCCAGATTAGTAAACGAAGTTTGTTTCTTTCGCTGTTTGACTTTTGTTGTTTCGTTCGATTTGATTCTTTTTGCAAACCGGAGTTCTTAAGTTGAACTTTCTGGTTAGATTTCTTATTTGAGTTTTACCCGTGCATTAGATGAGTACTTATTGTATGCTTGTTTGTTTGCGATAAAGTACCCGGAGTGCGCCGCTTGCTACTTTGAATCTATAGGTTTCGCGGATCATCAGCAAGGCAAGTAACACTTTGATCATACCTCTTTACTACCCAGTTTTTATTGCATTAGGTCAATCCTCAAACAATTGCATGATTAGGATCTGATTAATATGTGGGTTTTGGGAAGTAGATGAGGTAGAACCTATTACCTGTTTTATTATCAAACCCTTGGGAGTTACTTCTACATTTGCTTATTATGCCATGCTATGCTAGTAGACGTGGATTGGGTGAGTGTATCCATGACAGATGTGAGACTTATAAATTAATGGTTTATTTAAGGTGGCAACTTAAACACACATCTGGGTGGATTGAGGCACCTGGGTATTCCAACGATTGCCTGTTTTTCTTTATGGACCGCCACCCAGGCTCAAAGGGATCATGAGATTATTCATGTTAGAAACTTCCGTGTGCAGCCACAAGCTACTATGGGCTCTAGCATAGTTGACTAAGTCGTGCGAACTCTTACAGTGGTAGACTGGCAGATGTAGGGGATGTAGGGTTGTACTGTCTACCCGATCGTAAGGTGCTAGCACTTGTGAAAGACTATGTCTCGGTCATCCGTTTCTCAAACATCATGTAGTGCGAGAATCCCAACGAAGGAGATCGAGTCTTGTGGGGAAAAGTGCGCAAACCTCTGCAGAGTGTATAAACTAATCATGGTTAGCCATGTCCCCGGTTATGGACGTCTTGAGTATCTAGTACTTCGATTATCATGTGAATCTCATCATGTTACTTTAATTAATCATATTGGCTTTTAATGATGATACTTAATTGGGATTGAGAGGATGTCTATCTTCTCAATGTTTAACAACCACCATGATAGTTAAATAAAATTTATTCCTTTGCAGTAGGGAAAATTTGGCTTTATGCAAAAACTGTAACCATAGAGCTTTCCACCAGCCATATATGCATGTAGTATAGCTTTATTCTTTCATTTCTCTCTATGTGTTACATTACCAGCATATTCCATGTGCTGACCCGTTTTCGGGCTGCAACATTCATGTTGCAGACTTTTCAGACGACGAGTAAGGTGCCTTTAGGTCGTGGTTCTATACTCAGTGATGCCGTTGGAGTTGATGGACTCACTTATCTTCCAAGCCTTCCGTTGTTATCGTTATTAGATGGCCTTAAGCCATATTTATTGTAATAAGTTCTCTTTTGAGACATTCGATGTAATAAGTGTGTGATTGCTACTCTGTTATAAATCCTTCAAGTACTGTGTGTGTCAACATTACTGATCCAGGGATGACACTAAAGCACAGAGATCAGACTATTTGAGGTCTGGTCGGTACAAGATGGTATCAGAGCATACGCTGACTGTAGGACACGACCACTAAGCTAAAAGCCCTAGATCACTACTCACTTTTCTCAATTCTGACTCCTCATCTTTTCTACTCTTTTAGGATGGCGGATGCAAGGAACAAGTTCACGCAACCGGATGAAGATACACCCTTTGGACGTCAGTTGAAGGAAGTCACTAGATACCTGAACATCGGAGTACCAAGCTTCACCGGGACCTACAACGCCACTTTACCTGAAGAGGAATGCTGGATGACTCAAGTTCAAGTTCCAGGAAGGACGTTCATGCCCGTCACTGAGTCCATGGAGTTTTCCTTTGATGCACCAACTTGGAGTCTAGGAAAGAGCATGTTAGCCCACATCACTATGGGGCGCATTGGAGAAGTTTACCACAAGGATCTCAAGGATACTATCTACCAGATTTGTGGGCGCCGAGATGAGCAATGGGAGATGATCATCACCAGGAAGGATAGATCAATTGCAGCTTTCATCCAGGAGTTAAACCAGCACATTCGACGCCAGGAGAACCAGATGTGTGCAGACATGATAGACCTGAAGAAAGCCATGACCAAGATCACGGAGCTGGAGGAAGAACTCAAGTCTACACGCGATGGATACGAGGAGGAAATAGAAACACTAGTAGAGAAGAATGATGATCTGAAGAAGAAGCTAAAAGTGTTCATGGGATTTCCCGCAACTGGAGGAGAAGACGAAGATTGCACTTGTCCAGAGAACTACATCATCATCGACGACACCGACTCGGACCCAGACGATTGCGGTGATGACTATGTTGATGAAGCTGGAGCAGATATCATGGAGTCTTCATCGGAGCAGTTTTTCTAGTAGACCACCAAATCAGTAGTAGTATTCTCCCATGTGTCTAGTATAGCCCGAGCACTTTTTGTAACAATAGATAGACCGTTGCATGCCCTTGTTTGATTAATTGAAGTGATTTTGTTTGCATTTGCTTCATGTGCATATGGGTAGTGTTTTCCCTCTAGACCTCATTCTATTCTATATTCTCATCTTTTCTAAACCCCAGATGCCTCCGAGACGTGACAATGGATTTGCTTTCCCACCGGAGCTCACTCAGTTGATCCAACAGCAGAATATGTTGATGCATGTAGCGACCAGACCTCAAACAGTCTGATCTCTGTGCTCCGGTGTCATCCCTGGATCAGTAATGCTGACACCACACAGTACTCGGAGGATTTATAGCAGAGTAGCAATCACACACTTATTACATCGAGTGTCTCAAAAGAGAACTTATTACAATAAATATGGCTTAAGGCCATCTAATAACGATAACAGCGGAAGGCTTGGAAGATAAGTGAGTCCATCAACTCCAATGGCATCACTGAGTATAGAACCACGACCTAAAACTCCTTAATCATCGTCTGAAAAGTCTGCAACATTAACGTTGCAGCCCGAAAATGGGTCAGCACATGGAATATGCTGGCAATGTAACACACAGAGAGTAATGGAATGAAACAACTATACTATATGCATATTTGGCTGGTGGAAAGCTCTATGGTTACAGTTTTTGCGTAAAGCCAATTTTTCCCTACTTCAAAGGAATAAATTTATTTAACTATCATGGTAGTTGTTAAACATTGAGAATGGTTGACAGCATTCTCAATCCCAATTAAGCATCATCATTAAACATAACCCAACAAAATTAATTTAGAGTAACATGTTGAGATTCACATGAAAATCCAGGTACTAGATACTCAAGATGTCCATAACCGGGGACACAGCTAATCATGATTAGTTTGTTACACTCTGCAGAGGTTTGCGCACTTTTCCCCACAAGACTCGATCGCCTCCGTTTGGTTTCTCGCACTACATGGTGTTTGAGAAGACGGATGACCGAGACATAGTCTTTCAGAAGCGCTAGCACCTTACGATCGGGTAGACTGTACCACCTACATCCCCTACATCTGCTAGTCTACCACTGTAAGAGTTCGCACAACTTAGTCAACTATGCTAGAGCCCATAATAGCTTGTGGCTGCACACGGAAGTTTCTAGTATGAATAGTCTTATGATCCCTTTGAGCCTGGGTGGCGGTCCAAAAGAAAACAGGCAAGTCCTGGAATACCCAGGTGCCTCAATCTACCCAGATGTGTGTTTAAGTTGCCACCTTAGATAAACCATTAATTAAGAATCTCACATCTGTCATGGATTTCACTCATCCAATCCACGTCTACTAGCATAGCATGGCATAATAAGCAACGTAGAAGTAACTCCCAAAGGTTTGAAAATAAACTGGTAATAGGTACTACCTCATCTACTTCCCATCCCACAATTTAATTAGATCCTAATCATGCAATGTGTGAGGATTGATCTAATGCAATAAAACTGGGTAGTAGAGAAGGTATGATCAAAGTGTTACTTGCCTTGCTGATGATCCGGGAAACCTAGCGATTCGAAGTAACAAGCGGCGCACTCCGGATACTCTATCACAAACAAACAAACGAGCATACAATAAGTATTCATCTAATGCAAAGGTAAAACTCAAATAAGAAATCTAACCAGAAGGTTCAACTTAAGAACTCCGACTGGCAAAAGAATCAAATCGAACAAAGCAACGAAAGTCAAACGGCGAAAGAAAACAACTTCGTTCTAGCAATCTGGATCTAGGGCAATTTTACAGTAGCAAAACCTTATTTAAGTTGGTTAAACGGATAGAGGGTTTCGAGACGAAACTCTAGGCGCTTGAATCGCCTGATTCCAATAAACGAGCGAAAAGTTAAACTAAAACGAAAATCGGATCAGGAATCGCGATCAGAAAAATCGCGGATTTAATCCAAAAAAAAGAAAACTGACAAACAGTTAATCGAACGGACGCTCGTTAACAGAAACTAACCGGTGAACACGTTCGCTAAAATGAACGGATCGGTGAATGTTCACTAATTAAATAAACCAGGGAAAAAAATAAACCGATCTAGGGTTTCAAAAAAATAAACCGAGGCGGTTTTTTTAAAAAAAACAAAGGCGAACGGTGGCAGCTATACCTCCGGCGAGGTACTCCGGCGGGCGGGGCGGGGCTCCGGCGGGTCGGCGGGGTGCGGCACGGCGACGAGAGGCGGCGCGCGGCGGCACGCGGCTCGGCGGTCGACTCGGGGCGGGGTGGGGTGAGGTGAGGGCGGCGGGGGGTCCAGTATTTAAGGAGGGGGGTGTGCTGCCTTGGGGGAAGGGGCACGACGGGGCAGCTCCGAGCCGGACTCGGGCGGCGGCGGCGCTCCAGCCTCCTGGAGGGAGACGATAGGCGGCGGGGTGGGCCGTCGGCTGGGCCTTGGCACAGTCGGCGCGCGGCGCGTTTTTTTTTTAATTATTCCGCTCAGAAGAAAAAGAAAAAGAAATACTAAACAAACTCCAAAAATTCCGAAATAAATTTTCACGGGCTTCTAAAATCAAGCCTCACAAGGTGAACATTTATTTGGGACCTAAATGCAATTTTGAAAAACGCACCTTTTTCCTAAATTCAAATAAAACACCGAAAAACTTTGAAATAAAATCTTATTTGATTTTATTATTAAATCCTCAATATTTATTTATTTTGGGAAAGTCATTTTATTCCATCTCTCATATTTTTGTAATAGAAATAATTGATGATAAAATAAATAAAATCAAATGATCCTATTCTCAAAATTTGAGAGAACTCAAATATGAAAATATTAAAATCCCCAACTCTCTCCGTGGGTCATTGAGTTGCGTAGAATTTCTAGAATCAACCAGAATGCAAAAGAAATATGATATGCATTGATGATCTAATGTATAACATTCCAAATTGAAAATTTGGGATGTTACAAACCTACCCCCCTTAAGATGAATCTCGCCCTCGAGATTCGGGTTGGCTAGAAAATAGGTGAGGGTGGTCCTTGAACAAATCTTCCTCTCGCTCCCAGGTGGCTTCATCCTCTGAGTGGTGGCTCCACTGAACTTTGCAAAACTTGATAACCTTGCTGCGAGTAACTCGGTTGGCAAACTCGAGGATCTTGACTGGCTTCTCCTCGTAGGTCAAGTCGTTATCCAACTGAATAGTTTCCAAAGGTATTGTATCTCTCAACGGTATGTCAGCCATCTCCGCGTGACACTTCTTCAGCTGAGAAATGTGGAACACATCATGAACTCCTGACAATCCTTCGGGCAATTCCAACTTGTAGGCCACTTCCCCCATACGTTCCAAAACTCGATATGGTCCTACAAATCGTGGTGCTAACTTCCCTTTAACTCCAAAACGCTTTGTTCCCCGAAGTGGAGATACTCGAAGATAAGCTCTATCTCCAACTTCGTAAACTGTCTCCTTGCGTTTAGAATCTGCATAACTTTTCTGTCTAGACTGGGCTACCTTGAGCCTATCGCGAATCAACTTCACCTTCTGTTCAGACTCTTTAATCAAGTCAGGACCAAACAACTGACGGTCTTCAACTTCGTCCCATGACAACGGTGTCCTGCACCTCCTTCCGTACAAGGCTTCGAAAGGGGCCATCTTTAAACTGGTTTGGTAACTGTTGTTGTAAGAGAACTCTGCATATGGCAAATTGTCATCCCAACTAGATCCATAATCTAGCGCACAAGCTCTCAGCATATCCCCCAAAATCTGATTTACCCTCTCGGTCTGTCCATCTGTCTGTGGATGAAAAGCTGTACTGAATTCTAGCCTGGTACCCAAAGTGTCGTGCAACTGCTTCTAGAACTTTGAGGTGAACTGGGTTCCTCTATCTGATACGATACTCCTTGGAACTCCATGCAGACATACGATCCTGGTCATGTATATCTTTGCCAACTTAGCACTGGTGTAAGTGGTCTTTACTGGGATGAAATGAGCTACTTTCGTCAATCGATCAACTACAACCCAAATTGAGTCATAGCCTGAACGAGTCCTGGGCAATCCCGTGATAAAATCCATGCCTAGCTTATCCCACTTCCATTTGGTATCGGCAATGGTTGTAACAATCCTGCTAGCTTCTGATGCTCTGCCTTTACTCTCTGGCACACATCACAAACGGCTACATACTCCGCTATATCCTTCTTCATTCCGGTCCACCAAAAAATATCCTTCAAATCCAGATACATCTTGGTATTTCCTGGATGAATTGAATATGGTGAATCGTGTGCCTCTTGCAAAATTAACTTCCTGATCTCTGGGTCATTGGGCACGTAAACGCGGTCTTCAAACCATAGGGTGTCGTGTTCATCCTCACGAAATCCTTTAGCTTTTCCTTTGCTCAGTTTCTCCTTTATAGCGGCAATCTCTTTGTCAATTTTCTGAGCTTCTCTGATTCTATCCATCAAAGTTGACTGAATCTCCAATGCTGCTACATAGCCTCTCGGAACTATTTCCAAACATAGTTCACGAAGATTTTCTGCTAACTCCTTGGGTATTTCTCCCGTCATTAATGTATTGACATGGCTCTGACGGCTTAATGCGTCAGCTACTACATTAGCCTTTCCGGGGTGATAATGCAATTTCATATCATAATCCTTGATAAGCTCCAACCATCTCCTTTGTTCGAGATTCAATTCCTTCTGGGTGAAAATGTACTTGAAACTCTTATGATCCGTGTACACCTCACAATGATTACCAATGAGAAAATGTCTCCATGTTTTCAAGGCATGCACTACGGCTGCTAACTCCAAATCATGCGTAGCATAATTCAACTCATGAGGCTTCAGTTGTCTTGAGGCATATGAAACAACTCTCCCTTCCTGCATAAGCACTACTCCAAGTCCTCGACATGAAGCGTCGCAGTACACCTCATAATCTTTGGTCTGGTCTGGCAAAATCAACACTGGCGAGGTAACCAAACATTTCTTCAACTCCTGGAAACTAGCCTCACACTCCTCTGTCCATATGAACTTGGTATCCTTCTTTAATAACTCTGTCATAGGCTTCACAATCTTTGAGAAATTCTCAATAAATCTCCGTTAGTATCCTGCGAGTCCAAGAAAACTCCGGATCTCTCCAACTGTTGTTGGGGCTTCCCACTTGGTCACGGTTTCAACTTTAGCGGGATCTACTGCTATACCTTCATCAGATATAACATGTCCGAGGAATCCTACTTCCTTCAACCAAAACTCACATTTGCTGAACTTGGCATATAATTGATATTCTCTGAGCTTTCCAAGTACCAAACGCAAATGCTCCTTATGTTCCTCTTCATTCTTCGAATAAACCAGGATATCATCAATGAACACTACGATGAACTTATCCAAAAACTCCATAAACACTTTGTTCATCATGTTCATAAAATAGGCAGGTGCGTTAGTCAGACCAAATGACATAACGGTATACTCATATAGCCCATATCTGCTAGTAAAAGCTGTCTTCGGAATATCCTGTTCTCGAATCTTCAACTGGTGGTATCCTGATCGCAGATCGATCTTGGAAAATACCTTAGCTCCTTGCAATCGATCAAACAGATCGTTGATCATTGGTAATGGGTACTTGTTCTTGATCGTTACTTCATTCAATCCTCGATAATCAACAACCATCCTTAACGATCCATCCTTCTTCTCCACTAGAAGTACTGGCGATCCCCAAGGTGAAGAACTTGGGCGAATATATGCCTTATCCAGTAACTCCTTAATCTGCTTCTTAATTTCCACCAAATCCTTTGCTGGCATCCTATATGGTCTCTTTAATATTGGCCCTGTGCCTGGCAATAGCTCAATCAAAAACTCAATATCTCTATCTGGTGGCATGCCTGGCAACTCTTCTGGAAATACATCAGGGAAATCCCTTACCACTGGTACTTCCTCCTGCACAACTCCTGTTAGGCAATTTACTTGGGCCCTCTTTGGCACATGCCGGGATACATACTTGATCCTTCTCCCTTCTGGGGTAGTAAGCAAAATTGACTTACTAGCACATTCAATATTCCCTTCATACTTTGATAACCAATCCATGCCTAATATCACATACAATCCTTGAGATTCCAATACTATTAGGTCTGAGGGAAAAACATAGTTACCAATCCTTAATGGTAACCGATCACACCATAGACTAGCCACATACTCTGCTCCGGGCGAGGTTACTAACATGGCTGACCTAAGGGCTTGGGTTGGTAGGTTATACTTATCCACAAATCCCCTTGAGATGTATGAATGCGATGCACCAGTATCAAAAAGAACGAGTGCAGTAAATGACTTAACCAAAAACTTACCTATTACTGCATCGGGCTGAGCTTCAACCTCCTCCACGCTAACGTGGTTCACCTGTCCCTTGTTGAAAGGGTTCGGCTTCTTCCCAGAACTTCCATTGCCATTTTGGCCTTCAGGACATTCATTGGCATAATGTCCTGTCTTCGAACACTTAAAACAAGTGACTTGACTTAGGTCCTTCTTGTCTGGGGTTGAGGGGTTGGTGCAGTTCTGGCCGTTGCTTCCTCCATTGCCATTACCATTCTTGGTGCCATTGTGATTGTGCGAGCTACCTCCTCCATGGGTATGCTGAAAATGTCCTCCTGGTCTACGGGTAAAACATGGCTTCTGCTGAGCTCCTGAATTATACTTTCCTTGTCCATACTTCCTCTTGTGATTCTCAATTTGCTGCTGCTTCCCTTCAATCATAAGAGCACGATCTACCAACTCCTGGTAGTTGTTGAAGGTGGCTACCATCAACTGCATGCTCAACTCATCATTCAGTCCTTCTAGAAACTTCTCTTGCTTCGCTGCATCCATAGCGACGTCATCTGGGGCATAACGTGCTAACTTACTAAATTCCTCCACATACTGGCCAACTTTCCGTCCTCCTTGGCGCAAGTTACGAAACTCACGCTTCTTCATGGCCATAGCTCCTGCTGAAACATGTGCAGTACGAAAAGCCTGCTGAAACTGGTCCCGTGTGACAGTGTCTACAGGAAAAGTGGCTGTGAAATTCTCCCACCATGATGCTGCGGGTCCTTCTAGCTGATGTGCGGCAAACTTCACCTTCTCCGCATCTGTGCATCCTGCTGTGGTCAACTCCCTAGCTACCTTGCGGAGCCAATCATCTGCTACTATCGGCTCGGTGCTACTGGAAAACACCGGCGGATTCAGCCTAAGAAAACGGGCTAAGTGGTCAACAGGTGGTGGTGGTGGTGGGTTGTTATTGTTGTTCTCCTGATTCTGATTCTGGACTAGCAACTGCATCAATGTGTTCTGCTGCTGGATCAACTGGGTGAGCTCCGGTGGGAAAGCAAATCCGGGGTCACGTCTCGGAGGCATCTGTGGGTTTAGAAAAGATGAGATATAAGAATAGAGGGGTTCTAAAGAGAAAACACTACCCATATGCACATGCGGCAAAAGCAAACAATTCACTTCAATCAATCAAACAAAGGCATACAATCGATCTAACTATCGCAAAAGTGCTCGGACTACTATATTTACATGGTGGACTACTACTACTGATGAGGTGGTCTACTAGAAATATTCTTCGGTTGCAGACTCCATGATATCTGCTCCAGCTTCATCAACATAGTCATCATCGCTACTATCTGCTTCCAAGTCGGTGTCGTCGATGATGATGTAGTCTTCCGGGCAAATCTCCTTGGGTTCTTCGTCTTCATCTACTGGTGTAGGGCCTCCCATAAATATTCCAATCTTCTTGATCAGGTCGTCATTCTTCTCCACCAATACTTCAATTTCTTCTTCACAATCTTCACGTGTAGCCTTGAGTTCTTCCTCCAGTTCCTTGATTCTAGTCTTAGCCTTCTTTAGATCTATCATGTCGGCGCACATCTGGTTCTCCTGTCGTCGAATGTGCTGGTTTAACTCCTGGATAAAAGCTACGATTGATCTATCCTTCCTGGTGCTGATCATCTCCCAGTGCTCATCTCGGCGCCCACAAATCTGGTAGATAGTATCTTTGAGAGCCTTGGGGTAGACTTCTCCAATGCGTCCCATGGCGATGTGAGCTGCCATGCTCTTTCCTAGACTCCAAGTTGGTGCATCAAAAGAAAACTCTATGGGCTCAGTGACTGGCATGAACGTCCTTCCTGGAAATTGAACTTGAATCATCCAGCGCTCTTCTTCAGGTAAAGTGGCGTTGTAGGTTCCCGTGAAGCTTGGTACTCCTATGTTCAGGTATCTAGTGACTTCCTTCAAGTGTCGTCCAAAGGGTGTATCTTCATCCGGTTGTGTGAACTTGTTCCTTGCATCCGCCATCCTAAAGAGTAGAAAAGATGAGAAGTCAGAAGAGAAGAGAGTGAATAGTGATGTGGGTCTTTTAGCTTAGTGGTCGTGTCCTACAGCCAGCGTGTGCTCTGATACCATCTCTGTAGCGACCAGACCTCAAACAGTCTGATCTCTATGCTCCGGTGTCATCCCTAGATGAGTAATGCTGACACCACACAGTACTCGGAGGATTTATAGCAGAGTAGCAATCACACACTTATTACATCGAGTGTCTCAAAAGAGAACTTATTACAATAAATATGGCTTAAGGCCATCTAATAACGATAACAGTGGAAGGCTTGGAAGATAAGTGAGTCCATCAACTCCAACGGCATCACTGAGTATAGAACCACGACCTAAAACTCCTTAATCGTCGTCTGAAAAGTCTGCAACATTAACGTTGCAGCCCGAAAATGGGTCAGCACATGGAATATGCTGGCAATGTAACACATAGAGAGTAATGGAATGAAACAGCTATACTATATGCATATTTGGCTGGTGGAAAGCTCTATGGTTACAGTTTTTGCGTAAAGACAATTTTTCCCTACTTCAAAAGAATAAATTTATTTAACTATCATGGTAGTTGTTAAACATTGAGAATGGTTGACAGCATTCTCAATCCCAATTAAGCATCATCATTAAACATAACCCAACAAAATTAATTTAGAGTAACATGTTGAGATTCACATGAAAATCCAGGTACTAGATACTCAAGATGTCCATAACCGGGGACACAGCTAATCATGATTAGTTTGTTACACTCTGTAGAGGTTTGCGCACTTTTCCCCACAAGACTCGATCGCCTCCGTTTGGTTTCTCGTACTACATGGTGTTTGAGAAGACGGATGACCGAGACATAGTCTTTCAGAAGCGCTAGCACCTTACGATCGGGTAGACCGTACCACCTACATCCCCAACATCTGCTAGTCTACCACTGTAAGAGTTCGCACAACTTAGTCAACTATGCTAGAGCCCATAATAGCTTGTGGCTGCACATGGAAGTTTCTAGTATGAATAGTCTTATGATCCCTTTGAGCCTGGGTGACGGTCCAAAAGAAAACAGGCAAGTCCTGGAATACCCAGGTGCCTCAATCCACCCAGATGTGTGTTTAAGTTGCCACCTTAGATAAACCATTAATTAACAATCTCACATCTATCATGGATTTCACTCACCCAATCCACGTCTACTAGCATAGCATGGCATAATAAGCAACGTAGAAGTAACTCCCAAAGGTTTGAAAATAAACTGGTAATAGGTACTACCTCATCTACTTCCCATCCCACAATTTAATTAGATCCTAATCATGCAATGTGTGAGGATTGATCTAATGCAATAAAACTGGGTAGTAGAGAAGGTATGATCAAAGTGTTACTTGCCTTGCTGATGATCCGGGAAACCTAGCGATTCGAAGTAACAAGCGGCGCACTCCGGATACTCTATCGCAAACAAACAAACGAGCATACAATAAGTACTCATCTAATGCACAGGTAAAACTCAAATAAGAGATCTAACCAGAAGGTTCAACTTAAGAACTCCGGTTGGCAAAAGAATCAAATCGAACAAAGCAACGAAAGTCAAACGGCGAAAGAAAACAACTTCATTCTAGCAATTTGGATCTAGGGCAATTTTATAGTAGCAAAACCTTGTTTAAGTTGGTTAAACGGATAGAGGGTTTCGAGACGAAACTCTAGGCGCTTGAATCGCCTGATTCTGATAAACGAGCGAAAAGTTAAACTAAAATGAAAATCGGACCAGGAATCGCGATCAGAAAAATCGCGGATTTAATCCGAGAAAAAGAAAACTGACGAACAGTTAATCGAACGGACGTTCGTTAACAGAAACTAACTGGTGAACACGTTCGCTAAAACGAACGGATCGGTGAACGTTCACTAATTAAATAAACCAGGGAAAAAAAATAAACCGATCTAGGGTTTCAAAAAAAATAAACCGAGGCGGTTTTTTAAAAAACACGAACGGCGAACGGCGGCGGCTATACCTCCGGCGAGGTACTCCGGCGGGCGGGGCGGGGCTCCGGCGGGTCGGTGGGGTGCGGCGCGGCGA
>NC_041392.1:518458773-518464408 GCF_002162155.2 Triticum dicoccoides | reverse complement strand
GCTCGGCGGGCGGCTCGGGGCGGGGTGGGGTGAGGTGAGGGCGGCGGGGGGTCCGGTATTTAAGAAGGGGGGGTGTGCTGCCTTGGGGGAGGGGGCACGACGGGGCGGCTCCGAGCCGGACTCGGGCGGCAGCGGCGCTCCAGTCTCTTGGAGGGAGACGGCAGGCGGCGGGGTGGGCCGTCGGCTGGTCCTTGGCCCAGTCGGCGCATTTTTTTTAAATTATTCCGCTCGGAAGAAAAAGAAAAAGAAATACTAAACGGACTCCAAAAATTCCAAAATAAATTTTCACGGGCTTCTAAAATCAAGCTTCACAAGGTGAACATTTATTTGGGACCTAAATGCAATTTTGAAAAACGCACCTTTTTCCTAAATTCAAATAAAACACCGAAAAACTCCAAAATAAAATCTTATTTAATTTTATTATTAAATCCTCAATATTTCTTTATTTTGGGAAAGTCATTTTATTCCCTCTCTCATATTTTTGTGATAGAAATAATTGATGCTAAAATAAATAAAATCAAATGATCCTATTCTCAAAATTTGAGGGAACTCAAATATGAAAATATCAAAATCCCCAACTCTCTCCGTGGGTCATTGAGTTGCGTAGAATTTCTAGGATCAACCAGAATGCAAAAGAAATATGATATGCATTGATGATCTAATGTATAACATTCCAAATTGAAAATTTGGGATGTTACAATGCAGTTGCTAGTCCAGAATCAGAATCAGGGGAACAACAACGAAAACAACAACAACAACCCACCACCGCCACCACCTGTTCATCACTTAACCCGTTTTCTTAGGCTAAATCCGCCGGTGTTCTCTAGTAGGACCGAGCCTATAGTAGCAGATGATTGGCTCCGCAAGATTGGAAGGGAGTTAACCACTATAGTAGCTGAGAAGGTGCGCTTTGCCGCACATCAGTTGGATGGACCAGCAGCATCATGGTGGGAAAATTACACTGTCACCTACCCTATAGCCACGGTGACATGGGACCAATTTCAGCAGGCTTTCCGTACAGCCCATGTTTCAGCAGGAGCTATGGCCATGAAGAAGTGTGAGTTTCGCAACTTGCGCCAAGGCGGATGGACAGTTGGCCAGTATGTGGATGACTTCAGTAAGCTAGCACGTTATGCCCGAGATGACGTTGCTACGGATGCAGCTAAGCAGGAGAAGTTTCTGGAAGGACTGAATGATGAGTTGAGCATGCAGTTGATGGTAGCAAACTTCAACAACTACCAGAAGTTGGTAGATCACGCTCTTATGATTAAAGGGAAGCAGCAGCAGATTGAAAACCGCAAGAGGAAGTATGGACAAGGGAAATACAATTCTGGAGCTCAGCAGAAGCCACGTTTTACCCCTAAACCGGGAGGACATTTTCAGCATACCCATGGAGGAGGCAGCTCGCACAATCATAATGGCCCCAAGAATGGTAATGGGAATGGAGGAAGCAACAGCCAGAACCGTACCAACCCATCAACGCCAGCCAAGAGAGACCTGAGCCAAGTCACTTGCTATAAGTGCCAGAAGACCGGACATTACGCCAATGAATGTCCTGAAGCCCGGAATGGAAATGGCAATGTAAGCTCTGGGAAGAAGCCGAACCCTTTCAATAGGGGACAGGTGAACCACGTTAACATGGAGGAGGTTGAAGCTCAGCCAGATGCACTAATAGGTAAGTTTTTGATTAAGTCATTTACTGCGCTCGTCCTTTTTGATACTGGTGCATCGCATTCATACATCTTAAGGGGATTTGTGGATAAGTATAAACTGCCAACCAAAGCCCTTAGGTCACCCATGTTAGTAACCTCGCCTGGAGCAGAATATATGGCTAGTCTATGGTGTGATCGGTTGCCATTAAGGATTGATAACTATGTATTTCCCTCGGACCTAATAGTATTGGAATCTCAAGGATTGGATGTGATATTAGGCATGGATTGGTTATCGAAGTATGGAGGGAACATTGAATGCGCCAGTAAGTCAATTTTGCTTACGACGCCAGAAGGAAGAAGGATCAAGTATGTATCCCGGCATGTGCCGAAGAGGACCCAAGTAAATTCCTTATCAGGATTTGTGCAGGAGGAAGTACCAGTGGTGAAGGATTTCCCTGACGTATTTTCAGAGGAGTTGCCAGGCATGCCACCGGATAGAGATATTGAGTTTTTGATTGAGCTTTTGCCAGGCATAGGGCCCATATCTAAGAGACCATACAGGATGCCCACAAAAGATTTGGAGGAGATTAAGAAGCAAATTAAGGAGTTACTGGATAAAGATTATATCCGCCCAAGTTCTTTGCCTTGGAGATCGCCAGTACTTCTAGTGGAGAAGAAGGATGGATTGTTAAGGATGGTTGTTGATTATCGAGGATTGAATGAAGTAACAATCAAGAACAAGTACCCACTACCGATGATCAATGATCTGTTTGATTGATTGCAAGGAGCTAAGGTGTTTTCCAAGATCGATCTGCGATCAGGATACCATCAGTTAAAAATTCGAGAGCAGGATATACCTAAGACGGCTTTTACCACCAGGTATGGGCTATACGAGTATACTGTTATGTCATTTGGTCTGACTAACGCACCTGCATATTTCATGAACATGATGAATAAGGTGTTTATGGAGTTTTTGGATAAGTTCGTCGTGGTGTTCATTGATGATATTTTGGTCTACTCAAAGAATGAAGAGGAGCATAAGGAGTATTTGCGTTTGGTACTTGAGAAGCTCAGAGAACATCAGTTATATGCCAAGTTCAGCAAATGTGAGTTTTGATTGAAGGAAGTTGGATTCCTCGGACACGTTATATCCGGAGAAGGTATAGCAGTAGATCCCACCAAGGTTGTCACTGTGACAAATTGGGAAGCACCAACAACATTTGGAGAGATCCGGAGTTTTCTTGGACTTGCAGGATACTACCGGAGATTCATAGAGAATTTCTAAAAAATTGCGAAGCCTATGACGGAGTTGTTGAAGAAGGATACCAAGTTCAAATGGACTGGGGAATGTGACGCCGGTTTCCAGGAGTTAAAGAAACGTTTGGTTACCTCGCCAGTGTTGATTTTGCCAGATCAGTGCAAGAATTATGAGGTATATTGCGACGCTTCACGTCGAGGACTTGGAGCAGTGCTTATGCAGGAGGGAAGAGTTGTTTCGTATGCTTCACGACAGCTGAAACCTCATGAGTTGAATTATGCCACGCATGATTTGGAGTTAGCAGCCGTAGTGCATGCATTGAAGACTTGGAGACATTTTCTCATTGGAAACCATTGTGAAGTATACACGGATCACAAGAGTTTGAAGTATATTTTCACGCAGAAGGAGCTAAATCTCACGCAAAGGAGATGGTTGGATGTCATGAAGGATTATGATATGAGATTGCATTATCATCCCGGAAAGGCTAATGTAGTAGCCAATGCGCTGAGCCATAAGAGCCATGTCAACACACTAATGACGGGAGATTTACCGAAGGAGTTAGCCGAAAACCTTCGTGAGCTATTTTTGGAGATAGTTCCAAGAGGCTATGTAGCAGCATTGGAGATTCAATCTACTTTGATGGATAAGATCAGAGAAGCTTAGAAGACTGACAAGGAGGTTGCCTCTATAAATGAGAAGATGAGCAAAGGAAAAGTTAAAGGATTTCGTGAGGATGAGCACGATACCCTATGGTTTGAAGACCGTGTTTATGTGCCTAACGACCCGGAGATCAGGAAGTTGATTCTACAGGAGGCCCATGATTCACCATACTCGATTCACCCAGGAAATACCAAGATGCATTTGGATTTGAAGGATACTCTCTGGTGGACCGGAATGAAGAAGGATATTGCAGAGTATGTAGCAGTTTGTGATGTATGCCAGAGAGTAAAGGCAGAGCATCAGAAGCCAGCAGGATTGCTATAATCATTGCCGATACCCAAATGGAAGTGGGATAAGCTAGGCATGGATTTCATCACGGGATTACCCAGGACCCGTTCAGGCTATGACTCGATATGGGTTGTAGTCGATCGCTTGATAGAGGTAGCTCATTTCATCCTAGTAAAGACCACTTATACCAGTGCTAAGTTGGCAAAGATATACATGACCAGGATTGTATGTCTGCATGGAGTTACGAGGAGCATTGTATCCGATAGAGGAACCCAGTTTACCTCAAATTTCTGGAATCAGTTGCACAAAACTTTGGGTGCCAGGCTAGAGTTCAGTATAATTTTTCATCCGTAGACAGATGGACATACCGAGAGAGTCAATCAGATTTTGGAGGATATGCTGAGAGCTTGTGCGCTAGATTATGGATCTAGTTGGGACGACAATTTGCCATATGCAGAGTTCTCTTACAACAACAGTTATCAATCCAGTTTGAAGATGACCCCTTTCGAAGCCTTGTACGGAAGGAGGTGCAGGACCCCATTGTCGTGGGATGAAGTTGGAGACCGCCAGTTGTTTGGACCGAATTTGATTAAGGAGTCTGAACAGAAGGTGAAATTCATTCGCGATAGGCTCAAGGTAGCCCAATCCAGGCAGAAGAGCTACGCAGATTCTAAACATAAGGAGACAGTTTACGAAGTCGGAGACCGAGTTTATCTTCGAGTATCTCCACTTCGGGGAGTTAAGCGCTTTGGAGTTAAGGGAAAGTTAGCGCCACGTTTTGTGGGACCATACAAAGTTTTGGAATGTATGAGAGAAGTTGCCTACAAGTTGGATAGTGATTTGACCTATGAGGAGAAACCAGTCAAGATTCTCGAGTATGCCAGCCGAGTCACCCACAGCATGGTTATCAAATTTTGCAAAGTTCAGTGGAGCCACCACACCGAGGATGAAGCCACCTGGGAGCGAGAGGAAAAACTGTTGAAGGACCACCCTCACCTATTTTCTAGCCAACCCGAATCTCGAGGGCGAGATTCATCTTAAGGGGGGTAGGTTTGTAACATCCCAAATTTTCAATTTGGAATGTTATACACTAGGTCATCACTGCATATCATATTTTATTTGCTTTTGGCCTGATCTAGAAATTCTACGCAACTCAAGGACGCACGGAGAGAGTTGGGGGATCTTCATATTTGAGTTTTTCTCAAATTTTGAAAATAGGATCATTGATTTTATTTATCTTATCTTCAATTATTTTTATAATAAAAATATGAGAGAGGGAATAAAATGACTTTCTCAAAATAAAGAAATATTGAAGGTTTAATAAAAAAATCAAGTAAGATTTTATTTTGGATTTTCTTGCTATTTTATTTAAATTTAGGAAAAATTGCACATTTTCAAAACTGCATTTTAGGGCCAAGAAAATGTTCATCCTGTTCTAAATATTTTATTTAGACGGTGAAAATTTGTTTTTGCATTTTTAGATTTTATTTATTTTTCTAGGATTTTTCTTCGTTCGGCGGGATTATTTAAAAAAAACTCCCGCGCGCCCGACTGGGCCGAAGGCCCAGCCGAGCCGGCCCAGCCGCCGCCGCCTCCCGCATCCGGATCGGGACCGGAGTCCCGATCGCCGCCGCCGCCGAGTCCGGGGGGCCACGCCGCCTCAGCCCCTCCCGCAAGCCACCGCCGCCACCCCCCCCTTTATAAATCGACCCGGGGTCCCCCCTGGAGCCCCACAGCCGGAGTCGCCGCCGCAAGCCATCGCCACCCTGCCACCTTG
>NC_041392.1:518449102-518458451 GCF_002162155.2 Triticum dicoccoides | reverse complement strand
GCCGCCTCAAGCCATCGCCGCCCCGCCGCCTTGCGCCGCCGCCGCCAGGAGCCGCCGCCCCGCCACCCAACGCCGCCCACCGCCACCGGAGCCCCGCCGGACCTCGCCGGAGCCTGAGCCGAGGTAGCCGGCCGCCATCCCGGTTTTCTAAGAAAAACCGATCCGGTTTTTTTAGAAACCCTAGGTTTGTTTTTTTAGATCGGTTTTATCGGTTCTTTTTTTTAGCGAGCGTTCGCTCGTTCGTTCATTTTAACGAACACGTTCACCGTTTAGTTTCAGATAACGAATGTTTGTTCGTTAATCTATTCGTCAGTTTTTCTTTTTCTTGGATTTTTCGCGATTATTTTTGATCGCGATTTCTGATACGATTTCCGTTTTAGTTTATATTTTCACTTGTTTATCGGAATCAGGCGATTCAAGCGCCTGGAGTTTCGTCTCGAAACCCTCTTTCCGTTTAACCAACTCAAACAAGTTTTTGCATCTGTAAAATTTGACTTAGATCCAGATTAGTAAACGAAGTTTGTTTCTTTCGCTGTTTGACTTTCGTTGTTTCGTTCGATTTGATTCTTTTTGCGAACCGGAGTTCTTAAGTTGAACTTTCTGGTTAGATTTCTTATTTAAGTTTTACCCGTGCATTAGATGAGTACTTATTGTATGCTTGTTTGTTTGCGATAGAGTACCCGGAGTGCGCCGCTTGCTACTTTGAATCTCTAGGTTTCACGGATCATCAGCAAGGCAAGTAACACTTTGATCATACATCTTTACTACCCAGTTTTTATTGCATTAGATCAATCCTCAAACAATTGCATGATTAGGATCTGATTAATATGTGGGTTTTGGGAAATAGATGAGGTAGAACCTATTACCTGTTTTATTATCAAACCCTTGGGAGTTACTTCTATGTTTGCTTATTATGCCATGCTATGCTAGTAGACGTGGATTGGGTGAGTGTATCCATGACAGATGTGATATTGATAAATTAATGGTTTATTTAAGGTGGCAACTTAAACACACATCTGGGTGGATTGAGGCACCTGGATATTCCAGCGATTGCCTGTTTTTCTTTATGGACCGCCACCCAGGCTCAAAGGGATCATGAGATTATTCATGGTAGAAACTTCTGTGTGCAGCCACAAGCTACTATAGGCTCTAGCATAGTTGACTAAGTCGTGCGAACTCTTACAGTGGTAGACTAGCAGATGTAGGGGATGTAGGTTGGTACTGTCTACCCGATCGTAAGGTGCTAGCACTTCTGAAAGACTATGTCTCGGTCAGCCGTTTCTCAAACATCATGCAGTGCGAGAATCTCAAAGGAGGAGATCGAGTCTTGTGGGGAAAAGTGCGCAAACCTCTACAGAGTGTATAAACTAATCATGGTTAGCTGTGTCCCCGGTTATGGACATCTTGAGTATCTAGTACTTGAATTATCATGTGAATCTCATCATGTTATTTTAATTAATATTATTGGGTTTTAATGATGATACTTAATTGGGATTGAGAGGATGTCTATCTTCTCAATGTTTAACAACCATCATGATAGTTAAATAAAATTTATTCCTTTGCAGTAGGGAAAAATTGGCTTTATGCAAAAACTGTAACCATAGATCTTTCCACCGGCCATATATGCATGTAGTATAGCTTTATTCTTTTATTACTCTCTATGTGTTACATTACCAGCATATTCCATGTACTGACCCGTTTTCGGGCTGCAACGTTCATATTGCAGACTTTTCAGACAACGAGTAAGGTGTTTTTAGTTCGTGGTTCTATATTTAGTGATGCCGTTGGAGTTGATGGACTCACTTATCTTCCAAGCCTTCTGTTGTTATCGTTATTAGATGGCCTTAAGCCATATTTATTGTAATAAGTTCTCTTTTGAGACATTCGATGTAATATGTGTGTGATTGCTACTCTGTTATAAATCCTTCAAGTACTGTGCGTGTCAGCATTACTGATCCAGGGATGACACTAAAGCACAAAGATCAGACTGTTTGAGGTCTGGTCGCTACAACATACTCATGTGGGATCTAATTTTGAAGAGCATGCCGCGAGGGTTCCAACGGTGAAAGCGGATCTTAATTTCGATGTTTCATTCAAAAGTTATGTCTTTTTATTTAAAAGAAGTTGAACTCAAAAATAAATGCTTTCACACCTATTGGATGGGTGTTTCGTTGCATGTTGCTTTTTTATAGCAAATAAAACAGATTCTCTCCTAATTTTTTGGACGAGGACAAAAACTTACTAAAAGGGAAAGGATGCCACGAAGCGTTAGCGGGCAGCACGGACGAGACTTGCCTGCTCCCCCGTTGTGTGCCCATCCGTGCTCCCGTCTACGTGGCTTGATTTGATTGGAGCAAAATAAGGCTTGGCCCCACCCTTTTAAAATCAGTGGGAGATGATTAGATTAGAAAAAAAAAAGATAGCCGTAGGATTAAGTGGGAGCACGGATGGGAGCACGGGAAGGGAGCAGGCAAGCCGGATCCGCTGGGCACTCGCTAGACGCGTCAGAAAAAAAGCCATGGGATCGGAGTGGATGATAGACCTTAAAAACTAGTACAACACCTGTATAATTGCAGAGGAGCCGTTGTTGTCTGTTTTTAATGAACCGCATTGGAGTTGCCCTAATTGGGTAACCCCTTATCCCCCACCACCGTCCGATATAGAAAGCACGGCAACCGATGTATGGTCTGACGCGTCGCTAGACCCATGGTGGAGTCCTCCAAGCAAACTCGAACACAATAAGGTCTCACGACCAAGACGCGCAGACCGAGCACGCACTTGAAAGCGTAACCTTCCCACCACCGCCCGATCTAAAATCACCGCGCCCGATCTACGGGGTGACGCGTCGCCGGACCCATCGCGGACTCCTCCAGCCAAACCAACTTCTCATCCGGCAAGCTATATAATTCATGGAGAAGGCCTCAAATCAAAAGCAAACAGGACCAAGCTACGACAGCCGTCTCCCGACGAAATCGCGCCGACACCCAAACGATCCCGGTTCGCTTCCCTAGCTGCCTCGCCGCTCGCCGCCGGGATGTTTCTCGTGGATTGGTTCTTCGACGCTCTGGCGTATCTGGGGATGTGGCAGAAGGATGCCAAGATCCTCTTCCTAGGCCTCGACAACGCCGGCAAGACCACCCTCCTCCAGATGCTCAAGGACGAGGTCGGTGTACATACGATTCCGATCGATCTTGATCTCGTGGGGTTCCTGTTGATCTGCTGACTTTGTTCTTGTGTTACGCCTGCCGGTTGGTTATACAGAGACTGGCGCAGCACCAGCCGACGCAGCATCCGACGTCCGAGGAGCTGAGCATCGGGAAGATCAGGTTCAAGGCGTTCGACCTCGGCGGTCACGCGCTCGCGCGCCGTGTCTGGAAGGACTACTTCGCCAAGGTTTGCTCTTATTCCTCTGTTTCAGTCACGGAGCATACATGCATATCCTCTGTTTCCTACGTACGAATATCGTGAAGATCGAGGATCGAATATTTTGCCTAATTCATCTTAATTTGAACAGAGCTTCAAGATCATGTCAGTAGTAACCTAGTTTGCTCTGTTTATCTTAGTTTGAACCCTTGGGATGGCATGTTTGCTCCAAAAAATACATCATATCCGTGCTCAAAACAAGTTTATCTTCTTTCATCTTTCATCGAGATCTTATCTTGCTTGCAGGTCGACGCCGTCGTGTACCTAGTGGACGCTGCCGATCGGGAGCGGTTCAACGAGACGAAGCAGGAGCTGGACTCGCTCCTCTCGGCCGAGGCGCTTTTCGGCGTGCCGTTCCTCGTGCTGGGCAACAAGATCGACATCGCAAACGCATTATCTGAGCACGAATTACGCTACTACCTCGGGCTGGAGTACTACACCACCGGCAAGGGCAACGTCGATCTCTCCCACAACGGCATGCGGCCCCTAGAGATCTTCATGTGCAGCGTGGTCCGGAAGATGGGCTACGGCGAGGGCTTCAGATGGATGTCCCAGTACATCAAATAGAGGGGGCTGAGGGAAAGGCATCTCTGTTTTTTTTTTTTTTGACGAACTAGCAGGAGCTCTGCTTTGCATTAAGTAGAGAAACGGGGTTACACTGTCCAGAACACTAGATACAGACATACATACAGTGGTGGACCTCAAAGAAAAATAAAAATATAAAGAAAAGCCGAAACGCTACAGTTTGTTTGCTACCAGGAACAAAACAAAATCAGTTCTGGCCTTGCTTGGTTGCCACCACATCAGTTCTGTTTTTCTTGGGACGCTACGTATGTAGAGTATACATTGCAGTTTCCATGGCCATTCATCTTGATTGCTTAGTGGCTAGTTTGGCTTAGTCTTTTTGTCAGTCTGCTATATTCTTCAAGCCTAGATCCGACCTATACTTTTGACTCCTGCTTTGGTTAAATTTCGTGAGCTTTGATATATTTTCGCATATTCTGAAAATTTCCCAATGATGTTAAAATATTTGTGTGGGTAGGCGCACATGTGGTGGTCAGAGTAGGCAATATGTGTCGGTAATCGTTTTAACCCTATACTCAGCTAAAGTTGTGATTTCTTGTTAGACTGGTGAAAATTAAACCCATTGGAGAGGTGCTCCATCCAATTATATGTGATTCTACAATCGACCATCATTTGACATATAATCAAATTATACATTATGTCGATACTTAAATGTATTTCGGTAGAGATATTTCGATAGAGTATTATCTTGATGCTAACAAACCAATGATATTAATTGTTTTAGCGGATCTTTGTTTGAAATCATGGTCTTTCATAACAATCTCCAGCTTTCCCACTTCTATAGTTCAACACACTATAGTGGTGTTTTTCTATTGATATCTCTAGATATTTCCACACCGCCACATCTTAACCTATGTGCATGTGTGTGTCTTATTTTTTTGTGGTGCATGTCTATGTCATTTGAAAATGGATGCAAGTAAAATGTATTTATGCATGTATGTTTGTTAGAAAATTCTAAAACACCCTCTTTCAACACACTTGTCATAATTGACTCTTTTAATTTTGCCCATGTTACTTTGCTATGACTCATATCTAATAGCTTAAATGAACAACAATGTTTTCGTTTCCAAATTTAAATATTGCAGACGATATTGCTCTGCTTCCTTTGTATGCCGCATCGATCACACACGTAGCACACTAGGATATGTCTACCTACATTGATGTATCTCTATCCTACATATGTCAACATACACATGCATGTTGACGAATCGAAATAATCCATGCAAGTTGATAAATCGAAGGCATTCTATGTTGACAGTAGACATGCTTGACTGCATATTGCATGATGAGAATTGAAATCAACCTCTCCATTTTATTTAAGCTTTTATTATATCAATAATCATTTTATGTTTAATTTCACATGTGATTCAAACGGCTTATTTTTCCATGTAGAAAATAAAATTTGTACTCTTTGACCTAATAAAATAGATTTTTTAATAACATGATCACCTATGGTTAATGTTTCAAATCATAACCTTTGGTAGTCTTCCTAAAGTACACATGAAGATATTTATTTCAATTTTTTATGGAAAATAATTGTGTACTCGATGGATCTAATGACTTAGTCCTTATCTAATATCATAGATCAACTACTAGTAAAATTACAACTACCAATACATTTTTTGAAAATGATATTTGGTACGCCTATGGATTTCTCGGCTCTTCCCCGTGCTTGACTTAGTTTCCTCTCCCATTTTAGGGTGTTGCTTTCATGTTATGTCTTCGACTAGACCATGTCCCGCACCATGTCCCAACTACGTTCCTAAGCACCTCCCACATATGTGCCCCCTACTAGCCATGGGCACTACATTGCATATATACATGTGTGTGGTAGGGCCTGATCACATGGAATTTTGTGGGATCTACATGCTAGCGGTGGTCGAGTGAACTATTATTATTTTTCTATGTTATTATGTTTTAGTGTTTTCTACTTTCAGCTTTACCTTTTTGAATTTTTGCTTATTCTAGAGATTGTCGGAAAGTTGGGAGCTTCCTTTTGGTAGTAGAAAGTTGCAATTCATCAAGGTAGAAGCTTCTTTATGGTAGTAGAAAGTTGTAACTCATGAAGTTGCAGGTTGCGTCACAAGTCGCTTTGTTCGGTTGGAAGCGGTGATGAACTAAGTTGAAACTTGACGCTTTTGTTGTTGGAAGTTGTGATTAAACAAGTTGCAAGTTGGTTTAGTGCCATCTGCTTGTTGCGATTGAAAGATGTGATTAACCAATTTATTTGTGTGATTGAAAGCTGAAAATAACCAATTTAAAAGTTGGTTTTGTTGATGAGTTGCGAGTAATCATGTTGAATGTTTGCTTTGTTTCCATTGAGAGTTGTGATTAGAGCTGAAATAGTAGGGATGGGGCGTGAGCATTGGCAACAAGAAAAGGGAGGCAATCTTGCTAGTGAGCCAGAGGAGGGGAGACATCCCTGGAAGCTGGAACCCGGTCAGTATTGTTCTTCATGGAGACAACTTGTGGCTCATATAGCCTCATGCCTAGGATAAAGAATGCCAAAACGCAAGCGCCCTGCCAGAGATAGCGACTTCATGTACGAGGTTCAACGCGTCCTTTTTACCCTATAATTTCCCGCGGCGTCACATCATGCACACTCTTTATGGAACCAGCTTGCTTTCACATCAGCTAAACAAGGTGTCCTGTGGACAATAAATATTGTCAGAAAAATAATACTCCCTCCGTTCCACAATGTAGCGCATATAGATTTTTCTAGAAGTCAAACTTTATAAACTTTGACCGAGTTTGTAGAGAAAATCATATACATCTAGAATACCAAATACGTGTGCTTAGATACATCACAACACATACTTTCATATTATATACATTTGGTATTGTAGATATAAATAGTTTTCTCTATAAACTTGGTCAAAGTTTATAAAGTTTGACTTTGTAGAAAATCTATATGCACTACATTATGGAACGGAGGGAGTAGTGATGATGTATGGCCGGCGCAGACCGAGCAACATCGATGGTGGAGTCGAAATTGCTAGCCCATAGAGGAATGATGACGTGTGTGCGGTTTTGTGTGGGTTGTCAGGTCGGCCAAGTGCCTTGTTTTTCAGGCATGTTGTGATAATTTTTACCTGATTTTCTGTTCAACATGTAAAAGTTTTACGTGGTAAAATTTCGACAAAGACAGATGCTTCCAGTTTTCACTCATCTGCCCAGTATGCTGATATTTTACTTTTCTTTGTGGGGGTTCCAACACGCTGATGTGCGCAGCACATTCACACGAACAGCCTTGGCAACGTCAGCGTACCGCCGCCGTCCGGTCCGGTCCGGTTGCTTGCTGTCGCGTACAAACAAAATATAACCATGCCAAGCCCCGTGACTTCCCCTTCGATAGAACAACGTACAAACGCGTTTGGCAATATTTATTTTTGCTTCTAAACAATTCGACAGGATTGGCTTCCAAGTAGTCGCGTCGATCCGCCATTAGTTTACTCAAAACTCGTGCTATAAACCATGCTGCAAACATCAGCAGTTACCGTGCAGCTGCGACTCCACCAAGCCAATGGCTCAGCCTGAGGACAGGATCATCGCCGGCGTCTTCATCGGCATCGTGGCCTCCCTGCTCGTGTCCATCATCGTGTGCAGCCTGTGCCGGGGCCACCGCAACGGCGCCGCGGCGGCCGCCCGGGCGCGGCCACTGCCGGAGCGTGGTACAGTCACCACTACCGTGCGCGTCGACCAGCGGCAGCTTCGCCAGGCCTGCGCCGCCGGCGCGACGGCCGGTCTCCCGGCGTTCACGTACAGCCTGTCGGTGAAGCACAACGTGACGGGCGGAGGGGAGGAGGCGGCGACGTGCTCGGTGTGCCTCGGTGCGCTGCAGCTAGGAGACACGGTGCGGCTGCTGCCGGCGTGCCTGCACGTGTACCACGCGGAGTGCATCGACCCGTGGCTGGGCGCGCACTCGACGTGCCCGATCTGCCGCTCCGACACTGATCCGGCCACGGGCGTTGGCCGGCTACCACCTGCTTAGGCTTTTGCGTGGCGAGGGACGAGCATAGTACGTACTGCTTTACAGGTTCACACTGAATAGCTGTCACGGTGACGAGTGTAACATTGTTGCATTCATTTATTTGCTTCCTACGCATTTGAAAATTAAGTAAACTTTAGTATCTAAGCGACTGGGCAGAAGAAGGCAGGAATGTATAAATGATTTATCAATCTTGTTAAGTCTTAGTCGAGACTTTCGGTCGATGCTTTTTTTTTTCGAGGGTATGCCAAAGGCGTATCTTAGCTTTATAGAAGGGAGAAAAATATGTACAAGAGATTACACATGTGCTAGTTAGAGGTCACAAGTCGACCCTAACCCACCCTCCACACCACTCCCTAATGCTACTCGACTACTCTATATCTATACGTCCTCCAAACGCTCCTGCTCTTGCCCAAGTCCTGAGATCATCAAGGATCAGGTCCACCGTATCCCATTCGTTCTTGATCAATCCGGTGCCAAAAGCCCTCGCGTTCCTTTGCTTCCATAGCGTCCAACAGATTAGCATCACGAAAGTGTCAAAGCCTTTCCGAGAATGCTTCTGTATTCGCTTTCTACCTTCTGACCACCACTGCACCAGCCTCGAGTTGTTGGATGGGCATAAGTCAGCCGTTAGACCCATCCTGGCGATGCAACGGAACCACACTTGCCGCGAGAAGACGCATTGCAGCAATATATGATCAACCGTGTCCTCCTCCTGATCACACATGTAGCATTGTGAGATTTGGTCCTGCAACCCATGTCTGGCTCTCCTGTCTGATGTCCAGAGACGATATTGCACCGCGAGCCACATGAAAATCTTGCACGCAAGAGGTGCCCAACACTTCCATATTGCTCCGAAGGAATGGAATCTAGTTCCTCCCTCACACAACATCTTGTACGCCGAGGATGCAATATATACGCCCGATGCACTCCAGGCCCAGATGGGACGGTCCTCAATCTGATCATCCAGCTGGACCTCCATGAGTATCTCCCAAAGCCCGATGAACTGAGCGAGACCCTCCGTGCATAGGTCTCCTACAAGATCATCCATCCATGAATGCATGTGCATCGCCTCTCGCACGAGTCTCCTGTTTGCAACTTCCGTCCGCACCTTTGCCACCACCAATGGGGCAATCTCTTCGGTCGTTGCTATATCCATGAAATCTTACATTAAGATCCGTGTATTTTTTTTTAGTTTTTTTTCCTCTTGCATGTTATTTTACTTGACCGAGACTTAGTTAAATCTCAGTCGACTAAGACCTAATCACATCCATAATTTATTTTGTGGGCTTTGCTACACCTACAAAGCAATTAACATAAATGTTACGTAATTAGTCACATAGCAAATTGTGA
>NC_041392.1:518391132-518448931 GCF_002162155.2 Triticum dicoccoides | reverse complement strand
CGAAAAGTTACGCAAGCTTTCGTTACTCGTTCGTAAGTGTAGAATTTTCCATGATTTGTCTCCTCGAGAAGAAGTAGTCCAGGTGGCTTGGGTTCGGTTTTCAATCTCCCTTGATGAAATTGTAACTAATTCTCCTGGTTACTACTTCCTCGTCTTATAATGTAAGACGTTTTTGGAAGCTAGTCTATCACTCATTTATTTGTCTCATTTGTTATTTGTGGAGGCCGTGATGATTCTCTTTGGTCCCAGATTTCTTGCATATCGCTTGAAAGAAGTTAGATCTAAACATTTGTTTGCAAATATACATGCACTTATAATCTATTGGAGATATCAATAGATTTTCAATTAATTTAGTACATATGGAAAACATGACGGCAAGGCTAGCAAAATTAATGTCGTACTTGAGTTTAATCATCAATGTGGTCAACATGCATATCTATGAACATAGAGGGTGCTTGGATACGTTTTAGTCACATGACTAAGGGGGTGTTTATTTCCAGGAACTTTTTTGTGTAGGGACTAAAAAAAGTCCCTCCTAGAGACTTTTTTACCAAACGGGAGGGACTTTTTAGGGACTAAACTAGGCATTTGGGACTAAATGAAGAAGACTCTCAAGGAGAGTCTTTTTGAGACTTTTTGGGACTTTTCCAACAACGCCCCTCCATGCACCCATTGGCCCGCCACCCCATGGTGTTGTTTGATTGTTATTTTTCTATATACTAAGGGCAACATGGTCATTTAATAACCTCGAGGAAGGGACTAGGGACTTTTTAGTCTCTGGAAACAAACAGGGAGGGACTTTCTAGGGACTAGGGACTTTTTAGTTGAGACTAGAAAAAGTCCTAGGACTAAAGAACCAAACACCACCTAAAAGTGGTGGGACTAAAATTTGCTAGCCTCATCCATGTTTGGATCCAAATACTAAAGAGACTAAAATCAAGTTAATGAGCATTTATTATCCTCCAAACCCTCCAATCCAGAACTCGCCTGTGTTAAAGGAGAGGAGTTAAATGAGAAGAGAGAGGACTAATCCATATTTTAGTAGGGGTACCCCTGACTAAAAAGACTAGTTTTAGCCCCTCTTTAGTCAGGGGTGCTTGAAACTTTAACCTCTTAAAAAGACTATTTTTAGTCAGACTAAAATAAGTCCCTTGAATCCAAGCACCCTCATAGTAAGTACTATAAGCACATGAACCAAAAAAAAGTGGGCTGAACAAATCACCCATGTGGTTGGGAAAGTGAGGGTCGCGGTGTCGGCGTTAAGATGTGAGGCCTTCTTTGCAGCATTGCTGTTGTCGCATATGGTGTAGTCCGGAAAAGCCCCGTGCAGGGGGGGTGAGGGGGGCTACTTTCCCCTACAGTACCCCACGGAGCTATTAAGCAGATCTCCCCCTGCCCCCTGCCCCCTCCCCCTCCCCAATCGCTCACGACCACAATAAATTGTGTGTGATAACCATATTACACACTATAGAATAAAATAAAACCGTTTGTAGAAAAACCAGACATTTGCGGGCGATGGGCCATCACGCACGACCTAAGACGGCAAATTGTGTGTGATACCCGACACACAATTCAGTTTGAAATAACATGCGGAATCATCAGACATGATTCATTTGAAATGACAGTGGGCGGCCTTTAGCAGGCGGTTCTCCAAAGCTAAATGTCTGCGATTACAAACTTCATTGCACCCACCTCAAATACTCCCTCATTTTTATATACAAGGCCATTATGAAATATACATTTTGCATCTATACAAGGCCATCAACAGTAATCGAGGCAAAATTAATGATATTTTGTCGTACTAACAACCTGTTTAATACTTGCATGCATGCAATCATAATGACAATCAACTATTTTCTCCACTCAGTTTCTTTGCATGCATGTGGAGTATTAATGATCCCAGTAAACAAGAAGAATAGTTAACTTATAAAGTAGGTATTAAATTTTATATTGGTACCTGTAATCTGAGTTTGTGGCCTTGTATATAAAAATGAAGGGAGTACTAGTATTGTGTGCTATGATGAACATAAGGGTTGAATTTCACAATTGTGTGCGATAATTAGCAGCATCACATACATTTACACCACTTGGGTCGTGTGTGATATAGTTCACATGATCATTAGAAAAATGATTATGTGTGATACATTAACTTTCACACATGAGTTTTTGTGCAAAAACATGTGTACACACGTCGCCTTTCCTCCCAACGTTATTTTAAAAAATCCAAACGCGTGTGGCTGCCGCATAGCACACATGCCTGACACCCCCTTTTCCTACACTCCACCGTCTCCATTGTCCATCCCGGTCGCCTCTCTCTCACGAGGACAAAATTACTGTTCTGACCCACTGTGCAAAGAAAATCTCGATTTGACCTCGTTCCAAAAAAAATCGTTTCTGACCTTTTTTGGTGACGCCAAGGTCCATGGCGTCTGGGTTACGAAGCAGACGCCAGGTACCCTGGCGTCTGGCCCCTGGCCCGCACTGCCCGCGTGCCCGTTGACCTGCTGACGTGGCAAAGGGGCCAGACGCCAGGGACCGTGGCGTCTGGCCCCGGTAAGTGGATAACGCCGCGGGGCCAGCCCACCCATCCCAATCTCATCTTCTCTGGCGTCTGGTTCGACGAACAGGGGGCAGTTCATCGCCCCTTCTCTCCCTCCCACCACCACCCCCCTTGATCTACTCCATCAACCCCTCAAACTCACAGATCTGACCCCCCCCAAGCTTCTTTGAGGTATTCTCCCCCATTCCCTCCAATTTGTTTTTGTTTTCCCCTCTTTGGTTGGATGCATTATTCAACATTAGGTGATGTTAGATGAGTAGATGGTTTCTTTTTTTAGGAATTTTTTGTAGTTGATAGATGATTAGGTAGGCAGTAGATGATGTGTAGTTGAACATGTAGGTAAAATCAATTCCGTTTTGTGTATATGTTGTCCATAGGATTTTTTTTTTGAATTAAGAGGGGTGATGAATATATGATTTGTGTATGTAAAATAGACTTTGGCATACTATATTTGGTTTGATAGATGATGTGTGTATGTGTAGATAATCCTATTGTTGGCATACTATATTTGCAAAAGATATGGTGAAATTTGGTACTTTAGATGATATGTATTTGCATATGTGACACCATATTATTTGACAAATTTATTTGATTGAGATGATGTTGGTATGTTTGAGAATAATTATGTGTGCATATGAAGAAGATAAAAATGTGAAGTGGTATGACAATATAGTTGAATATATAGATGGCAAATTTTTTTATGCAAAAGAGATGATGAAATTTGATTATTGTGTGTGACATGATTTGTTCAATAGAAAGGCGGATGATGATTATGAAATTTATTTGATGGTGAAATTTGGTACTCTAGATGATATGTGTGCATATGTAGAAGAAAGAAATGATGTGGTTATGTTTGAGAAGAATGGTGTTTTCATATGGCATAAACTTGGAGAAGGAAATTGTTTGATATTGTTCATGTATTCATAGGTGTTTGTGATTTGTTTTGTAGGATGGCGGATGGTGATGGTCCTTGGTATGACGGATTAATCGATGAGTGGGATAAGGAGCATCGTGCTCGTGCCATTGAGAATGGATAGGTAAGAAGCAAGACTGGGTCAATTTTCGTTGTTTCTCATTTGTGTTCTTGTATTGATTATTAAAACATCACTTTATTTGCAGCAAGTAGTTGCTATGCGCATGAGGGGTCATTCCGCTGATGACTTTGATTACGACCCGCGGTATGAGGCTTACATTCGGAGATTGGGTCTTCTCCCATTCGTGTTGCAGTTTAAGCGACGCGCTCCGCCGGTGAACCACGCGGCGCTGACCGCACTTGTGGATCGTTGGAGGCCGGAGACTCACTCGTTCCACCTTCCATGTGGGGAGATGACGATGACCCTACAGGACATGGCTATGATAAGCGGCCTTCCTATCAACGGACAAGCTGTTACCGGTCGTGTCAGCGTGGGTAATTGGCGAGAACGGACTGCCGATTTAATTGGCATTCAGCCCGAGGGCCCTCAGGAAGGCAAGGCCGATACCGCGAAAGTGAGGCATTCTTGGCTAAAAATGGTCAGAGGAAACACCAATCCGTGCCCTCAGGATGCCAATGACGTGGTTGTGCAGCAGTACGCGCGGGCCTATCTTTGGTATGTACTAACCAAGGTAGTCTTCTCAGATGCAACCGGGAACTCAGCCCTCTGGATGTTCTTGGAGCTACTCAATAACTGGGATACCTAGTATAGCTGGGGTTCGGCCGCACTAGCATATTTGTATCGTCAGGTAAGAGATATTTGCAACCATTTATCTTGCATTTGTCATGCGCCTCCATATCTAACATGTTTGTTTGATTGCAGCTTGACTTGGCGTGTCGGAGGAAGGGAGATACATCCTCATTGTCTGGGTTTGTTTGGAGCCTATCCGTGTGGATGTGGGAGCGGATCCCGGTTGGACGACCCGAATTCAAGAACCCCCTCATGGCAAACCCACGGGGTAATCATGACGGGTTGCATGATGATGATCCATATCGGCGCCCTACGCTTGCTTACTACTGGGAACAAGTGACAGTCTACACAGGAAGCTCGCATGTGCGATACAAGTGTTATATGAACGAGCTAGACACCTTGACTGCTGAGCAGGTTTTGAGAAGTTCGATGAGATAAAATTTAGTCAAGAATGAAACTTGTAGCTAACAATGTATCTCTTTGTTTTGCAGGTATATTGGTTGCCTTATGTGGAAGATCGTGACTTTGTCTTAATGAGATGTGCACGCGTGATAGCCATCTTTGGCGGGTGAGGTGCCCAATGATATGCTTCTTCGCAGTCGAGTGGCACTTTGTAGACCGTGTGGCAAGACAATTTGGAAGAAGACAAGATATTCCAATTGAGGAGAGCAAGGAGGAAATGCTATCTCTGCATCGGTGAGCAAGCATGCCTTGAGTATGTAGTAGAGTATTGAATAAGTCAATGTTTGCTAATGCTTTGTTCCATGCATCATTTGTAGGTTCGATCGAAGGAACAATCAGGATATATCGGATTGGGCAAACAAACACCGTGCATGGATAGAATTTTGGAATCAAAGAGACACACTAGTGCAATCAGAGAATAGACCTCACAATCAGTCAGCATATCAGAAGTATCAAGTGTGGTATGCGGATCGTTATCGGTTAAAGCTAAAGCCTGGTTGGACTCACGAGGAGTGGTCGGAGTTGGTGTCTGAAGACCCGGAGACTGCAGAAGGTTATCATACCTTCAACACGGCTGTGAGAGACACCAGAGGGGCTCACGTTGACTATGCACCGATGCATGATGAAATGGTAGTCTGTTTGACCTATTCTAACAAACTTGCATGCATCATGTTGTCTTCTTTCAAATACATAAGTTTGGTTTGTTCATGAATTGCAGGGCAGATCGTTGCTTCTGTGCGTCAATGATGCCAATGTTGCACTGAGTCATCCACCTGGTGGTGTATTATCTGAGAGGACTCTTAGGAGCACGATGGAGGTGTGATCAATATATTATAAAAGTTTCTTTTCGCGGATTATTTATTTGTATCTCGTATCATAGCATATTTTGTGTTGTTGCAGAAGTTCAAGAAGCGGTTCCATAAGATGGCAGCAATGCTTTCTTGCCATGGTGCTCAGTCCAGTGACGTGTATGCACCTGGTACCCGCGCCAGAGCTAATAGACGGCGTTATATCCAGAACGATGAGGACATGGAGGAGGAGGTCCATGAAGAGGAGCCATCACATCAAGAGGAGCCAACACAAGATAAGGAGCATGAGTATGATGCAACACATCAAGAGGATCATGAGTATGATGTTGATGCTCCACAACCATCACAGGTTACACAACCGACACAAGGCAATGCTCGCTCTAGGAAAGGCAAAGCCATAGCTAAGACACCAGGCAAGAAAGGTAGAAAGAAGACATGGAATACACAATTCCATAGTCCGGAGTATCCTCATCAGCTTATCCCAACAGGAATGCAAAGATATAAGGCCAATATTGAGGCGGAGGAGGAGGCATACAACGAGGAGGAGGAGGAGGCTAGCGAAGAGGAGGAGCCTACACTTGCAACCATTGTGAAGAGAGGAAGGAGGAAGTGAGCTTCTTGTTTGGAAGTGCATGAACTAGGTGGCGTTTGTATGCATGAACTTGGTGTCGTGCTAAAAACTTCTTAGGTTGTCTTGAATTTGGTGTCTTATGTATGCACTTGGTACCATATGTATGCACTTGGTACCATATGTATGCACTTGGTGTCTTATCTATGCTTGAATTTGTCGTGATGAAAAATCTATGAACTTGTCGTTTGTATGCTTACATTTGTCATGGTGAAAGTTGTGTGAAATGTGCTATCTTCTGTGTTGTATGAACCTATCATATGAATATATATGTGCTATCTTCTTGTGTCAAACAGCAAGTTCAAAATAATCTACAGGGTCCCAGACGCCAGGGTCCTTGGTGTCTGGTTTCAAGTCAGGGGACCAGATGCCACAGTCTCTGGCGTCTGGGGGTCGACTGGAAGCAAAAGCAGAGTCCTGGACAGCAGAAACAGGGCACCCAGACGCCAGGGTCCTTGGCGTCTGGACCTGGTGTAGTACTTTTTTCATTTTGTTCATATTTTGTTCTAGCACCCAAACACCTATAGTATGGAATGACATAGATATTTTGTTCTAGCAAACACCTATAGTATCGAATGACAAACATTAGTGTTCACATAATAGCAAATGACAAGCATAGTTATCACATAATCTCAAATTACACAAATAGTCTCGAATGAGAAGTTCATCACATAATCTCAAATTACACAAATAGTCTTGTCATCATCAGTTATGTCAACCAATTTTCTTTCTCCGGGGCCATCTGACTGCTTCCTACTGACGTAGTACACAAAATCCTCTTCCTTCAACCCTTGCTTCAACATGAATTTAGTCTTCAACCAATCAAAAGTGAGGTCCACTTCACTAACTTGCACAACACATGGAGAAAAGCCTTGGACATGAACAACAAGGCTAAGCACCCACTGAGTACCATTAGCCATCTACAACACACAAATCTCTTAGTACCTAACCTATGATACATTAAACCACGAGGAAAACAAACAAACTAGGGTTTACACAAAACTATGATACTGGAGATCCTGAAACCAACCAATAAGTGGGGGTGTAGTTGATTTACCTTCTAGTTTCGAGTCATACGCATATTGACGCCTAAAAGGCAAGTCACGATCCATGTCCTTTTGCGCTATGTACGCATTCAAGTCACCAACATCATTACCATGAAACCCTTCCTCTTGCTCTTCGTCGTCATCATAAACATCTTCATCCTCTTGAATTACTTCGTCACTAGCGATCACCTCAACTTCATTTGCTTGGCTAGTTGGTGGTTGGCTAGAAGCATTGGGGGCATACAACTCAACCTCATTTGCTTTGATAGATGGTACACGGGGACGTGGTGGGGGATAAACATTGGGGGCATCAACCACAACCCTATGCTCAACAAGTGGCACCATTGTCCTCTCGCTCATGTCATCCATTGGGGAAGAGACATGCCGATTCAAATCAATGGTAAACCGAGGAGATTCAACCTTGGTGGCAAACAATTCAAGTGACTTGTCTTCCGATTGGGATACCTTTTCCTTGTATACATCCCAATGCAAATCCGAGGTGATAGGCATACTTTTCAAGCGAGATTTGGCTCCAACTCCAACATCATACCTTCCTATTAACTTAACATCAACATTGGTGTCCATCCACTCTAAGACTTGTCTCACTTTTGCAACAACATCCTCATAGCTAGGGCTTGTATCAAAAACCAATGGTTCCTCACCCGTGTCGGCATTGTTACTCAAGAATGCCTCCTTGTCCATGTAATGAACATTAACAAGTCTCTCCATCTAAAAATAACATGAATGGATTTAAGACTTCAATGAGAATTGGTGTGTTTATCCAAATACATCTAATTCTATCCAAATCATATCAAGACTAAATTATTGGTGATGTCCACAAAAGTATCACTAATTAACACACACTAAGCAAAGTTAACCCTAATCACTAACTAACCCTAACCCCCAATCTTTCTACTCAACAAGCATATATTCCTACTACACACCATGCATAGCACTATATTATCAAAGTTAACCAAGCCATTCACACTAACATACGGGAGAAAACATGAACTAGGGTTCCACCAACATGTATAAAATGCAACCAAAATAACAAGATTTGACAAAAAATAATTGGATGATTTGGGGGAGATTAACAAGAGCAACAAAGTGATGGAAAGATCCACCTAAGGGATGTACCTTTTGGAGAGGATTTGAGGGGGAGCTTGAGGGGTAGGAGAGAGTGTGAGAGCTCCAAGTGTTCTTCAAGCTCGGGTTGTGGATTGGGGAAAGTGTGTGGGGTGGGTCCCACACACTTTCCCCAAGGGTTATTCTGTTACCAGGGCCAGACGCCAGGGTCCCTGGCGACTGGCCCCTTTGCCACGTCAGCAGGTCAACGGGCACGCGGGCAGTGCGGGCCAGGGGCCAGACGCCAGGGTCCCTGGCGTCTGCTTCGTAACCCAGACGCCAGGGATCTTGGCGTCACCGAAAAACGTCAGAAACGAAATTTATTTTGAAATGAGGTCAAATCAGGATTTAGTTAGCCCTATAGGTCAGAACAGTAATTTTGTCCCTCACACGATGATGATAACGATGATGCCGCAGCAGAGCTGCCAACTTGCCAGTAGTGGGGATGGACCATCTGTCGAGCTCAGGGCCACGGAAAACGCGGCAGCGGCTACCGCGGTCGCCCTCATGGAGGTCGACTAGACCGCCGCTGCCAAATCACAGTTTGAACAGGAGCTGCAGGCGGCCATGGATCAGTCCCTCCGTCAATTCAAGCTGGAAGACTACGCCCGAGCGGCCGCAGATGAGCGGGAGAAGCGCGCGGTCATTCTTGTAGTCGATGAGTCCCTGGTTGAGGCCGAACGCAACGAGGTTTCCGCGGCTGCCGGTCATGCTCATAAGCACTGTAATTTATTTATACTCATAAACATTGTAATTTAATCAATATCGATGGACCCGTTGCGCCAAATAATGCAGAGACCCGCTAATCCATGTGCACATTGAAAAGAAAATTCATGATTTAGTTGTGGGAAAGCACATATGGTAACAAATTTAATTCCCGTTGGGCCAAATGGCACAAATTCCTATTTAAAGCCATGAGTTCTTTGAAAATATTTGTTTTTGTTGATAAAATTAGAGTTTTGCAACCACTTAGGATGCCAAATGCTACAAAGTCATATTTCAAACCTGAAGTGCTTTGAAGTCTTTGTCGATGAAATTAGGTTTTATGAACCACTTACATACCCATTAAAACCCTTTAAAAAACCCTTAGATGCTAAATGACGCAAAGTCTCAATTCAGTCCAAGAGTTGTCTAACATATTTTACATTTATCCTTTACATGCTACACGCTTCTACACACTTCATTGAAATTTGAACATAAGTGAACATTCATTTCTGTTGAGCCTACTATTTGTCCACGGAGGAGCATGGATAAGAAAAAGACAGAAATTTAGAAAATGTATGCAAAATCACATATATTTTCCCAAAAATCCCATAGAAATGTATTGGTCCACTGACGTATAAGGACGGTGTATTCTCATATTCCAGGGAATATGAAATTCATACAAAAAGAAAACATGAGACATAGATGGGGATTGTCTTTAAGGCAAAGCAAGTAACTAATCAAGAAAGAAGCTTGCACATTCCATTTTCCTGGAGTAAACATTGCGATGGCACACGACAACAAGGCAACAAATTGGAACTTTAACAACTCCACGCGATTTGATAGTCCAAACAGAACCTTCGTATGTGTACATAGGTAGCCATATGGAGGATAACCATATGTTAAAAAAGTCAATCCTAGGAACACTTTGTTTCAAAAAAGCAAGTTAGACAGCTAATAGTTTTGATAAAACCTCTAAAGATAGTAGAAAAAACTTCCAACGATTCAAACTATACACACTAAAAAGTTTGCCGGGAAATGAGAAGAGCCAGCAAAATATACTAAGTTACAGAAGGATCACCTGAAATACAATAGTGGCAACTAATTTGGCACGAAATCTGCATATATTCGAGTGCAATTCGCATCCTCTAGGCCATCGTTCTCACGCACTTTTTCCTACTAGGTAGAAAGCATATACAAAGTATGAAAAGGGGATACAGATTACACAACAAATAGTAGTTTCAGAGCTTTAGAAGGGCGTCTAATTTTGAATAGTATGTAAATGGGATTAGTATGCTTTCTACTACTTATGCAGAACTGGTCGCCGTACTACTTATTTCAGAGTCAAGACATATTTTGATTTTCTAAAATAAACCTGACACGAATCATCTGCTACTCTAGAAATTTGATTTATCACCGCTAACCAACATGGAACGATAGCAGAATAACAAACCCAGCACTAATGTATGGTATCTGACTTTCTGGCTATACTAAATTTCTATGTAAATATTACAAGAATTGGTGAAAGCAAAGGGTTGCTATGGTAAAACCATGGGAATAGAAAACAAAGGACGAAAACTGAAGACGGTGTTCGGATCAGCAGTGTTAGAGATATATGGGTTACATGTATTTAGTAGTCCAGGATTTGTAATCCGTCTCCTACCTTATCTCTAAGAGAGGTTTCCTGCCCCCCAAGTCTATAGTACTATATATACTTGCTCGTATTCGACAAGAACGTCTTCTTCCACTAAATGCATATCGCCTGATATCCTTCATTGCGGTTCAGCAAATAAATGATAGAGCCATCATTAGTAATAGAGATTCTTGGCAATTCTACTGGGGCTCAAGCAAATATTCCAACAAAAGAGTCTACTTGGAATACACTGGAAATCCACCTGATGCACCAGAACCATACCAATGGATATGGAAGTCCTGCAGCTTACCTAAACATAAATTATTTTTCTGGTTGCTCATACAGGACATGCTAAACACCAGAGATCTTCTCATAAAGAACTTCTATATTGAAAATAGTATATGTGAGCTATGTAATGATGAACCCAGTGAGAAATTGATGCATTTGTTTGTTAGTTGTGATTTCAGCCAATTTTTTTGGCTTGCACTAGGTGAAGGAAATATGCCCTAGAGGCAATAATAAAAGTTATTATTTATTTCCTTATATCATGATAAAAGTTTATTATTCATGCTAGAATTGTATTAACCGGAAACATAATACATGTGTGAATACATAGACAAACAGAGTGTCACTAGTATGCCTCTACTTGACTAGCTCGTTAATCAAAGATGGTTATGTTTCGTAACCATGGACAAAGAGTTGTCATTTGATTAACGGGATCACATCATTAGTAGAATGATCTGATTGACATGACCCATTCCATTAGCTTAGCACACGATCGTTTAGTATGTTGCTATTGCTTTCTTCATGACTTATACATGTTCCTATGACTATGAGATTATGTAACTCCCGTGTGCCGGAGGAACACTTTGTGTGCTACCAAACATCACAACGTAACTGGGTGATTATAAAGGTGCTCTACAGGTGTCTCCGATGGTACATGTTGGGTTGACGTATTTCGAGATTAGGATTTGTCACTCCGATCGTCGGAGAGGTATCTATGGGCCCTCTCGGTAATGCACATCACTTAAGCCTTGCAAGCATTGCAACTAATGAGTTAGTTGCAGGATGATGTATTACGGAACGAGTAAAGAGACTTGCCGGTAACGAGATTGAACTAGGTATTGGATGCCGACGATCGAATCTCGGGCAAGTAACATACCGATGACAAAGGGAACAACGTATGTTGTTATGCGGTCTGACCGATAAAAGATCTTCGTAGAATATGTAGGAACCAATATGAGCATCCAGGTTCCGCTATTGGTTATTGACCGGAGATGTGTCTCGGTCATGTCTACATTGTTCTCGAACTCGTAGGGTCCGCACGCTTAAGGTTACGATGACAGTTATATTATGAGTTTATGCATTTTGATGTACCGAAGTTTGTTCGGAGTCCTGGATGTGATCACGGACATGACGAGGAGTCTCGAAATGGTTGAGACATAAAGATTGATATATTGGAAGCCTATATTTGGATATCGTAAGTGTTCCGGGTGAAATCGGGATTTTACCGGAAAACCGGGAGGTTACCGGAACCCCCCGGGAGGTACATGGGCCTTAATTGGCCTTAGTGGAAGAAGAGGAGAGGCGGCCAGGGCTGGGCCGCGCGCCCCTCCCCCCTAGTCCGAATAGGACAAGGAGAGAGGGGGCCGGTGCCCCCCTCCTTCTCTCTCTCTCTTCGTTCCCACCTCGCAAATCCTATTCCAACTAGGATTGGGGGAGAAGTCCTACTCCTGGAGGGAGTAGGACTCCTCCTGGCGCGCCCTATGATGTCCGGCTGGCCTCCCCCTCTTGAACCTTTATATACGGAGGCAGGGGCACCCCTAGAGACACAAGTTGATCCACGTGATCATATTCTTAGCCGTGTGCGGTGCCCCCTTCCACCATAGTCCTCGATAATATTGTAGCGGTGCTTAGGCGAAGCCCTGCGACGGTAGTACATCAAGATCGTCACCATGCCGTCGTGCTGACGGAACTCTTCCCCGACACTTTGCTAGATCGGAGTCCGGGGATCGTCATCGAGCTGAACGTGTGCTAGAACTCGGAGGTGCCGTAGTTTCGGTGCTTGATCGGTCGGGCCGTGGAGACGTACGACTACATCAACCAAACGCTTCCATTGTCGATCTACAAGGGTACGTAGATCACACTCTCCCCTCTCATTGCTATGCATCACCATGATCTTGCGTGTGTGTAAGTGCATCTACTGCCACCCCTAGTTGGTTTTGGAGTATTGACGACAAACTTAGCTGAGGGACTAATGTGTTCGTGAGAATTGCAGGATAACACAGGTAGAAGTCCCTCATTGATTCGGTTTTTCTACCAGAGATGACCCCCAAAAATGTATGAAGACATTGAAGTCAAAGGTGGTATATGAAGATATTCACTTTGAAGACTATGACAAAAGAAGACACGTTATGAAGCCTATGGAGCTCGAAGACTTCGATCTTTCGTAGTTATTTTTCTTTTGTGTTGAGTCATAGGAACCACCGTACTGTAAAGTGGGGTCCAGGAGAACCAGTCAGAATGACTGAAGTTATGCCTAAACCAAAACCTATGTCTTCGAGTGAAGACAATGAGAGCGAATCTTGTCCAGAGCCGGACAAGTCAGCTTTGCTTGTAGCCCAAGTAAAGTTGCCATGAGAGTTTGAAATCTGACCGTTGAGACACAAGTCAGTTCCTTAGTAACCTAGGGTCATTTCGGACAAATCAGGTCGGGTTGCCAAGTGGCTATAAATAGCCCACCCCCTACAACCATAACCGGTTGGCTGCTCAGATTTCAGTGCACGGCTTTTGTCGTTTGAGAGCAACCCACCTCGAAGCCTTTGAGAGAAAATTCCTAGCAAGGAGAAAAGCCCTAACCACCCAGAGCTAGAGAACATTGGGCATCACTTAAGTCTTCTTGTCTATGTGATCTGAAGACTTATTACACTTGAGGACTGTGAATCCTCCAGACGGTTAGGCGTCGCGTTCAGAGCATCCAAGAGACATTGTGGATTGCCAGTGAACGAAGTCTGTGAAGGTTTGGGAGTCTACCTTGAAGACTTACCAGAGTGATTGGGCGAGGACTATGTGACCTTAGCTCAAGGAGAATACGGTGAGGACTTGGTGTCCTGAGCTGCGTGTTCAGGACTGGGTGTCCGGGACTGTGTGTCCTAAGGTTTAAATACCTAGCTGCTCCAACCGGACGTACAGTTGTCACAGCAACTGGAACTGGTCCAACACATCATTGTCTTCAACGAGTCACTGGTTTCATCTTCACTTCCTTTTTCTTACTGTTACTCATTGTGAAGCCATTGCTTGCTTGCTCTATCTTTTGTCTTCACAACGTGGATGTATGATCTGTTTGGCTTCATAACTTCTTCCCACCTAATCCTTATTACACTATAGCTGTTTGTCATTGCGCTTTCACTTTATTGAATACTTGACCATGGCTGGCCTAGTGTAATCTAACTTCCGCTGCATAGTAATAGGCATAATCTTCTCTGTTTGTCTTCATAACTCCCACGTTTTGAAGACTTTCATAAAAATCGCCTATTCACCCCCCCTCTAGTCGATATAACACACTTTCAATTGGTATCAGAGCAAGGTGCTCCCTTGTTCTGTGTGATTCGGTTTAACCACCTGGAGTTTTAGCTATGTCGACTGCAGGGATAATCAAAGTCTCCGCTGCGTGCCCCGTCTTCGATGGAACTGAATATCCCTACTGGAAGAATAAGATGCGCATGCATCTTGAAGCCATTGACGTCGACCTATGGTATGTCATCAAGAACGGCGTTCCCAAGGCTGGAGAAGGTGTCACTGCTGCTGATGTCAAGAAGTTCACTCAATTGAACTCTACTGCCAAAAATATCATCTGTGGTCATCTGACAAAAGGACAGTATGGCCGTGTGAGTGCCTTGAAGACATCCAAGCTGGTCTGGGACTGGCTCTCTAAGGTCAATGAAGGCATCTCAACCCAGATAGATCAAAGAATCAGTGTTCTTCGCAACCTCTTCAACCGCTTCAAGCGAAATGACAATGAGAATTTCCAGCACACATTTGACCGGCTCACTGACATCACAAATGAGCTTCAAGCCCTCGGCGCCACTGCGATCACCAAACATGAAATCGTCAAGACGCTGCTGAGATCACTTGACAGTTTGTTTGACATCCTAGCCATGATGATACAAGAACGTCCTGATTTCAAGACACTCGATCCATCTGACATACTTGAGAGGCTCAACACACATGAGTTTCAGCTTTCTGAGAAAAGAGATATCTACAGTCCAAACTATGGGTGAACTCGTGCCTTGAAGGCAAAAGCTATTTCCTCATCTGAAGAAGAATTTGACAGCAGTTCTGATGATCCTGAAGATATTGGAAGGGAACTTGCAATGCTAGTGAAGAAGTTCCAAAAATTCACCAAGAAGAAAGGCTTCAGAAAATCTTCACGATCAAGCTCAAGGAATGATGAAGCTTCTGCTCATGACTACAAGAAGAAAACATGTCACAAGTGCAAGAAAACTGGACACTTCATCTCTGAGTGTCCACAGTGGGACAATGAGAACAGAAGGAAGAAGAAGAGCAAGGAATATGATTCTGACGACAAGAAGAAGAAGAAATACTCAAAGTCTTCTTCCAAGTCTTCCTCAAAGTCTTCATCACACAAGGAGAGCTCATCTAGCAAGGCACGTGCGTTTGTTGGCAAGGAAATGGATTCAGAGGAGGAGTCCGCTTCTGAGGAGGCAGAGGTGGAGTCTGAGGAGGAGTCTGATTCTAGCATTGCGAGTCTGGCTACATCATACGTCGCCAAGTCCATCTTCAACACTGAAGACAATGACTTCATCACCGACACCAATGCAAATGACAAGGACGACTCCACTCCTACCTAATGCTTCATGGTACGCGGTGCCAAGGTAAACACACGCACTACCCGCTATCAAACATCTAGTGACGATGACTCTGACTGTGATTCAAAACCCAGCTACAAAACACTTGCTAAAAATTGCAACTGAACAACAGAAAGCTATGGAACATATTCAAAAACTGTTAGACAGAAGCGATGATATGTTGGGTGCTGAAATGACTCGATGTGAATCCTTAATTGAAGACATAAAAAATCTTCACGTTAAGTATCAGGAACTTGAAGATCGTCTTGATACTCTCTCAACAACTCATGAAAAGCTTTCCTATGATTATCTTCAAAGGAAGCAAGAACTTGAGAAATTGAGAGCGGCTCATGAAGATCTTCAAAAGGAAAACGAGTCACTTCGCGCCGAACAGATCAGTTCCGCTCAGGAAGGATTCGAACCACCATGTCTTAAATGCATTGAGCGTGATAATGCTACTTCTGTTGCTGAATGTTCCACTGCTACTGCTGTTGCAATATCTTCAACTGTTGATGTGGTAACTAACCCCTCTGCTGAGGATACCACTGCTATTGCTGATGAGAATGCTAGGTTGAAGACATTGCTTGAAACAGGGATGTACAAAAGTCTTAAAGGACATCACATTATGTGATGTCCTCAAGAAGCAGATTCTGAATCGAAACCCTAGGAAAGAGGGTGTTGGGTTCGCAAGGAAAATAAATGCAGATGGCTCTTACTGGAAACCTGAGCAGTACCCCAAAACCACATGGGTTGCTGCAAAGGAACTTTCAGCATATCCATCCAATTTATCTGGCTTCACTTGTGCTAACCCCATTATCATTGATGAATCCTTTGATGCAAACTACAAACTGTTTAAGAATCAGAATGGTGAAGTGTTTGCCAGGTACATTGGTACTAACTGCAGGAATGGACCGCCTATGAAGAAGATCTGGGTTCCGAAAAAGTTTCTGGAAAATCTTCCTGTGAATGTCTTCATGACACCTCACTTGAAGAAGACAAACCTCAGACCAAAAGCTTCATACGGTCCACAGGCTTCATACAAACAGAGGACTCACCTGAGTCACACTAAAGCAAATGTTTTGCAGGGAAACCATACTCAGGCATATGAATATGAGAGCGGTTCATCGAACCGTCATGTTCATATGACCAAAAATTATTCTGCTTATTCCTATGAGTATTATTGTCCACCTGCAAGACTGCTTGCTAAGGCTTCAAAGCCAAAATTCTCAGATGCTGCACTTAGACTTATTGCTTCTAAGCCACCCTTGAAGATGTGGGTGGTTAAGAAAGCTTAACTCTCTTTTGCAGGGAAAGGTCTCCAACAGAAAAACAAAATCTTCTGACGCTATTGTTGGGGACCTTAAAAATTTTGTAGGGCGCAAGATAAAATGCCCGAATGGCATTATTATGTACTTCGTTCCTGAATCGCATGCTACTCTCCCTATTAGTCCTAATCTGGATCTAAGTTTTCATAACCCACTGATTCATCAAATGTTTTTGCTTCACAATTCTCTTCGTGAAGCCTATCCCCCTAACTACACTGTAGGGTACGGCACCAGCGTCTTCAAAGTCTTCAGAATGGATTATTGACAGTGGGTGTACAAATCACATGACTGGCAAAAGAAGCCTTCTTATGGACTCAACCTTACGTCCATCCGACAAGAGCCACATCACATTTGCTGACACTGGTGAAAGTAAGGTATTGGGTCTAGGTAGAGTTGCAATCTCAAAGGATCAACACATGGATAAAGTCATGCTTGTTGAATCCCTTGGCTTCAACTTAATGTCTGTCTCAATGCTTTGCGATTTGAACATGATCGTAATGTTTGGAAAATATCGTTGCCTAGTACTAATGGAATCTGACAAGTCTCTAGTGTTTGAAGGGTATCGGAAAGATGATTTGTATGTGGTAGATTTCTCAGCAGGGCCACAACTTGCAGTATGTCTTCTTGCAAAAGCTTCAGAATGCTGGCTTTGGCATCGAAGGCTTGGGCATGCTGGCATGAGGAACCTCCACACCCTTGCGAAGAAGAAGCATGTCATAGGCATCAAGGGCGTCAAGTTCAAGAAAGATCACTTATGCGGTGCCTGTGAAGCAGGGAAGATGACAAGGGCAAAACATCCTTCGAAGACAATCATGACTACTACACAACCCTCCGAACTGCTCCACATGGATCTTTTCGGTCCCACTCACTACTCAACTTTTACTACTACTGCTTGCCTCTATGGCTTTGTCATTGTTGATGATTACTCTAGATATACTTGGGTGCACATAATCCTTTATAAGACTGAAGTGCAGGATGTCTTCAGACGATTCGCCAATCGAGCTATGAACAATTTTGGCGCCAAGATAAAGCACATCAGAAGTGACAATGGCACTGAATTCAAGAACACTGGCCTTGATACATATCTTGATACCTTGGGCATCACACATGAATTCTCAGCTCCGTACACGCCACAGCAGAATGGCGTCGTCGAACGCAAGAACAGAACACTCATTGAGATGGCCAGAACGATGCTAGATGAATACAAGACTCCAAGAAAATTCTGGACTGAAGCCATTGATACTGCATGTCATACAATCAATCGTGTTTATCTTCACAAGCTTCTGAACAAGACATCTTATGAACTTCTAACTGGCAAGAAGCCAAACGTCAGTTACTTCAGAGTATTTGGCTCAAGGTGCTGGATCAAGGACCCACACCATACCTCAAAGTTTGCACCAAAAGCACATGAGGGCTTTATGCTTGGATATGGAAAGGATTCGCACTCCTACAGAGTCTTCAACCTCTTTCATTACAAAGTTGTTGAAACAGTGGATGTGCGGTTCGATGAGACAAATGGTTCACAAAGAGAGCAACTGCCAAATGTGCTAGATGAAGTTCCAGCTAATGAATCAATCAAGCTTATGGGAACTGGAGAGATTATACCTTCTGAAGCTCATCCTGAAGAAGAGTTTATCATCTCAGCACCTGATCAACATGAAGACAATGCTTAGCCTGAAGACATTCCTCCCAACAACAACACAGATCAGCAAGAGCAAAGTCTTCGCCCTGTACATCCTCGTGTTGCCAAAGAAGTGCAGATTGACAGAATAATTGACAGCATCAATGCACCTGGTCCACTCACTCGTTCAAGGGCAACTCAGCTAACAAATTTCTATGGTCACTTCGCATTCGTGTCAATATCAGAACCCAAGAAAGTTGAAGAAGCCTTCATGGAACCTGAATGGATTCAAGCTATGCAAGAAGAGCTTCAACATTTTGAGCTGAATAATGTATGGGAACTGGTCAAGCGTCCTGATCCACAGAAGCACAACATAATAGGCACCAAATGGATATACCGCAACAAGCAAGTTGAGCATGGTCAAGTTGTCAGAAACAAAGCTCGTCTCGTTGCTCAAGGATATACTCAAGTGGAGGGCATTGACTTCGATGAAACATTTGCTCCTATGGCAAGGCTTGAAGCCATACGCATACTGCTGGCCTATGCAAATCATCATAACATACTTCTATATCAAATGGATGTGAAAAGTGCCTTTCTCAATGGCAAGATTGAAGAAGAAGTGTATGTTGCACAACCACCTGGCTTTGAAAATCCAAAACATCCTGACATGGTATACAAGCTCAACAAGGCACTGTATGGCCTCAAACAAGCCCCTAGGGCCTGGTATGACACACTCAAATACTTCCTGAAGAGCAAAGGCTTCATACCTGGTTCCCTGGATCCCACTCTTTTCACGAAGACATATGATGGTGAACTGTTTGTGTGCCAAATATATGTGGATGACATTATCTTCGGCTGCACCAATCAGAAGTACAGTGAAGAGTTTGGATATATGATGCAAGAGCAATATCAGATGTCCATGATGGGGGAGCTGAAGTTCTTCCTTGGTCTTCAAACACGACAACAACGCAATGGCATCTTCATATCTCAAGAAAAGTATCTCAAAGATTGCCTGAAGAAGTTCGGTATGCAAGACTGCAAAGGCTTCACAACACCAATGCCAGCCAAACATCACCTAGGTCCTGACGACACTGGTAAAGAGTTCGATCAAAAGGTATACTGCTCCATGATTGGTTCTTTGCTTTATTTATGTGCATCTAGGCCAGATATTATGCTTAATGTTTGCATGTGTGCTCGATTTCAAGCGACACCAAAGGAGTCGCATCACTTAGCTGTGAAGCGAATTCTTCGATATTTGGCTCACACCCCAACTCTAGGATTATGGTATACAAAGGGCTCGGAGTTTGATTTGGTTGGATTTTCGGATGCTGATTATGCTGGTGACAAAGTTGATCGCAAGTCTACATCAGGCACATGTCACTTTCTGGGACGATCACTTGTATGTTGGTCTTCAAAGAAGCAGAACTGTGTATCTCTCTCCACTATTGAATCTGAATACATTGCTGCTAGATCTTGCTGCGCTCAGCTTCTGTGGATGAAGCAAACACTCAAGGACTATGGCATTCATCTGAAGCAAGTGCCACTTTACTGCGACAACGAAAGCGCCATCAAGATTGCCAACAACCCAGTTCAGCACTCGTAGATAAAGCACATTGAAATTCGTCATCACTTTCTCAGAGATCATGTTGTGAAGGAATACATTGATATCATACACGTCAACACCGAAGAACAATTGGCAGATATCTTCACCAAGCCCTTGGATGAGAAGAGATTTTGCAAGTTACGGTGTGAGCTAAATATCCTGGAATCCTCAAATGTCCTGTGATCAGGCACACATCCTAACACTTATGCATATGATGATGTAGATGTGCAATGCACAAAGTAAAGTATATCTTCAATCAATGAAGACATACATTCTAAGTGTGAATACATTAATGTGGAATTTGACTTCGGAGCGCCACGATAATTATGCATCGTGTCTGGGTCTAATACTTCCTATACGATGGGTAACGCCACCACCAAACATTCTATTTTGAAGTGTTTCACTCATGGTGTTACCTTGCAATATCTTCACATTTGGTTTGGCTTCGAACTTAACATGTCTTCATGATTATCTTCACTACGTTGATTATATAGATATATACATACTAGTGTTCTGTCCTCTACAGCATTCACTTATAGCTATGTCTTCTTGGTTGAATCTTTTGAACTAAGTGAATGTGATCGGACCCTAACCTCTCTATGCTTTCTATCTCAAATTCTATCTCTCTAAGTCATATGCATTCTATTGAAACTGTCGAATGTCTTCACTGCATCCTTGTCAGCAGAAGATATAGAGACAACCATAAAGTCCGTTTTCAATGCTCATTCCTCCACATAAAATCTGGAGAAGCAGGAACGACCGCCCGACAATCCAGGCGTGCGTGGGACGTGGAACAAACCCCAAACTTCCGCAAACTGGCCACGCGTTCCTCAGATGTGAATCGCCAGGGGCACCTATGTAATAGCACAGTGCCGCCCCTGAGCCTATAAATTCACACTTACCGTGGTCATTATCTCCTTCTTCCACCCTCGCACGAACCCTAGCGCCACCGCTAGCACTCGACGACGCCGGCGACGAAGCGCTTCGCTGCCGCAACTTCTCCGACGCCGTCCTCACGCCGACTGCGGACATCATCCTCTCCGCCGTCGCCGTAGGTGTCTTCTGTCGCCAAGTTAGGGCACGGAGGACTGAACTGCTCGGCATCATCTCTCACTTCCGTCTAGCAGTTCCAAGTGTGGTAAATAAAACTTCTTTTTACAGCCTCTTTTGATCTCATGGTTCTGTCACTTTCTACCATAAAAGGTTTATCTTCACACAGTTAGATCTCTCAATCTGCATCTCACAACATGCCTAGTATATTCACTTGTGCGTCATGAAGTAATTAGATTCCTCACCTGTACTGATCTGTGGGTTCGTACAAATCTGGAACCAACTTCTTATCTATGAGTGAATGTCTTCGCATGATGAGGTCAATGTCTTCTAAACTGATTAATCTTCAAAACCTTCTGAGAATGCATATGACCTCTTCCCCTTCCCTCTCACCTTAATGCTGTCACAGGTACATGTGTGTGGGAGAATCCTTCGGTTCTCATAGTCTGCATTCATTTGCAGAATTCCTACAGCATCACATAAACTCTCCTGAAGCCAGTTCCTGTTGGTCCAGCAAAAGAAAGCCTTTGAAGCCTTTGAAAGATTTGAAGCCTTTCAAGTTAAAGTTTATGGCTTCAGAAGCAGCAGCAAGGAAGGGGGGCAGACAGAGACGTGAAGGAACTTCCAAAGATCTGCCTGAAGACCTGGCAGAAATGTATAAAACAGATCCTTAAGAGAATTATGGGCAGCGCAAGACTCGAATCCAATGGATTCGACGCTATTGGGCTGAACAATGGTTCAAATACCGCTTCGTCACCCAAGAGTATGCTGAGAAAAGTGCCATCAAGAAAACGTGGGGGGACATCATTTACAAGAATCTCATACTCAGGACCAGAGATGAAGCCATTGCTCAAGGCTTCTACCCATGCATGGTCCGAGGACCACAGCCTGATGATGCACATTCGTCGTCGCTACTCTGGTGTCGTGACGACAATCTGTTCAAGCGCAACTTCCAGTTTGCCCAACAATCAGCGAAGCAGAACAAGAAGAAATTTGGGTTAGACTTCAACCCTGGTCCCTCCGCACCAAGGGCAGATGGCACACGCGACGCCGAACCCAATATCATCGGTCCGTTTGCCAATCTTGAAGGCCTCATCACCCACATCCTAGTCCAAGGGACTGCCGTGAATGACCCTCCAGCTGACTCTGAGTCTGATGAAGCTCCTGCTGTACCGAAGCCAAAGCAGTCGAAGAAGCCAAAAGTTTCAAAGCCGGCCCCCTTCTCAAAAGTCTCAAGGGCGAAGCCATTGGCAACTGCACCTCCTGAAGACAGTGTGTAGTCTGAAGACGTATCCCGCGTCTCCAAGCCCCTGAAGGACAAGGTGCCCCAGCCACACACCGGCAAAGAGCTCACAGCTGGTGCCATCCTGCGCAGCAAAGCCATAGATCTGTCAAGTGATGAAGATCCTGGAGATGACGCTCTAGAGCAGCTCATCAAAAGCAAAGAAGAAGCTGAAATCTTCAACAATTTGCCTCTCTTTGATGTTGCCATCATCCACAATTTCATCGACGAATGGTTTGCCACACCAGACATAAGCTTCGAAGATCTGCAGCTGCCTGTTGGCCTCAGCGTCGCCTTCCAAGACGCAATTGCTTCAGAACTTGCCATTGCCCAGCGCATTGTTGAACTGAAGCAGAAAATTGATCATGAAAAGGCTCAGTTCAAGACAAATATGGCCAAGCTCAGTGTGCAAGAAGTGAAGAGCTTCAAGACCATGCTGCATGAGCTCAAAGAAAATTTTCTAAAGAAGCGTGCACAAGCTCAGGGCTCACGTGAGCGGATGAAGTCTCTGGCGGAAAGATGTGTACAAGCCTACAACGAGGCTGAAAAGCGCAAGGCACTTGGGCGTCCAGGCATTGACCCCAAGATGGCCGCAAAGAAGAAGAAGCCTGCTATGGCTGAACCAGAGGCACCAAGGCAAGAAGCAGTTCCAATTGTCTTCCCAACTACAACGACTGGCTCGAAGCCAAAGAGCCGGTCAACAGCTTCAGAGCTCAAGAAGACAAGAACTGCTGAGGCTGAAGCCAGGAAGAGGAACAGCTCTGAAGCCTCTCGTACTGCCCCCAGCAAGAAGAAGAGAAAGATCAAGAAATCTCGGGCTGCTCCCACCGAGCCCTTGATAGTTGAACCTATTGCTATGGTGCACCCAAACGCAGAACGTCAATTGACGGTTCATGAGCCTGCTTCCACAGAGGCTCCTGAAGCTAAAAACATACCAGCAGCCGACCCCATTGCTGCTGAAGACATTGGTCATCAGGACAATGTACAAGATGATGCAGCCCTTCCTCAGTATGAACAAAGCGAGCTCATCAGCATTGGTCATCCTCTGATGCCAATTGCACAAGATGCGTCATGGGCGGATCGCCCTCAAGAGGAAGAAGACATTGAGGCCCAACCCACTCCAACCCCACAGGCGTCGTCTGCATTCCGCAGGCTTCGCAAAGGTCCAAGGCCTCAAGTCTATGCTGAAGACATCCTGGCTGCATCAGCCGAAGAAGAAGCACCACAAGAGCCCACTCCAATGCTACACCAAGAAGCAGTTCTCCAAAAGAACGTGCTTGTGACTGACCCTCCAGCTAGTCAAGCGGAGGCTGAAAATGTTGAGGCTGCCACAACCAACACTGAAGCCAATGTGGAGCCCTCCCCACCAAAAGCTTCAGCAGACAGCGAAGCTACTGAACCAGACACTTCTGTTCCTGAGTCTGCTGCTGGTCCTCAATTTGATTACCATGTTGAGCACAGGCCTCATGTCCAGAAGCCAGTCCCAAGGCTGCCAAGGTTCCCAGGTCCTGCATCAGCTCCTGGTTCCTTTGACATCAATAGCTTCAAGGCAGACAATACATTTTTCAACAGCTCCAAGAACCCCTATTCAAGGGAAAGGATTTCATCAGATAGGTTCTGGAGCTATCCTCAGCGCAGCTACTATTCGTGCATCCTATACAACCAAGGTCGCATCTTCCCGCACAAGCGCCTTGATGTTGAAACCATTGCTGGTCTGCCCTGTCTAGAGGAAGCTTTGGATTGCTTTAAGCAAGTGGGTCTGCTGCAGTTTGTCAATGATGAAGAGTACTGGAATGAAGAGCTTCTGCTTCAGTTCTATGCCACCCTCCATATTAAAGGATACAACAGAGATCCGAAGACATGGGCCCTGGAGTGGATGACCGGCAATGTGCATCATGAAGCCAATGCATTTGATATCATTGAGCTCACCGGCCTGCCCACTCCTGGCGAATTCTTCGAGGAAGGCTGTCAACTACATGCTGAAGCTATTGAGAGCATATTCCAGAGGCCTGAACCAAATATGAGTCAGATGCTCTCAATAATGAAGCCATTGCCCCATGATGCACCCTATCCAACTGAGTTCTTCGTCGAAGACTTTGAGTACCTGCCCAGGACCATATATCACATCATCCGGCAGACTCTCTGGCCCATTAAGGGACACTCTCCAAATGCCAAGATTGAGGGTGCAATGAAGACTCTGATATTCTGTATCCTTCATGGAAAATGCTTCAACGCACAGGATTTCTTCATACGTCAACTTGCAGCGTCAGGCTCAGATTTATTTGGTTTGAAGTTCTATGCTCCTTGGGTGATGAGGCTGATCAAACTGCACTCTGCGATCTCGTATCAGCCCTTAGCCCGAAACCATCGGATCTTCTTGCCAGATGTGGATACCTCCACTGAAGCTATATATCCAGAGCCTGCCAAGCAACCGTTGAGTCTTCAGAATGCAGAACACCAGAGCTTCACTCAGAACGATGAAGGTGTTGAAGCCATCTCCAGGGTGTATCCTTTGGCTGGCACTACACGTGCGCCACACCCTGCTTCAACTGAAGCCACTGATAGTGCAACTGCTTCAAGACCCAAGAAGCGCGCTCGTGTTCTCACTGACCGAGAGCTTCTTGTGGCCCTTCATCAAAAACAAGATAGGCATCACGACTGGCTAAAGCGTCAGATGAAAAGCCTCTTGGTGGATGTTAATCGTCTTCGAAATCTTGCCACCAAGAATGCCTTCGTCACTCATGAAACCTGTCGTCGTACATGGAAAGGGCTCTCAATGATATGTACTGAAGCTGAACTTGAAGAGGATGGCTTCACAGAGCGCTTCAAGTTTGACACCACACCTCCTAGAAGGGCCGTGATGTGCAACAAACCATCACTTGAAGACTCTGAGTTTTCTTCATCTGCTGCCACAGTCACTGCCAGAATCATTGATGAAGAAGACGATGCTACATCACCGCCACCTGCTTCAGCACCTTCAAGCTCTTCTGCACCGCCAAGCACCTCCAACGACCCTGCTGCTCCTGGGAACGAGTAGACACTCTATGTTTTCAAACCTTTTTGATCCTTGCTGACAAAAGGGGGAGAAGCATATGGGTTGATAGTCTTCAAGCGGGTCCATATGGGCGGATACTTTAAGTTTTGCTATATTTTGCTTCGTGCTTACAACTCTTGTTTTTGCTTCATTTGGTTCTTATGAGTTGTAACACTTAAACCAGATGGTCGTCTGCTACTTGTTTGCCACCCTGTTTTGCGAAGATAAATTCTGTATGTGCGACGATAAATTCCGCACTTATCTCATTCTGCAGACGTCCATTTTCCATTATGCATGTCATTATCTTCATATACTTTCACATGCATAGTGGATTGTCATCATAAGCTGAAGTGGATCTCCTAAAGTACAACCTGCCATGTGCATTTGCATTCCAAAAGCAAATTAACTTATATGCACATCTTCAGGGGGAGCCCTTGCAACTTATGAAGACAATTCCTCACCCTTTACAATTTCACAGACTATATTCCCCGTTGAAAACTTCAACTAGTTTGTCATCAATCACCAAAAAGGGGGAGATTGTAAGTGCATTAGTGCCACCCCTAGTTGGTTTTGGAGTATTGACGACAAACCTAGCTGAGGGACTAATGTGTTCGTGAGAATTGCAGGATAACACAGGTAGAAGTCCCTCATTGATTCGGTTTTTCTACCAGAGATGACCCCCAAAAATGTATGAAGACATTGAAGTCAAAGGTGGTATATGAAGATATTCACTTTGAAGTCTATGACAAAAGAAGACACGTTATGAAGCCTATGGAGCTCGAAGACTTAGATCTTTCGTAGTTCTTTTTCTTTTGTGTTGAGTCATAGGAACCATCGTACTGTTAAGTGGGGTCCAGGAGAACCAGTCAGAATGACTGAAGTGATGCCTAAACCAAAACCTATGTCTTCGAGTGAAGACAATGAGAGCGAATCTTGTCCAGAGCCGGACAAGTCAGCTTTGCTTGTAGCCCAAGTAAAGTTGCCATGAGAGTTTGAAATCTGACCGTTGAGACACGTGTCCCAGGGTCATTTCGGACAAATCAGGTCGGGTTGCCAAGTGGCTATAAATAGCCCACCCCCTACAACCATAACTGGTTGGCTGCTCAGATTTTAGTGCACGGCTTTTGTCGTTTGAGAGCAACCCACCTCGAAGCCTTTGAGAGAAAATTCCTAGCAAGGAGAAAAGCCCTAACCACCCAGAGCCAAAGAACATTGGGCATCACTTAAGTCTTCTTGCCTGTGTGATCTGAAGACTTATTACACTTGAGGACTGTGAATCCTCTAGACGGTTAGGCGTCGTGTTCAGAGCATCCAAGAGACATTGTGGATTGCCAGTGAACGAAGTCTGTGAAGGTTTGGGAGTCTACCTTGAAGACTTACCAGAGTGATTGGGCGAGGACTATGTGACCTTAGCTCAAGGAGAATACGGTGAGGACTTGGTGTCCTAAGTGTTCAGGACTGGGTGTCCGGGACTGTGTGTCCTAAGGTTTAAATACCTAGCCGCTCCAACCAGACGTACAGTTGTCACAGCAACTGGAACTGGTCCAACACATCATTGTCTTCAACGAGTCACTGGTTTCATCTTCACTTCCTTTTTCTTACTGTTACTCATTGTGAAGCCATTGCTTGCTTGCTCTATCTTTTGTCTTCACAACGTGAATGTATGATCTGTTTGGCTTCATAACTTCTTCCCACCTGATCCTTATTACACTATAGCTGTTTGTCATTGCGCTTTCACTTTATTGAATACTTGACCATGGCTGGCCTAGTGTAATCTAACTTCCGCTGCATAGTAATAGGCATAATCTTCTCTGTTTGTCTTCATAACTCCCACGTTTTGAAGACTTTCATAAAAATCGCCTATTCACCCCCCCTCTAGTCGATATAACGCACTTTCAATTGGTATCAGAGCAAGGTGCTCCCTTGTTCTGTGTGATTCGGTTTAACCACCTGGAGTTTTAGCTATGTCGACTGCAGGGATAATCAAAGTCTCCGCTGCGTGCCCCGTCTTCGATGGAACTGAATATCCCTACTGGAAGAATAAGATGCGCATGCATCTTGAAGCCATTGACGTCGACCTATGGTATGTCATCAAGAACGGCGTTCCCAAGGCTGGAGAAGGTGTCACTGCTGCTGATGTCAAGAAGTTCACTCAATTGAACTCTACTGCCAAAAATATCATCTGTGGTCATCTGACAAAAGGACAGTATGGCCGTGTGAGTGCCTTGAAGACATCCAAGCTGGTCTGGGACTGGCTCTCCAAGGTCAATGAAGGCATCTCAACCCAGATAGATCAAAGAATCAGTGTTCTTCGCAACCTCTTCAACCGCTTCAAGCGAAATGACAATGAGAATTTCCAGCACACATTTGACCGGCTCACTGACATCACAAATGAGCTTCAAGCCCTCGGCGCCACTGCGATCACCAAACATGAAATCGTCAAGACGCTGCTGAGATCACTTGACAGTTTGTTTGACATCCTAGCCATGATGATACAAGAACGTCCTGATTTCAAGACACTCGATCCGTCTGACATACTTGAGAGGCTCAACACACATGAGTTTCAGCTTTCTGAGAAAAGAGATATCTACGGTCCAAACTATGGGCGAACTCGTGCCTTGAAGGCAAAAGCTGTTTCCTCATCTGAAGAAGAATCTGACAGCAGTTCTGATGATCCTGAAGATATTGGAAGGGAACTTGCAATGCTAGTGAAGAAGTTCCAAAAATTCACCAAGAAGAAAGGCTTCAGAAAATCTTCACGATCAAGCTCAAGGAATGATGAAGCTTCTGCTCATGACTACAAGAAGAAAACATGTCACAAGTGCAAGAAAACTGGACACTTCATCTCTGAGTGTCCACAGTGGGACAATGAGAACAGAAGGAAGAAGAAGAGCAAGGAATATGATTCTGACGACAAGAAGAAGAAGAAATACTCAAAGTCTTCTTCCAAGTCTTCCTCAAAGTCTTCATCACACAAGAAGAGCTCATCTGGCAAGGCACGTGTGTTTGTTGGCAAGGAAATGGATTCAGAGGAGGAGTCCGCTTCTGAGGAGGCAGAGGTGGAGCCTGAGGAGGAGTCTGATTCTAGCATTGCGAGTCTGGCTACATCATACGTCGCCAAGTCCATCTTCAACACTGAAGACAATGACTTCATCACCGACACCAATGCAAATGACAAGAACGACTCCACTCCTACCTACTGCTTCATGGCACGCGGTACCAAGGTAAACACACGCACTACCCGCTATCAAACATCTAGTGACGATGACTCTGACTGTGATTCAAAACCCAGCTACAAAACACTTGCTAAAATTGCAACTGAACAACAGAAAGCTATGGAACATATTCAAAAACTGTTAGACAGAAGCGATGATATGTTGGGTGCTGAAATGACTCGATGTGAATCCTTAATTGAAGACATAAAAAATCTTCACGTTAAGTATCAGGAACTTGAAGATCGTCTTGATACTCTCTCAACAACTCATGAAAAGCTTTCCTATGATTATCTTCAAAGGAAGCAAGAACTTGAGAAATTGAGAGCGGCTCATGAAGATCTTCAAAAGGAAAACGAGTCACTTCGCGCCGAACAGATCAGTTCCGCTCAGGAAGGATTCGAACCACCATGTCTTAAATGCATTGAGCGTGATAATGCTACTTCTGTTGCTGAATGTTCCACTGCTACTGCTGTTGCAATATCTTCAACTGTTGATGTGGTAACTAACCCCTCTGCTGAGGATACCACCGCTATTGCTGATGAGAATGCTAGGTTGAAGACATTGCTTGAAACAGGGATGTACAAAAGTCTTAAAGGGCATCAGACATTATGTGATGTCCTTAAGAAGCAGATTCTGAACCGAAACCCTAGGAAAGAGGGTGTTGGGTTCGCAAGGAAAATAAATGCAGATGGCTCTTACTGGAAACCTGAGCAGTACCCCAAAACCACATGGGTTCAGCAGATTCATCCAATTTATCTGGCTTCACTTGTGCTAACCCCATTATTATTGATGAATCCTTTGATGCAAACTATAAACTGTTTAAGAATCAGAATGGTGAAGTGTTTGCCAGGTACATTGGTACTAACTGCAGGAATGGACCGCCTATGAAGAAGATCTGGGTTCTGAAGAAGTGTCTGGAAAATCTTCCTGTGAATGTCTTCATGACACCTCACTTGAAGAAGACAAACCTCAGACCAAAAGCTTCATACTATCCACAGGCTTCATACAAACAGAGGACTCACCTGAGTCACACTAACGCAAATGTTTTGCAGGGAAACCATACTCAGGCATATGAATATGAGAGCGGTTCATCGAACCGTCATGTTCATATGACCAAAAATTATTCTGCTTATTCCTATGAGTATTATTGTCCACCTGCAAGACTGCTTGCTAAGGCTTCAAAGCCAAAATTCTCAGATGCTGCACTTAGACTTATTGCTTCTAAGCCACCCTTGAAGATGTGGGTGGTTAACAAAGCTTAACTCTCTTTTGCAGGGAAAGGTCTCCAGCAGAAAAACAAAATCTTCTGACGCTATTGCTGGGGACCTTAAAAATCTTGTAGGGCGCAAGATAAAATGCCCGAATGGCATCATTATGTACTTCGTTCCTGAATCGCATGCTACTCTCCCTATTAGTCCTAATCTAGATCTAAGTTTTCATAACCCACTGGTTCGTCAAATGTTTTTGCTTCACAATTCTGTTCGTGAAGCCTATCCCCCTAACTGCACTGTAGGGTACGACACCAGCGTCTTCAAAGTCTTCAGAATGGATTATTGACAGTGGGTGTACAAATCACATGATTGGCAAAAGAAGCCTTCTTATGGACTCAACCTTACGTCCATCCGACAAGAGCCACATCACATTTGCTGACACTAGTAAAAGTAAGGTATTGGGTCTAGGTAGAGTTGCAATCTCAAAGGATCAACACATGGATAAAGTCATGCTTGTTGAATCCCTTGGCTTCAACTTAATGTCTGTCTCAATGCTTTGCGATTTGAACATGATCGTAACATTTGGAAAATATCGTGAACTTAGTACCTGATAGTATCTTGGTTATGTATGTTTGATTGTAGATAGATGGCCCGTGCTGTTGTTCCATTGAATTTTAATGCGTTCCTTGAGAAAGCAAAGTTGAAAGATGATGGTAGCAATTACACGGACTGGGTCCGTAACTTGAGGATTATCCTCATTGCTGCACAGAAGAATTACGTCCTGGAAGCACCGCTGGGTGCCAGGCCTGCTGCTGGAGCAACACAGATGTTATGAACGTCTGGCAGAGCAAAGTTGATGACTACTTGATAGTTCAGTGTGCCATGCTTTACGGCTTAGAATCGGGACTTCAACGACGTTTTGAACGTCATGGAGCATATGAGATGTTCCAGGAGTTGAAGTTAATATTTCAAGCAAATGCCCGGATTGAGAGATATGAAGTCTCCAATAAGTTCTATAGCTGCAAGATGGAGGAGAACAGTTCTGTCAGTGAGCATATACTCAAAATGTCTGGGTATAATAATCACTTGATTTAGATGGGAGTTAATCTTCCAGATAATTGCGTCATTGACAGAATTCTCCAATCACTGCCACCAAGCTACAAGAGCTCCGTGATGAACTATAATATGCAAGGGATGAATAAGACTATTCCCGAGCTCTTCGCAATGCTGAAAGCTGCGGAGGTAGAAATCAAAAAGGAGCATCAAGTGTTGATGGTCAATAAGACCACTAGTTTCAAGAAAAAGGGCAAAGGGAAGAAGAAGGGGAACTTCAAGAAGAACAGCAAGCAAGTTGCCGCTCAAGAGAAGAAACCCAAGTCTGGACCTAAGCCTGAAACCGAGTGCTTCTACTGCAAGCAGACTGGTCACTGGAAGCGGAACTGCCCCAAGTATTTGGCGGATAAGAAGGATGGCAAGGTGAACAAAGGTATATGTGATATACATGTTATTGATGTGTACCTTACTAGAGCTCGCAGTAGCACCTGGGTATTTGATACTGGTTCTGTTGCTAATATTTGCAACTCAAAACAGGGACTACGGATTAAGCGAACACTCGCAAAGGACGAGGTGACGATGCGCGTAGGAAATGGTTCCAAAGTCGATGTGATCGCGGTCGGCACACTACCTCTACATCTACCTTCGGGATTAGTATTAGACCTAAATAATTGTTATTTGGTGCCAGCGTTGAGCATGAACATTATATCTGGATCTTGTTTAATGCGAGACGGTTATTCATTTAAATCAGAGAATAATGGTTGTTCTATTTATATGAGTAATATCTTTTATGGTCATGCACCTTTGAAGAGTGGTCTATTTTTGATGAATCTCGATGGTAGTAACACACATATTCATAATGTTGAAGCCAAAAGATGCAGAGTTGATAATGATAGTGCAACTTATTTGTGGCACTGCCGTTTAGGTCATATCGGTATAAAGCGCATGAAGAAACTCCATACTGATGGACTTTTGGAACCACTTGATTATGAATCACTTGGTACTTGCGAACTGTGCCTCATGGGCAAGATGACTAAAACACCGTTCTCCGGTACTATGGAGAGAGCAACAGATTTGTTGGAAATCATACATACAGATGTATGTGGTCCGATGAATATTGAGGCTCGTGGCGGATATCGTTATTTTCTCACCTTCACAGATGACTTAAGCAGATATGGGTATATCTACTTAATGAAACATAAGTCTGAAACATTTGAAAAGTTCAAAGAATTTCAGAGTGAAGTTGAAAATCATCGTAACAAGAAAATAAAGTTTCTACGATCTGATCGTGGAGGAGAATATTTGAGTTACGAGTTTGGTGTACATTTGAAACAAAGCGGAATAGTTTCGCAACTCACGCCACCCAGAACACCACAGCGTAATGGTGTGTTCGAACGTCGTAATCGTACTTTACTAGATATGGTGTGATCTATGATGTCTCTTACTGATTTACCGCTATCGTTTTGGGGTTATGCTTTAGAGACGACCGCATTCACGTTAAATAGGGCACCATCAAAATCCGTTGAGACGACGCCTTATGAACTATGGTTTGGCAAGAAACCAAAGTTGTCGTTTCTTAAAGTTTGGGGCTGCGATGCTTATGTGAAAAGCTTCAACCTGATAAGCTCGAACCCAAATCGGAGAAATGTGTCTTCATAGGATACCCAAAGGAGACTGTTGGGTACACCTTCTATCACAGATCCGAAGGCAAGACATTCGTTGCTAAGAATGGATCCTTTCTAGAGAAGGAGTTTCTCTCGAAAGAAGTGAGTGGGAGGAAAGTAGAACTTGACGAGGTAACTGTACCTGCTCCCTTATTGGAAAGTAGTACATCACAGAAACCTGTTTCTGCGACACCTACACCAATTAGTGAGGAAGCTAATGATAATGATCATGAAGCTTCAGAACAAGATACTACTGAACCTCGTAGATCAACCAGAGTAAGATCCACGCCAGAGTGGTACGGTAATCCTGTTCTGGAAATCATGCTACTAGATCATGATGAACCTACGAACTATGAAGAAGCGATGGTGAGCCCAGATTCCGTAAAATGGCTTGAAGCCATGAAATCTGAGATGGGATCCATGTATGAGAACAAAGTATGGACTTAGGTTGACTTGCCCGTTGATCGGCAAGCAATTGAGAATAAATGGATCTTCAAGAAGAAGACTGATGCTGACGGTAATATTACTATCTACAAAGCTTGACTTGTCGCAAAAGGTTTTTGACAAGTTCAAGGGGTTGACTACGATGAGACCTTCTCAACTGTAGCGATGCTTAAGTCTGTCCGAATCATGTTAGCAATTGCCGCATTTTATGATTATGAAATTTGGCAAATGGATGTCAAAACTGCATTCCTGAATGGATTTCTGGAAGAAGAGTTGTATATGATGCAACCGGAAGGTTTTGTCGATCCAAAGGGAGCTAACAAAGTGTGCAAGCTCCAGCGATCCATTTATGGACTGGTGCAAGCCTCTCGGAGTTGGAATAAATGCTTTGATAGTATGATCAAAGCATTTGGTTTTATACAGACTTTCGGAGAAGCCTGTATTTACAAGAAAGTGAGTGGGAGCTCTGTAGCATTTCTGATATTATATGTGGATGACATATTACTAATTGGAAATGATATAGAATTTCTGGATAGCATAAAGGGATACTTGAATAAGAGTTTTTCAATGAAAGACCTCGATGAAGCTGCTTACATATTAGGCATAAAGATCTATAGAGATAGATCAAGACGCTTAATTGGACTTTCACAAATCACATACCTTGACAAGATTTTGAAGAAGTTCAAAATGGATCAAGCAAAGAAAGGGTTCTTGCCTGTGTTACAAGGTGTGAAGTTGAGTCAGACTCAATGCCCGACCACTGCAGAAGATAGAGAGAAAATGAAAGATGTTTCCTATGCTTCAGCCATAGGCTCTATCATGTATGCAATGCTGTGTACCAGACCTGATGTGTGCCTTGCTATAAGTCTAGCAGGGAGGTACCAAAGTAATCTAGGAGTGGATCACTGGACAGCGGTCAAGAACATCCTGAAGTACCTGAAAAGGACTAAGGATATGTTTCTCGTATATGGAGGTGACAAAGAGCTCATCGTAAACGGTTACGTTGATGCAAGCTTTGACACTGATCCGGATGATTCTAAATCGCAAACCGGATACATGTTTACATTAGACGGTGGAGCTGTCAGTTGGTGCAGTTCTAAACAAAGCGTCGTGGCGGGATCTACATGTGAAGCGGAGTACATAGCTGCTTCGGAAGCAGCAAACGAAGGAGTCTGGATGAAGGAGTTCATATCCGATCTAGGTGTCATACCTAGTGCATCGGGTCCAATGAAAATCTTTTGTGACAATACTGGTGCAATTGCCTTAGCGAAGGAATCCAGATTTCACAAAAGAACCAAACACATCAAAAGACGCTTCAATTCCATCCGGGATCTAGTCCAGGTGGGAGACATAGAGATTTGCAAGATACATACGGAGCTGAATGTAGCAGACCCGTTAACTAAGCCTCTTCCACGAGCAAAACAGGATCAGCACCATAGCTCCATGGGTGTTAGAATCATTACTGTGTAATCTAGATTATTGACTCTAGTGCAAGTGGGAGACTGAAGGAAATATGCCCTAGAGGCAATAATAAAAGTTATTATTTATTTCCTTATATCATGATAAAAGTTTATTATTCATGCTAGAATTGTATTAACCGGAAACATAATACATGTGTGAATACATAGACAAACAGAGTGTCACTAGTATGCCTCTACTTGACTAGCTCGTTAATCAAAGATGGTTATGTTTCCTAACCATGGACAAAGAGTTCTCATTTGATTAACGGGATCACATCATTAGTAGAATGATCTGATTGACATGACCCATTCCATTAGCTTAGCACACGATCGTTTAGTATGTTTCTATTGCTTTCTTCATGACTTATACATGTTCCTATGACTATGAGATTATGTAACTCCCGTATGCCGGAGGAACACTTTGTGTGCTACCAAACGTCACAACGTAACTGGGTGATTATAAAGGTGCTCTACAGGTGCCTCCAAAGGTACATTGTTGGGTTGACGTATTTCGAGATTAGGATTTGTCACTCCGATCGTCGGAGAGGTATCTATGGGCCCTCTCGGTAATGCACATCACTTAAGCCTTGCAAGCATTGCAACTAATGAGTTAGTTGTGGGATGATGTATTACGGAACGAGTAAAGAGACTTGCCGGTAACGAGATTGAACTAGGTATTGGATACCGACGATCGAATCTCGGGCAAGTAACATACCGATGACAAAGGGAACAACGTATGTTGTTATGCGATCTGACCGATAAAAGATCTTCGTAGAATATGTAGGAACCAATATGAGCATCCAGGTTCCGCTATTGGTTATTGACCGGAGACGTGTCTCGGTCATGTCTACATTGTTCTCGAACCCGTAGGGTCCGCACGCTTAAGGTTACGATGACAGTTATATTATGAGTTTATGCATTTTGATGTAACGAAGTTTGTTCGGAGTCCCGGATGTGATCACGGACATGACGGGGAGTCTCGAAATGGTCGAGACATAAAGATTGATATATTGGAAGCCTATATTTGGAATCGGAAGTGTTCCGGGTGAAATCGGGATTTTACCGGAAAACCGGGAGGTTACCGGAACCCCCCGGGAGGTACATGGGCCTTAATGGGCCTTAGTGGAAGAAGAGGAGAGGCGGCCAGGGCTGGGCCGCGCGCCCCTCCCCCCTAGTCCGAATAGGACAAGGAGAGAGGGGGCCGGTGCCCCCCTCCTTCTCTCTCTCTCCGTTCCCACCTCGCGAATCCTATTCCAACTAGGATTGGGGGAGAAGTCCTACTCCTGGAGGGAGTAGGACTCCTCCTGGCGCGCCCTATGATGGCCGGCCGGCCTCCCCCTCTTGAACCTTTATATACGGAGGCAGGGGCACCCCTAGAGACACAAGTTGATCCACGTGATCATATTCTTAGCCGTGTGCGGTGCCCCCTTCCACCATAGTCCTCGATAATATTGTAGCGGTGCTTAGGCGAAGCCCTGCGACAGTAGTACATCAAGATCGTCACCATGCCGTCGTGCTGACGGAACTCTTCCCCGACACTTTGCTGGATCGGAGTCCGGGGATCGTCATCGAGCTGAACGTGTGCTAGAACTCGGAGGTGCCGTAGTTTCAGTGCTTGATCGGTCGGGCCGTGGAGACGTACGACTACATCAACCAAACACTTCCGTTGTCGATCTACAAGGGTACGTAGATCACACTCTCCCCTTTCGTTGCTATGCATCACCATGATCTTGCGTGTCCGTAGGAAAAATTTGAAATTACTGCGTTCCCCAACACTAGGTTCCCAGTGAAACACTGATTATGATCTGACAGAGATGCTGATGGATGGAAGGAAAAGGGACAACTCAGGTTTTTACAAGGAATGCTTAATTTCTGGATGCCGGAGCTTATGGATGCACGGAAATGGCATCATATTTTACAACAAGACCAAAAATCTAGCATATTGCATTGCCTGTTTTAAGGAGCAGTTTGGCATCATTATCAAGAAGGAAAAACCAAGTCTGGAAGAAGGAATGCAATCATGGCTAGATTACTTGTGAACTAGATCCTTAATGTAACCCCTGGTATAAAACCATGTATATGTTCCATCCATATTAATGATAAAGAGTTACAGTGGGAGTTTTCCCCACTGTGTTTGCTCAAAAGAAAATGCATATCGCCGGAAGGCCTAAAATAAATGGTGTCAAAGTCTAGTACTTGAATTCTGGTAGGCTAGGGATACCACTTTCCTTTTAAGAGTAACTCTAACAGATACCCTATATCGCGGTACTGTAAAATCAATTTACAGGTCACCATAAACTGTTTTCGGTATGAAATTGGGCCTGCCAAAACAGATACCGCAAAACTGTACTACAAAAAATCCCCCCGCTTGCTCCAGCGACTGTTGGAAATATGCCCTGGAGGCAATAATATTTGTATTATTATATTTCCATATTCATAGTTAAGAGTTTATATTTCATGTTATAACTGCTATGATCCTGGAATATGCGATTCAGTGGAAAACTCATATGCACGTGTGGAATGATAAACTGTTAACAATAGGTTCCAAGTCTCACCTCTAAGACTAGCTCAAGTGTTATTGGTGATCACTTTTTTTGGATCTTATGATATCATTAAGTGCAATGATAGTCCTAAAACAGATTGGGGTTATGACATTGGAAGAACGATCATATTGAATCGACCCAATCTTGTATGTTATACTTTGTGAGTATATCGTCTGAAATCATCTATTATAGCACAGAGCGTTAGCATGTGTTTTGGTTCCTCAGACCATTAGAGTGTCTCGGTCACTTCCTACCAGACGGTGGGCTTTGGGGTTGCTCAAGCGTCATCTGTAACAAGGTGGTCATAACAACAACTTTTAGGCTCACCAGAAAGTTGGACAAGTGATCGGATAGCTCAAGAGTGGGATTTTCTGCTCCGACAATGGAGAGATATTCTTAGGGCCCTCTCGGTGTAACGGCATTCATCATCGTCTGGCCAGACACAGGTGACTACGTCACGGGGATGCCGGAACACGCCAATGAGAAAGAAGAACAAAAACCGGTAACGGGTGCAACAGTATAGTGAGCATGGTGATGACTCGGGAGGATACCGATGCACACCGAGTTTTGTAAAGTATCGCGAAGCAAAGGGAACATCATCGCGAAGCAAAGGGAACATCACATGATAACCAAAGGTTCACTCGAATATCATTCATATAATCATAGGGACCGATATGGATGTCCACGGTTCCGCTATCATCATTGAACGAAGGGGTTTCGTTCATGTCCATGATTACCGAACCTATGGGGTCACAAGCTTAAGATAATCACGATCTGCTGAGTGTTGAGTAGTGAGAATATATTTATGAAATTGTTTCATCAATATCCGGAATAGTTCCGAGAGGTTCTAGAAGCGTTTCGGGGTCACCGGAAGGGTTTCAGTGAATATCGGGTATTACTGATAAATATATATAGGTGCAAAATGTTTCCAGAGATGTTAAATTATATATAATGGTCTGAAAATATTTAGAACATTTTATATTTAATTTAAATATCAATGGGCCTAAAAAGACCAAGAGATGGAAGGTAACTTGGGCCACAAGGGCCCCTTGGTGGCTGCCCTCTCCCTCCCCTCCAACCTATATATACCGGGGATTTTGCTCTATAGTACACACAAGTTTTGGAGCCTCCTCTATTTGATCTAGTTCTAATCTTAGTTGGCCCTAGTTGACTAGAGCTAGCTCTAGCCATCTCTAATTCTTATAATTAGAAGCCTCGTGTGGTTCTAATCTCCTTCCTCTAATTCTCTAGCGGTGATTAGCTCTGGACGGCGAAGTGCCGCCGGACCGTGAAGACCGTACGCTTTCAACCAAATAGAGAGATTGTGCTTTCGGTCTTCCGTTCGAGGGCGGTTCGCGGGATCGCCATTGATGTTTGAGAGACTCCAAGTATGATCTACACCGACTCGTCTACCTCCGCTGCACTCCGAAGTCGGTAATGATGGTTGATCCAAACCCGATATGCATCTTCATATTGTTCCTAGGCTTTCGTTGGATATTTTTTTTTTATTTTCTACTATGTTTCCCAAACAGGACGCTCCTCCGCTTGCTCTGGCGACCCTCTGGCGAGGCTCCGGCGGTCGCTAACCGGCGATGCTCCGACGACGGTCCTGCCGGGCTCCTACGCTTGCTCCGGTGATGCTTTCAACGACCGCTGTTGAGCTCCGCTGCTTCGGCGACGCTCCGGTGGCCGCTACCGAGCTCTTTCGCCTGCTCCGGTGATGCTCCGACTGTCACTGCCGAGCCCCGCTACTCCGGCGACGCTCCGGCGGCCGCTGCCAGGCTCATCTGCTTGCCGGGGCGACGTTCCTACTACCTACTCCGACGTTGAATATTTTACGGTTCACCTCAAAAATTGGCTCGAAAACTGCAGATATAGGGTATGTGGTAGATAATATGCGGTGACCTGCAATTTCTTTTAACGAGATGTGCTATTTTACGGGATCTTTTTTTTGAACACAGTACGGACGCAAGCGCTTATATACACGCGCATACACTCACCGCATGAACACACACATGCACACCGTACCCTTATGAGCACCTCCGAAAAACTGAGCTGGCATATCATCTTGAGCACCAGGACTTGAGCCCTGATGGGCTAGGGATACCACAGTCCCTCTGACCATCCAACCACAGGTTGGTCTTTCTGTGTGTTCTTTTACTAGAATCGTAGATTTGAGCGCTCTCTAGCCAACTAACCCTTGGATAATCCTGGATCGTTATGTGCAACAATCCTAAGAACCAAGTATTTCCATGAAGGCGATTTGATGAGCGCAGTACTAAAAAGGGCTCCTCTTGTACTTGGCAAAGCATTATGGCGGGAGTGGATTCTCTTGTCTGTTATACTTTGTGACTATATCGTCTGAAATCATCTGTTAGCACGAAGTGTTAGCATGTGTTTTGGTTCCTCAGACCATTAGAGTGTCTCGGTCACTTCCTACCAGACAGTGGGCTTTGGGGTTGCTCAAACGTCATCTGTAACAAGGTGATCATAACGACAACTTTTAGGCTCACCGAAAAGTTTGACAAATGACCGGATAGCTCAAGAGTGGGATTTTCTGCTCCGACGATGGAGAGATATTCTTAGGGCCCTCTCGGTGTGACGGCATTCATCATCGTCTGGCCAGACACATGTGACTACGTCACGGGGATGCCGGAACACGCCAATGAGAAAGAAGAACAAAAACCGATAACGAGAGCAACAGTATAGTGAGCATGGTGATGACTCAGGAGGATACTGATGCACACCGAGTCTTGTAAAGTATCGCGAAGGTTAAATTTTTTATTTGGCGGACGCTTCACGGGATTCTACCGTGTCGCGTTACATTGGCCAACAGACATATAAAACTCAGCCAAGCTGCCCAACATGTTTGGATGGACCAGAGGACACGAAACATATATTATTTCTGTGCCAGAAGACAAAAGAAGTGTGGGAATATTTGGGGCTGTATGAAGTGGTAAAGAAAAGCCTGCGTCATTGTGGTGCAGGAGAGGCCGTCCTTAAATTCTTACTCCTTATGCATGATCATGAACTACTCATCTTGGGCTTCTGAAATGCAGGGGAACTAATCGCTATAGCTGCTTGGTATTTATGGTGGAATAGACAGACACTAGTCCATGAGGGTAAGTCTCAGGAGGCGTCCCAAACCTCGACAGGGATTCGGGCTATAATAGTGAATTATGTAAATGTCCACTCTCCTAAAGCAAAGAGAAAGAATGAAGGATGGTGCAGACCTCCCATGGGGGTTGTCAAGTTGAATGTGGATGCTTTTTTTTATCATGATCAACTTAGGGGCACAACGGGTGCTGTTATTAGAAGGAGACTTCATAGTAGGTGGTAACTGGAAGATTTAGTATTGTGCGGATGCTTTGACAGTGGAGGTGTTAGCATTCAGGTTTGGTCTGGAGGTGTTAGCATTCAGGTTTGGTCTACTGCTGACACAAAAGACAGGCTGCAATCGTCTCATTATCAATTTTGATAATATGAAAGCCATCGACACAATGAAAAACCGAGGATAGTCTGCGGGAGCGGCGGCTGCAATTTTCAAGGATTGTTTTTTATGGCCTCTGATTTTCCTCAAATCACTTTTAAACATTTGTAATAGAGAAGCGAATCAAGTAGCACATGAGTTTGCTAGGTTAGCAAAATGTTCTATGACTAGGGATTGAATAGAGGAGCCCATGGAAAATCTTGTAACTCTTCTGATAGACGATGTAACCATTATTTTAAATAGTAAAGTTCAAGTTGTTTTTCAAAAAAAAAACCCACAGTTTGGTTCTCTATTCTTTGCTTTGGTGAGGAATGACTCGAGCATAGAGGCACCTGTTCCTGCTTCTCTCCCTGCTCACGCAGAGCTGGTGTCCAGCCGCCGCCGGGTGCCCTCCGAGGCCGTCGACCGGAAGGCACTGCGCCGGGCTAAGCCGGGAGGCGAGGCTGCCTGTTGAACCTTCGAACCAGGCCGGCCTCGCCGTGGGCGATGGCTCGCTCGCCGGGGACGGGGGCGATGTGCCCCGATTGCCTGGAGCGGCACATCCGATCCGACCTCGCTGGTTCCGGACTCTCCTTCGTCCACGGCGTCTCCGACTCCCCGCTCCCCTTTGCCTCCTCCGCTGTCGTCCAGGTCCGTCGCCACTCCGTCTCCTAATTTCTCGTTATTCTCCTGTCCTGGATAATACGGTCTCTGAAGCTCGCGCCCAGTTCGAGCCACCTGCTCTTTCCGGTAAACATTTTAGCCAATCACCTTTATGTGTGCGTTTTAGTTCATTTTTGAGAAGCATGCTAAAGCCCTGTCCATGTAAGCTTGTAGAAGAGTTAATTATTGTACTTTAGGCATAATTCATGTGTTCTCTTCACTGCAGATGGCATCTGATGGACCCGACCAATGTATTGGGAGGTAAGCCTAGGCATTCTTGGTTTACTGTCATTTTCTCCATTTGATTTGGATATGAATCATACTGTAAGATCAGAATGTACATCCTATTAACTTGTTATGAAAACACAACTTTATACCTTAGTTAGATCGAGAGGGTAATTAAAATATGTACTTCTCTACATTTTTAAGTAATGGGTTTCTCTAAACTTGTAACCACACCAATACAAGTAGGTACTTGTCAATTGACGTATCCAACTGTAGTGATTCTACTTTTGATCTAATCAAAGCTACTGCGAACGTTTCTGTTGTACATTGGATTTTTTTTAGGAGGAGATACTGAGAATTAATGCCAGATACATGGAATAAATTTGTGTACTATGAAACGAAGTCTTGACAGTGTTGACAAGCCTTACAGTTTTGGAAACAAGAATAATGAGAAATTATATTCAATGGAAAGTAGTTGCAAAACTAGCCAACTTAATCATATGGATAATGTCATACTTTAACCATATGGATAGTGTCGTACTTTAGTCATATATGTAATCCCAGTAAACACTCATAAAACAAAGCAATAGCTAAAGCAAATTAACATTAGCACCTCCATGCAGTCCGTGCTTATCAGAGGTAGTGCTGTCGGATGTGATCTATTCTCGTGTCACATCGCTTTCTTTCTTCTCCCGCCATTTTCTTCACTACTACCGCTTCTACACATAAATCAAAGAAGCATTGTGGAATAGTGGCATTTCGTTAGTGGCTAAAATATTATTAGTGAAAGGGTTGCGGCAAAACCGGCAAACTCAACTATCAGTTTCCCCTTTCTTATAATTTGTTATTTTTATTTGTTAAAAAGTGACAAATATGTATCTTGCAGCCAGAAGACCTGTGGTTATTTTGTGTTGGTGGTACTAAATGGTGGTAAGACATATGTGGATACAAAAAAATGGTAAAGCTTCTTATCAAGTGTATTATGTACATCTCCAAAAGGCTTCTATGTTCAAGATATTACATGCTCCACATTTTTCATCCCTGCAGTGAAAACAACCCATTGGAGCAATCACTCATATTTAAAGATGATAATCATTGTGCTGTGCAAGCAGATTCCTCTCCTGGTATTGAACATATTGGAGATCTTCAAAGTTCTTCTAGCTCGAATAATCAGCAACTAATTGTAAACATAATCACCAAGTTAACTCCTGTTTACTATCTGGGCAGAGTCTCCACTACAGAAATTAGAGATCTTATGGCAAGTTATATGAATTTATCCATTGAACAGGATGTGATTGATTCACTAAATCTGTTGTGTGAAAACACCATCAGTGGACCAGCTGGTTTAGGTTTTCTCAGTTTTGTTGGATTTTCAGCATTTGATGATATACATCCTTCTGGGCTTGTGAGACACCCCAACATCTTACCTGTGTTAGGTGTTGTAGAATCATCTGATTGTTGCTACATGTTTCAACCAAAGGCTCCATACACTTTGGAGAACATCATGCACTACAGCCAAGAGGCATTGTGCTCAGATTGGCACATCAGATTTTTCATCTACCAAATAATGTCTGCATTGTCATATCTTCATGATTTTGGAGTTCATCACGGCAATCTGAAACCATCAACCATCTTGATGTCAGATTCTCTATGGCCTTATCTCAGCATAAGTGATATATCTCATGTTAAACAGAACTGGGGTTTTGGGGGACCTGAAGGTTCAACACCTAATTCATGCTGTGCTGAGGAGGATTGTTCTTCAAGATCAATTTTTGCTAGTTTCAATCTTCCATCATCCTTAGATTGGTCTTCTCACTTCAAACGATGGTGGACGGGTGAGTTGAGCAATTATGAGTACCTTCTTGTCTTGAACAAGTTAGCTGGTAGGAGATGGGGTGATCCAGCTTTTCATCCGGTGATGCCTTGGGTAATAGATTTCACAGTGAGGCCTGACGAAAATTCTGACATTGGCTGGAGAGACCTCACCAAAAGTAAATGGCGGTTGGCAAAGGGCGATGAACAATTGGATTTTACTTACTCATCATCTGATGTTCCATATCATGTTTCTGATGAGTGTCTCTCAGAGCTAGCAGTTTGCAGTTACAAAGCAAGAAGGCTATCAAAGTCCATCTTGAGGTCAGCTGTCCGCTCTGTCTACGAGCCCAACGAATACCCATCTAGTATGCAAAGGCTTTATCAATGGACTCCAGATGAATGCATCCCAGAGTTCTATAGCGATCCTTGGATTTTTGTCTCTCTTCATTCTGAAATGAGTAATTTGGCTTTGCCTTCCTGGGTGACCTCTTCGGAGGAATTCATTTGTCTTCACAGGGATGCCTTGGAGAGTGACCGAGTCTCACAACAACTGCATCATTGGATTGATATAACCTTTGGCTATAAACTTGCTGGAGAGGCATCTGTTGAAGCTAAGAATGTCATGTTGCCTCCCAGTGATCCATCAAGGCCTAAATCAATTGGGCGACGGCAACTTTTTACAAAGCCACATCCTAAGCGTCTTATTAGCACACCTCACTCAGCCTACCACAATAAAGTGGAATCTTGTGCAAGATGCCAAGGAAAAGGAAGTAACTCAACTACTGATCTATTGTTAAATGACTGTAATTCCCCAAATATGTTTTCACAAGTTGACTATTTGGAAGAGTTTGAACAAGCAACATTATTTATGGAGCTTCAACACCATTTGAATCCAATATACAGTTACTCTAACACTGCTGCTTCTTGTTGTTCATCAGTCAAATATCCCAAGAGCCAATTTTCAGATCAGGAGGTATTGCAACCTGATAGTGTATTATCGGTGGTGCCTGATTTTGATTTTGGCTCCTATCTTGAATGCTTTGAGTCTGATGATAGTTCTTTTATTGGTTATCAAGAGCTGTTGCGCTGGAAGCAAAGGTCTTGTTCTGTTATTGAGCATCATGCAAATGATATATTTTCAATAGGGTGCATGTTAGCAGAAATCTATCTGCACAGACCACTTTTTGATGCTTCCTTGCTAGCTGCATATAAAGAAACTGGTATGCTGCCAGGAGCACTCCATGAATTGCCTGTTCATGTCCGTTTGCTTGTTGAGTCATGCATCCAAAGGCAATGGAAAAGGTAACTTAAATAATTATGTCTGATGTTTATATTTGTAGTTTAATACCCTGCACATTGGTGATGTTTTTCTTAAATTTACAAGCAGAAACTGTTTGAATGTTTTTGAATTTTGTGATCTCTTGCAGGAGGCCGTGTTCAAAGCATCTTCTGGAGTCACCATATTTTCCTCCATCAGTTCGATCCGCATATATGTTTCTTGCTCCACTTCAACTTCTGTGTACATCTGGAGACCACCTGAAGTATGTTACTAAGCTTGCAAGTGCAGGGACACTTAAAGCCATGGGAGAATTTGCTGCTGAAGTGTGTGCACCTTACTGCCTACCTTTTGTTTCATCATCTGGGTTGGATGTTGACACCGAGTCTTGTTTGCGTCTGCTTAAAGAGTTTTTGAAGTGCTTGAGTGTCCAAGCAGCTAAGAAACATATTCTGCCCATCATTCAGAAAATCTTACAGGCCGGTTAAGACACATCAGTGGGGAAATTTATCTTATATTTTCTTTCATTTCAAGGTTCTGGTCTTTGCATATGTGTCTTTGTTCTGATGAGTCATTTCTGCTGGTTGTTGCTACAGGCACCAGAATATTCCCATCTGAAGGTTTCTCTCCTTCAAGATTCTTTTGTCCGAGAGTTATGGAAAAAATTGGGAAAACGAACCTATATTGAGAAGGTGCATCCGTTGGTCATAGCAAACTTACACAATTCACCTAACAAGATCACTGCATCTTCTGCATCCATTGTTTTAATTGGTTCAAGTGAGGAACTAGGAATACCAATCACTGTTCATCAGGCAAGTCTCAGTGAACACATTGTCTTGGTGTACTGCACTGACACCATCCTTCACTGATTAATGTGTCCATTTTATGCAGACAGTTTTACCACTAATCCACTCTTTCGGCAAAGGTTTATGTGATGATGGAATTGAAACTTTGGTCAGGATAGGTATCCCAGTTAACACTGTCTCCTTGTGGTGAAAATGTTTGTTCTTTGGTCGGTGCTTGACGTTATTCATAATAGGTGGACTTCTTGGGGAAAGTTTTATTGTCAAGCAAATTCTCCCCTTGCTGAGGAATGTTATACTTTTTTGTATCGACTCCTCCAAGGTGACTAAGCCAGAACCACAGCAGAGTTGGAACTCTTTTGCTCTGATTGATGGCTTATCTGCGTTGGAAGGCCTTGTATCAGTTCTTCCTGTTAAGGCAGTTCTCAGGGAGCTTCTCCAGGTATTTTAGTGAAAAAAACTAAGTTTGGTGAATAAATATAATCATTGGTGAAAATGGATATATTTTGAGTTCTGTTAGAGCTTTGCTAAATTGGAACATATATTTTCAAAAGTGAGCACAAATCAAATTCCGATATAACTCTACTTTAAGCACAACTTTGATGACTACCAGATACCAATCATCATATCTTAATTACACTTTTTTGGGGGGTTTCATGTACAAGTCAATATGATATAAAAAAATTATAGCAAGAATTCAGTACATTACAATATTTAAATGAACTTGCACACGATGTCCCACCATTGATAAATTTGAATTCAGGTTTATAAATGCATCATTTTGTTAGTTTAAATTTAGATGCTAATTCCTCTTTCATTTTATTGAATTATATTATTACTTTCTATAGATAATGACCTGGCCATGAAATTCTTACGTTTAAATTGGCATATATGTCAAATTAAATGTGTACTTACTCCTACCTTGACCGCATTTACAGGACCAAGTCTGTCTTCATATAAAGATTCTTATGCTGATCCATTTGGACCTTGATGTGATTCAGGCAATAACTCTTCACTGACAAAGTGACATGATTTTCTTGTACTAGTTCTCTCTCAATAACACTCCTTCAAATTCATTTGATCGAGTTAATTTGCTTGCTTTCTATTAATTAGGTGGCAGCTACTGCATTTGTTGACCTTTGTCTACGAATTGGACCAGATAATACCGTCATACATGTTTTGCCACATCTAAAAGAGCTTTTTGCTGAATTGGCCTTTTTTCAAGACTCTTCTGCTGTTAGCCTTCCTACAAAAGGGTTAAAAATCTCAGAAAGAAACAAAAGTGAGACGATTAAAATGGAATCTAGAGTTGATCTCGTGTAAGTAGAAACATGTATTTTTCTGTTGTTACGTTGTTTGGTATAAGTAATTATACACGCTTCATTATATTTACTTATTGAAGGTAGCTGTTGTAGGTTGTTGCTATATCCTTTCTTGGCATCACTTGTTGGAATAGAGAAGATCCGTGAATACTGCTCTACATGGTTTCTATTGGAGCAGTCTCTTCAAAGGTTGTACAATTGGAAGGTATGTGAAAAGCTGCCTTGGTTCCTATTGACCGGTGAGATTTGTGTTTTCCTTCTTATTTGACTAGCTGTGCTTTCTTTCAGTTTGAGCCTTCCAGTAAATGTTCTATAAGTGGTGAAAACATGAAAACTCAAAGGTTTCAGCCTGGCAATGACACCTCGTCTGAGGTTGTTCCAACAGACCTTTTTAATGGGGCAGGGTCGTCTGTGTCTCAATCTCAAATCCCTAAAACTGGTTGGATGGCAGCTTCCAAGCACAGATTTAGGCTCGAGCATGGGTCATCTAGTGACAATTTGTCTGCATCAACTTCTGGAAATCAGCCGTGGTTTTGGTTCCCTTCTCCTGACAGTAGTTGGGGCGTACCAGATCTTCTTGGACGCAGTAGCGGTTTGAAGGATGAACTTCCATGGAAGATCGAAGCTTCAGTCCTTTACTCAGCCCGTGCACACCCTGGGGCTCTGCGGTCATTAGAAGTCCATGATGATGAGTGCACGATTTTTACTGGGGGAGTTGGACCTGGTTTTAAAGGAAGTATACAGCGTTGGGAGTTGGCCAACATGAATTGCACATCTGGATATTACGGGCATGAAGAGGTCAGTTTCTCTTGCTACCTTCATATGACTTTCTTTTTTGCTATTATTGTTGGATGGTTCTTATTTTCTGAATGAAACACAGTTTGTATAGACCATGTAGTGATGTTTAGCTTAGTGTCTGAAATATGGTGCTCTGATCGTTTAGTGGTTATGTTTGCTGTGATGAAACAATAAATCACTATAGGGTAATATCACTGAGAGGACGGTGTTCTTTCAGTAAATGCCGATTGATTTCTAGCTCAACTGTTCTAATAGTATTAGATTCTATACCATATATTGGATTGCTTGATCTTGCTTGCATTTCTTCTGCGTTTGAACTCATTGATGTACTCTTTGTAAGTTAATTTCACCCCCTAGATATAGCGCTTTATCAATACATTCCAACAGTTCATTTTCTGATATTTTATTTACATAGGTTGTCAATTCCATCTGTATCCTGTCAATTACTGGAAAAGTAGCTTCTTGTGATGGCACGATTCATATTTGGAATGGGCAGACAGGAAAGCTCATAGCAGCTCATACCGAGTCATCAACAAGCTTTCCGCCGCAAACTGCATCTGTTGAACAGGCAAACATGCTTAATCAGGACGCGCTCTCAGGTGGAATATTGTCGAATGCATTTCGTGGTAGCTTGTATACGACCATGCATTACATGGCATCTGAAGATAAACTTGTTGCTGGCATGGGAAATGGATCTATCAGGTATACACTTTGTCATCTGTTTGTTGGATTTGGTCATTTTATTATGTTTCTAACTTACGTTGAAAATATACTGAAAATATACTTCCTACTATTCTACTGGGTAAGTGTATGGGTGATCACTGCCGTTCCACTTCATTATTTATGTTCACAATTTTGACTATGTTTGGTAGTGACATCTGAAACAAAATAGGGAGAATATCTACTTCACTTAACCAGGGCATTGTTATGTGAGCTTGGAAGCATTGTTAGTTTTTGTTGTTAGAATCAGTAATGCAAGTTAGAACATATTTCTTTCTCGCTGCAACTCACTGTTATTTCACTGTTATTTCACTGTGTTTCTACCTCACTACCGAAGAATTTGTCCACTATTGAACTGCACATTGATTGAGTTAAAATGCAGATTTATTGATATCTCTCGGGATCAGAAGCTGCATTTATGGAAGAGCGATTCGGCTGAAATCTCCTTCTCATCACTCGTGTCAGCTATTTGCTCGTCTGGCTCAGACAAGCCGAGGAATGGAAGCCTATTGGCTTCATCATCCTGGATTGCAGCAGGTCTAAGCTCTGGTTATTGTCGATTACTTGACGAGCGTAGTGGAAAAATCATTGCAGTTTGGCGAGCACATGATGGTCACATTACGAAGGTATGCCATCCATCATAGGGCAAAACCATGAGCAATTGTTATTCTGGCATCTGATGGGTTCCTTTTTATTTGCGCATAAAGTTGGCATCACCAGAGGACCACTTGATTGCATCTAGCTCCCTTGACAAGACTCTTCGAATTTGGGATCTAAGAAGGTATTATTCTTTGACTGCAACAATTCATTGGTTGTATTACCTATTTTGGTATGACATGTTCTCCATTCTCTTATTGTATTACTGCAGTATACAATATTTTCTTGCACTATTTGTGTTCTCAAACTTTCTTGATACATGACTATCTTGTTTGGGCCATAGTGATAGTGATAAGATTATGTTATATCACACTGAATCCACAATTTCATAGAAGCAGCAGTTTGATTCTCAACTTTGGATATACGCATATATCTTATTGCTTATGATTTGTTTCCAGTTTAAACTTTCTTAGTTTCTTAAAGTCTTGTGCGCAATGTGACAGGAACCTATCAGTCCAGTCAAACATTTTCAGAAGCCATTCAGATGGCATCTTTGACTTCTCTGTTTGGGGTCAAGACCTGGTATCAGTGTCAAGAAACAAAATTGCACTTACTTCCCTATCGAGACCAACAAGTGAGGTATGTACTTTCTCCTCTTGACCACATTCACCACCACGCTCTTTTGCAAACTTTACTATTTGGAGCAGCAGTGCAGCCTCTTTTGGAATTTCACATACCATATGAATTGCAAGTCCACTCTGTTCCTGCCGAAGTAACTGTTGGTACATTTTGTGAAAAAAAAAATCCATGCAGATCGGACATCAGCAGCTCGTACTTCAGAACTTATATTCGACTGACAGAGGAGTAAAATATAAAAACATGTCTGTTCTTTCGGCTATTTCTGTGCTTCCTTTGTCAAGATTGTTTGTCGTTGGAACAGAAGATGGTTTTCTCAAAATCTGCCACTAGATGGTTCCAGTAGTGGTAATCATCTTTCCCTTGTATCGACTCAAATATTTTAGCAGTGCCTCTCTCATTTCTAAAATTCTAGTGGTGCCTTGCTCATAGTTTTTGTTTACTTCAATTCGCCAGCAGACACTACAGGTTACAGGATACATATGTAGCCAAATTTACTGTTGTAAAATTCATGGCTGAGTATAAGCTTCAAGTTTTGTCTAATCTTTTCCCTTGCAATTATGCAATAACACATCGCTATATATTACTTGAACTTTCTAGCTTTGTTGTTCTAGTGAAGCCGAAGCTTGTAGCTCTCACTCTTTGCTCTAGTTTGTTGCACCGTATGGTTTTGCTTGCCCGGTTTTGGACACAATGTATCCAAATTGTAGTTGGCAAAACCTGATCAACGCTAGGAAAACTTGTCAGTATGTATCACATACATTTGTTGTACTGGACTCTGGAGTCTGGATCACTCTTCTAATAAATCATTTCTTGTTAACCGTGAAGCCATCTTCTACCCCTTGAGTTGAGATCTGTTCTGAAACCTGCCTGTCCTTTATTGGAGAAATGTTACAGTGTTGTCTGTCGATTTCCTATTGGTTTGTTCTGCCACAAAGCTGAGGATGCCTTGAATTTGCTGCAGACGTACCTGACATGGATCATGGGAGCTTAAATGTGGGTAGTTGGGTAGTTGTGGAGGAAGAGTAAATTGGAGCTTGGTTCCTGTTACAGTCGTGATATGAATGCTCTCGTTTACTGCAGTCTGAGGCCTTGCAACCCTCGGTATGCGCACCCAGGCCACTGTACACCCAGCATCAGATATGAACATAAGTTCAGTATGTCAAGTCTTAGCTTTATGAATTATGATCTTAACTCAAGCTAGAAGTACACCAACAGAGTAAACATGTATGGTCCCATGGAGATCTGCGGTCCATGTTTTGGTTTGACCGTAGCCAAAACCTTTGGAGCCACTGGCATAGCTACGCTCACTGGCAGGTGGGTCCTGCCGCAAAGAAACACAAGTTAGGCCCACCTTTCAGTTTCAGTCACAGCCACCGCAACGATCATGCACAGTACACTACACTAGCGGTTATAAAAGAGGGGGATGTGCAACTTGCTCTTGGCCAAACCAGATGGTCGGCAAGCAAAAGCAGTAGCAACAATGGAGAGACGTAACGGCGTCAGCGCGAGCCTTGTTCTTGGCCTCCTGCTCGCCACCACCGTTGCTTGCCATGGTGCGAGGGACATCCCAGCAACTGAGCCCGAGTCCTACCGTCCCCAGAACGTCTTTGGGTTCGGTGGTTTCTACCCTGGCCCGTCGGTCAACTGGGTGTTTCCGGGGCCAAACGGCGTCACGCCACAGGTAGGCTTCGGCGGGATGCCGGGCTCTAGCTCCTTCCCTGGCACTGGTGGCTCGTCCGGCAGCAGTGGCGTGGTCGGCATTCATGGTGCTGCCAATCCCTGATCGTGTTGTTGTCTGTCTTGGTGTCTTGATGTTTAAGCTTTTGCTCTTGAGAGCTACGCAGGTGCAGCATTCTACCGTGGTGGTAGAGAGTAAGCTTCTTGCTTGCTCTAGTTTAGCAGTATTGTGTTATGGCTTATGTGTTGTGTGTTGTTTTCAAGTGATCTGTGTCCCGTGTCTTTGTAAAAGACTTGTTCTTGGTTGTTATTTAACCTTGTGTACTTCTTAGAGGTTGTATTGCTGTCGTGGGTTCGAAGTCCCATTGCTGTAACTTTGATTTGGAGAGTGAGGATTTGAACCCATGAGCTGGATCACCACAACCTTGTCCTGTGTTCCGTGTCTCGTCTCTTTAAGTATTTCCGTCATTCTTCTCAGTGTGCTTTCAGTTTATTATGTTGTTGATTAAATGCATTTCCATATCTTTGTTCTTGTTTATTTTCTGTGACCATTCATAGGTTGGTTCAACTTGCGGCATCATCTTTAGTTATGGACATTGGTTAAGCACCTGGAAGACTACAGCCAGCCAGTTATAATTGATAATTGTTGCTCAGTGATAGGTCCCAGCTTGTTTAGAATATTCGAACTTTTTTGCGTCAAGTTTATGGCCTTTTCCCCTCCTTTTCCTTATGAATGGCTGGTTCTCTTATCTACTACAAATGCCGAGAGGTTGTAATGGGAACCGTTGAAGATCTTCCAAGTAAACTAACCACTACTTGTACTTACATCATTTTCTTTGTTGAGATGCTAGTCTTCCTGTTTGATATATGCACTGATTATATCACACTCATGTTCATGTAGCTAAAAGTCTAAAAGTACCTCTGTAATTGCTAGTGGCCCTTGATGCTAATTTCTTTGAATGTGAATATGATGTCTCATTTGGGCCTGAACGAAGTATAAGAAGGGCAAGTCAGCTTTTAGCATTTAAGCCGATTAGTTTCCATTACTAGTTCTCTTCAAGAAAAATGCTCCCGATATTAGTTTAACTACTACTAAATATTTCTTGAGATGACAATTCAGTTGCCATTTATTAGCATAAATTTAAGAGTCCAAATAGAGGGGCATCTGTTTCTTGTGCCCAAAACAAAGCCGAAAATACGGCGGTGAATGTCATTGTCAGATTAGGAGTAGTTCTTGAAGAATCCCGCTTGTATGAAAACTGGAGATAGTCAAGACTGGAGCTCAAAGCTGAAGAAAATAGGTTGTAAACAACTTTGACCACAGCTATAGAATAAAACTCAGCATTATGTGCACATGTTTGGGCTCAAAGTTTCCGAGAGCTATGACCAGAATATCATTATCTGGAATTGACGGCATTGATGTTGCCCTCCTTTTGCTTATTGTCATACCTAATTAGCAGCAAGGATCTCAAAGACTTGTGATATTTCTATGGACCTGCAATCTTATTCACATTGAGGTTGATGTGAATAAAGCCAGTAGTTTTCATCTGTTTACCGGAGGTGATTGGTTAATGTAGCTACCGGGCGGTAACCGAAAATACCGCATGGTAACCAAAACCCGATTCCGACGCGCAACATTGTAAAAAGAACTTTTATCTGGCATTATTACAAGAAAACTAAACAGACAGAACAAAGCAGAAAACTGGACAATTTTTTCTTTTCCTTGAGTTGTTCTATATGTCTGTTTTTCTTTTATTCTTGTCAAAGCAATGACCTAAGCATAGCGTTTATCGAGTTACTAGAGACCAGTCCACAACTGCCACTAGCTTGTCGCTAGTTCAGTGAATTCACCAGAGTCGGGGTCATTGTTAAGCTCAAGACCAGTACAACCTTTGTTTATGACCCTGCAGCTGAGCCGTATCTTAACCATGGACTTAACAAACTTGCTCTTCCATCTCTTCTCGCTTTTGACAGACTCGTCAACCGATGCTCCCAGATTTGAGTTTGTGAGCAATGCCTGGTCTGACGTGAACAGGCCTAGGTTGTTTGTCAGACCCACATAATACTTGTTGTCAAGCATCGTCGGGGACTCGGGGTAAGATCAACCTGGCAGTTAAACAATCATTATAGACATAGATACTAGACTAGATGCATACCACAAGGCCCGAAAGGAAAATGTCTGAGATCTAGCGATAGTTCTGAACACCATCATACCTGACTGGTGTTGCTGAAGCCATATAGGATCTTTGTAAGGACGAGCAATGCGAGACGCCTATGGTGTGTGCACGAGAGAGGATGACCATGTCCTGAGCTGTGAGGTCCTTCAGGTGAAGTCGCCAACCAGCTCAGAAGCTGTTGAGAGTGGTGACTAGTGAGGGTAGGTTGTTGAGGGCATTCTGGTCAGTGGACGTCCTGCCGTCGCGGCGCCCAGCAGGCACCTTGTAAGTAACATTTCCTCCTAGCGTGATGCTGTCGTGGGCGGCGAAGGCAAGGATGTCCACGCATGAGACTGTCTTGGGGCATTGGGCTTTGATGGCCTTCTTTGCAGTTTCAGTTACCTCGAACCCACGGAGGCTGGGTTTGTTGGGAATGACGTCTTTCTCAGAAGTTTTGTTTGCCGTCGAGTCAATTCGGATTCAGGACTGAGCCATCACAAACCTGTTAGCATATGGTAATTGTGTTTTATAACAGTAGATCACCTCGCAAATATTTGTTTGAGTATGAACGTGGGCATTAGATTTGATGATAGACATATATGCTGGTTGCTCTTTTGCATTTTGTTAACATGCATGTTTCTTGTTGGTATATACAAAAGCAGTGTTGACTGATCAATATTGCATATTGCATATCAGCTTTATCTTTTTGGGCCATATGCTGGCTAAATGCAAATTTGCATACAAATTGAGACTTTAACGAGAATGCGTGCCACAAACCAATCTTTGCCTGTGTGTTGGGAGTTTTTGACAGATCAAATACCCTTACCTCCGCGATGGGTCTGAGGTGCTTTGGTGGCAGCACGAACTAGTCAACGATAGAAATAATTATCAGCCTGCAGTTGCGGCTAGCTTGAAAATAATACTTACACGATCGCTTTATGCTATGTGCTTATGTTGATTATAAAGGATGGTACCGTCTTTTCTGCTATGAGAAAGGTGTTTGTAACTCATATTTGTTGTAGTTTCTACGTTGTGCATATGTGACAACAAATAGATGTTCCTGAGTACTTTACTCTAGCTTCTACGTATGTGGCATGCTGCAGAATCGATACTTTTCCTGCAGTTCATAATTCAACTAGGGGTGCAAAGAAGGAATCCTATTGGTTGTTACCGTGAACATACATACAACTCATGCTTACCTTATGTTGATAGTGCAGGTATAGGAAAGTATATGCCGTCTACATGCCTTGACAAAACAGTTGTGGAAGCGCAGGCGACACCAGTGATTGTTCTTGAAGGTTGCAGGTGACTGCCTGCTTTACCAGGTTCTCTGCTGATGGGCAGCTCTTGCTGTAGAATCCGACTTCCGAGGTGAAGAGCAGGCACTTCATGGAAAGGGAGCTCATTTCAGTTGCTTGTGTCTCATGGGTTTATATAGCAGACCAGGGTGGTTTTGCGGTCGAAATGGAAGGGCATGTCTGTCAACAGGGGTGTAAAAGCTCGGTGCTGCACAAGTGGTGCCATTTGCTTGCTTCTCTGCTTTGTGGCCATATCGACATGCTCCCTGACCCTGAGTTCGTGTTTGGTTTATGACTTTGTAAGTTGTAACCTAGTCTATTTACAGAGGTATTGGATGGCGCTAAATCTCGGTTGGTTTGCTTCGGTTGTAAAAGCTCGGTGCCTGTTGCAGGACCAGAGTAGAGATCCGGTTCAGCTCAAGATCGTGTGTAAACGGAAAGTGAGGCGAAGCCGACCGGTCTCGCGTCTACAAGGAAAAAAACAGCTTCTTCTATTTAACCTGCTGATCTCCAACACCACATAATTCACAGGAACGGGAACGGCCTTGGCAACGTCAGCTTAGCGCCACCGCCCAGTTACCCTAGCGTGCAAGCGAGGCGAAGCCGTGCCGAGTCCCCTGATTTCCCCTTCGTTTCGCAGGGAAAAATAATAATTTGCTTCAACGTCGGCTGTCAGTTTGTCCACGGGGTCAGTTTCCATGAAGTTGCGCTCCAACATGATAATTTGCTTCAATCAAGATTATAAAACCAGCAGACAACGGTAGAGTTGGTTTGCAGTTTTGCTACACACGCACCGATGGCTCGGTGGCCGCCGGGCTTCCCCGGCTTCTCCCTCCCCCCGCCGGCGTGGCCATACCGTCCTTCCATGCCGCCGCCGCCGCCGCCGTCCGGCGGTTCGTCTCAAGGCAGGACCGTCGCCGGCACCTTCGGCGGCCTCGTCGCCTGCCTGCTCGTTGGCCTCGCCGTGTGCAGCCTCTGCAAGAGGCGTCGCAGCAGCCGCGCACGCGCCGCGGCAGCGGCTCCGACGCAGAGCCTGCCGGAGAGCGGCGGCGTGCGGCAGCTTCACCGGGCATGCGCCGCCAGCCCGACGGCCGGGCTCCCGGCGTTCACGTACAGCCTGTCGGTGAAGCACAACGTGGCGGGCGGAGGGGAGGATGCAGCGACGTGCTCGGTGTGCCTCGGCGCGCTGCAGGTCGGCGAGACGGTGCGGCTGCTGCCGGCGTGCCTGCACCTGTACCACGCCGAGTGCATCGACCCGTGGCTGGACGCGCACTCGACGTGCCCGCTCTGCCGCTCCGACACCGACCCGGCCGCTGTCTAGCTAGATGCACATTTTGACGGGTGTTAGTTTGCTGGATTGATTTTGCTTGCTGTATATATTCAGAAATACGTCTACTCAGTTGTCTGGGCAACATAAGACAGGAATCTTCAAATGATGCATCTGTCCTATTTGCAAGTATTTGTGGACGTCCTCAGGGTCATTTGGTCTCCAATGTCTTGTCTTGAAGATCTCACTCTCCCGGCTTTGTCTTTGTGGAAACCTTCGAATTATACGGTTCCCCAGTAGAACTGTTGAGATCGTCCGCAATGGCTTCGCCCAACCATATGAAAGGGGACCTTTATAAATGTCACACGTACGATACAAACACATGGCAACTTTGAACGTTTTTTATAATAAATACAGTGACGCGAGGATGGCAATTTTAGTTGTCAAGCATGGCAACTTCCTTTTCGAATGACAAGTTTTAGTATTTTTTAGTTAGTTTTTTCTTTTCGGATGGTAGTTTTATTTAGTTGTAAAAAACGCCATGACCGGAGTGCTTCGTGCCACAAGTGTGACACTTATCATTTGGGCTGAAATAAGGATCATGTGTGTGTCATTATGTAGAAGGGATGCAATTTTCGCTTCTAATTGGACTTGGGTATGTCCGTAGTTCACCTACACTCGCACCTTTCCTCCAGCCTGAGCGAAGCCCATGACATAGACAGCAGCAGTGCCACGACGTCGCTTGGTATCGTGCCGCGATTTCCCTTCCATTAAACGCGCATTTGACAATGAATCGGCAATCAATTAACTAACCCCTTTGACCACAGGCTTGCAAGTAGGAGTGGTTGATTTTATCCGCTTATAATTCTTCCCCGACAGAGTCTGCTTATACTGCTTAAACCATACCACAAGCAACAGTTGCGCACGACGAGCATCAGTGGCTCAATCGCCCCCGGGCTTCGTCCCCATTGTCACCTCTCCCCCTCCACCGCGGTGGCCATTCCATCCTTCACTACCGCCGCCGCCGTCCAATGCTAGGCCATCGTCTACCCAAGGCAGGATACTGGCCGGCCTCCTCATCGGCGTCGTGGCGTGCTTGATCGTGTTCACCGCCGTGTGCACCCTCTGCAGGGAGTACCGCGACCGCCGCGCTCGAGCCGCGGCCGCCGCTTGGCGGTGGCCCGTGCCGGAACGCAATGGCGTGCGCGTCGTTGGCGAGCGGCAGCTTGGCCGGGCCTACGCCGCCAGCCCCACGGCCGGCCTCCCGGCGTTCACGTACAGCCCGTCCGTGAAGCGCAACATGACGGGCGGCGGGGAGGAGGAGGCGGCGACGTGCTCGGTGTGCCTCGGCGCGCTGCAGCTCGGCGAGACGGTGCGGCTGCTGCCGGCGTGCCTGCACATGTACCACGCGGAGTGCATCGACCCCTGGCTGGACGCGCACTCGACGTGCCCGGTCTGCCGCTCCGACACCGGCCCGGCCGCGGGCGTCGGCCGGCCACCGTCTGTTTAGGTTTTTCCGTGGAGAGGTGTATGGTGCGTGCTGCTTTAGATATTCGTGTACCAGTTTGTCTAATTCACATCTAGATGTTTTTTAAGGATGTCACATCTAACCTTCCACAAGTATATAATGCATCAACAAGAAACAAAAAAACTAGGACAAAAAAAATAGACCACAAACAGAGTGAAAATCAGTTTAGATGTGACATAACTATGTCACATCTAGATGTGTCCTAGAGAGACCCTTCGTGTACTATACACGCTGTACATATTTGGCTTCCTTGCATGTAAAAATGGTATATTTTGCTTATTTGTTACTCCCTTCATCCTACAATATAAAACGTTTTTGCAAGCTGTAGTGAAACAAATTCACAAATTAGCTTGAACATTTTTCTTACAATATACTCCTTCAGTTCCCAAATATAAGTCTTTATAGAAATTTCAACAAGTGACTACATTCGAAGCAGAATGAGTGAATTTACACTCTAAAATATGTATACATACATTCATATGTTGTATTTCATTTGAAATGTCTATAAATACTTATATTTAGGAATGGAGGGACCAAGGGAGTA
>NC_041392.1:518383633-518390685 GCF_002162155.2 Triticum dicoccoides | reverse complement strand
ATAATAGGGAATATTCTCTATGGTGCACAAAAATTGTTTTCACAAAAAAAAAACACATTGTTAGATGGTCGGGAGGGTTGTTGAACTTTAGCCCGGCAAGGATCAAACTTTGCATATCTCATTGAGGCATAGCTAGGGAGTTAGCCTGGGTTATGATGAAGACATCTCCCGTGTAGTAATATTCTAGTAGAAGATGGCATTTTCATCGATAGTGAAACATATATCATGACTTTGTCGATCATGATTGTGGCTAAAGCCCGTTCAAATATTAGAATTGTTGGTTATCATCAGAGAAATTGAATTGTCTCCTACGATATTCTTGTAGAGCTGCGGATGATAAGTGAGGTTGCTTCCTTTGCCATGGAACGCGTTTCAGTTTCTACACCGATAAATTACGATTACAGTGTTGCTAAATCTTAGTCGACTGAGACTTGGTTATGTCTCAGCCGATGTTATATTCATGAGATCTTGGGTGAAGATTTCTTTCAAGTTTTTTTTTCTTTCTTATATGTTATGCCACTTTTTTTTTTGAAAATAAGAGACTTTATTCCTGAAATGGTAGCCATATCGTTTATAATGTAGGAGAGAATAAATCAAGGATAGTATCCCAAGAGTAGGAAGATTTACTACAATAAGAATCCTTAGCTAAACTATTTGCTACTGTACCTCATTAGCTTCTCTAGGACAAAAGGCAAAGCCAACACTAGCAAAATCTAGAGCCAAAAGTTCACATTCAGCAACTACTGAAACATCAGGACCGAGATAATCTTCTATGCCCATCACCACGTCAACGGCCGCCTTGCAATCTGACTCGATTAACACGCGATTACAACCCACCTGCGATGCTAAGTATAGGCCGTTTCGAATAGCATCGATCTCGGCTGATACAGCACTGGAAATTTGAGGCAAAACCCATGTAGCTGCTGCTATAAAATTTCCATGGTCGTCTCGGGCAACAGCCCCAGTTGCACCGGGCATAGTTTCATAATGGAAGGAAGCATCAACATTCACTTTAGTAATTCCCGTCAGCGGCCTCTTCCACATATTATCATACTGCCGGACCGGTTGTTTTGGCGTATATGCTCTAGTGTAATTCATCGCCAAAACCCAGATTGAGATAGATGTCCGATCTGGAGCCTGGATGGTCTCTCCCTTTGTACTTTGCCTTCTTTGCTATCGTTATATACCAAGAAGCAATGATCGCCAACTCAGGCCAAGTTCATACCTTCAATCGTCTGTTGCTGTCGTAAGAGAATGTCCATTGTGATAGATCCTAAACGGTCTTCACTGACCGCCTTGTCGATAATCTCAATTAGACCTAAAGCTAACCAAACCTCCCTCGCACACGAACACGAGAATAAGCAATGCTGGATGTCCTCATATCCCACTCGACACAGCGGGCATTGTGGGATAATCGGGATCTGACGCCCTGCAAGGACGCTGTAGCACGGGAGAACGTCCCGTAGCACCTTCCCAGTTGAAATGTTTAATTTTCCCAGGGACACGAAGCTGCCATAAGCATTTTTACGCAAGATTGAGGATCATATTTCCGTGTCCATCCGCACGTTCCATTTGAGAACCAAAAAAGTGCTTAAATTCGGTATGATAAGTTGAGTGTTCCATGTGTTTTACAGATGTCCCCGCGGTGGAGCTCTGGCGAGCTATGGCCAAACATTGGAACTTGCCGAACTTAACCACTATGCATCCTACGGGCGTTGAATGGCTCTTCGACGTCCTGCACAATCTAGGAGCCGATGACCGCATGTGAGTGTTGATGGTACTCTGGCGCTCTTGGCACCTTAGAAGTGAAATCGTCCACGACAAACGTCTGCCCCCAGTTGAAGTATCTTGCCGATTCTTACTCAGCTATGAATCGTCGTTGCTCGCTATCAAGAGGTATCCTGCAGGTGATCTTGTTAAAGGTAAAATGGTGACTGATGATGGAGGCCGGCTGCCGCTGCTATCACATGCAGAGGGCACTCAGTCTCTCCCCATCAAATGGCAACCTCCAGCCCATGGTCGTGTAAAATTAAATGTTGATGGGTCCTACTGTGAAGCTTCTGGAAAGGCAGGTGCGGGCATGGTACTACGCGATAGCGACGGTGCCATCATTTTCTCGACTTGCAGAAGCCTGGTTAACTGCGCAAATCCCTTGCAAGCTGAACTTGCAGCCTGCTTGGAGGGTTTAAACTTTGCTATGCAATGGTCGCCACTTCGTGTGGATGTCGAGATGGATTGTCTGGTTGCCGTGGACTCGATTTGGGCACCAGTGGAGGATAGGTCGCTGCATGCGATGATGATAAATGAAGTGAAGTCGCTTCTTGGTGGTAGGGATTGTTCCATTGCTCATATTAGTAGGTGTCAAAATACTGTCAGTCATAGGTTGGCGACTTTTGGTCGTGTAGAAGCTAGGACGGCAGTTTGGCTAAAATCTGGCCCTGCTATTGTACCCCAACTTTGTTTGGAGGAGCTTCCTCCAGTTTGAGCAATGAAATTCCTTTAACCCCGCAAAAAAAAGTTGAGCGTACACGGAACTTGATTAAGTCATAGTCGACTGAGACTTAGCCTCGCAAATTGCTGATGTGACCGTCTGCCAAATATGTAGCCCGGCCTCTCGTTCAATTCCCTAGTCGCTGTCAACAATATACTATTACTCATTAGCATAATCCAGAGCGTATAATCTTCTGATAAATAAGATATGCACGCAAGGATCTCTTCATTTGTTACGAACCCGTACTACTACCGACCCCTTCAAATCAGTGGAATGGTCGCTCTCGCCGCCGCTGCTGCTATGTTAACCACCAGAGAAGCGTCAGTTGAGGCTTCAATCAGTCAGACAAACTAAACCTAATCATCAGAACGGTCCACTTCAGCTCAAAAACTTCGAGGCGGAGGCAGTACTGTGCACGCAACCACAAGAGACATAAACCGAATCATGCCACACGCAGCTCCACTCCAGCGCCCCTCAGCTCACGCCCATTCCAAGCTCGGCTCCTAGCTAGGCTAAGCGGCATGCGTTTCGCCATGTCGCCCGACAGCCTCCTCCTCTTCTACGCCGCCGCGGCGGCCGTCACCGCCGCCTTCGGCCTCTTCTCGCTGTACAAGCACCTCGTGCGCCAACGGCGGCACCACCCCAGCGCGGACGCACCGGACGGGGACATGGAGGAGCGCCGGCCGCTCGCGGTGACCACGGTGGCGTCCAGCATTCTCCCGCCGTTCATGTACAACCGGCTCGTCCGGCACAGCGGCAAGGGCGACGACGCGGGCTCGACGGAGTGCGCGGTCTGCCTCGGCGCCATCCGGGTCGGCGCCATGGCCAAGCTGCTGCCGGCGTGCGCCCACGTGTACCACGTCGAGTGCATCGACCTGTGGCTCGCCGCGCACTCGACGTGCCCTCTCTGCCGGTGCACGGTCGGCGGTGATCGCTCGGCTCAGGACCTTGCTTGCCTCTCACCTGCATAGATTGATCGACCATCACATCCGCAAGAGATATCTCTGTACAGCTTTTTTCTGAACTTCGAGATAAAACCTGCATGTATGCCGGTGTATATATATAGTGTGAACTGTAGACTCGTGTGTTTCACTTGGAGTTGCATCTCAGCCATCAGGATCCCATGAAGGCATGAATTGATTGCCAAATTGTACACTTCCAATGTCAACATGTGAGACCCAAATATTTCAAGTCGACGCAGCATTCGAGCAGGGAAATGCATGACATAATGTCAATCTAATCATCAGGAATGTGATAATGAAATATAACAGATAGCAGGAGATGAATACATAAAACCGAAGCGAACCAAATAAAATGTAGTAGGAGATGAATGAATGCATAAAGAAAATGCGTGTACATGAGGCGACGGGGGCAAGAACCCCTCTGATTGCTCAGTTGCAAGACCAGGAAAAAAAGGGGGGAAGCATCAAGAGAGGATCTTTTTTTCCTCACTCCACGCTCCATCACATATGGAAAACACAATGCATTGCTGCAGCTCAATAGTTTATCATATACATAGACATGCAGACAGGAGTTAAGCAAACCCATCAGAAACGCGAGACAACAAAAATTGTTGCAGACAGAGATATGCACAAAATAAATGACCAGGTGTTGAGTTGCCATGAAGAACTTTGGCTTAAATCTGCACCGGTCCGACCATAGGTTGTTATTCCTGTGAAGCTGCCATTTCTGGGGGATGAACTGCAGTGGGACAAGTATGGGGTTAATGGTTCCGCAAAGACTTGACATGTTAAACAATATGTAGCTCAAAAAAGAATTTTCCATGATCCAGTTTCTAAGAATTGAAATAGGCAAACTGGCTGCATTATCGTGACTCTTGGCTCAGGTGGATTATGATAATCTTGTTGGTGAAGCTGTTTTGGGATATTTGGGTGTGTTCGGCTAACTGCCTTTTCTCATGACTTCAAAAAGGGATATACTATTACTTTCTAGAACATATGAAATGTGAGAAGACCATTGGATCAAGAAATATAATCATAGTTTAATTTATCAAAACAGAGTAATTTTTCACAACTTTTTTTCCGCGGCAGCTTAATAAAAACTAGCACAACACAATAACCATAAGTTGCATTAAGCTTCATGCATTAGCCAACACGTGAATAGACTCAGAGGTATGGCTCAAGAAGCCTATACGTGGACACAGAGGGAGTGGCATCAATTTTTGGATAAATTGTGAAAGTCGGGATTTGAACTCAAGATCTTAGGCCCTGATACCATGTTAAGCTTCATGCACTAGCCAACGCAACTAAAAGTCTGAACTGATGGAAAGGGATAAGCAATCCACATATACACGTCAACAAGCTGAATCTAAAATGTGTATCTTCAATAACGTACCAAATAAAATTTGCTTGTTCCATTCCATATTTCCATGCAACAGATATGCTAATCACTTAGAAAGAACCTCCAAAACTTTGGGTAAGTGTCTAGCTACGGAACTACAATTGGTATCTCACCTTAGTGGTCTAGTGGATATCTATGACTGGTAAAATTTATTTGACGACTAATTATGTGTACAACTACATGTAGACATGCATGCCAGTCTTATATCATTCTCACTCAATCAATGATATATAAATCATATGAAAGATTACACCCAACAATTTTAAAGGTCGAATTAAAAACTGGTATCCTCCAATGCATGATATGGTTAAGCAATGTGTATGTATGTGAAAGCAATAAATTGGTATTTTATTGTGACAGAAAAAAAAAAGATATCTACACCACTACCTCAAAACCACACCATCAACATGGATGAAACAGTGCAAGGGCAAGGGCGGAGCATGGTGGAGGAACAACTAGTGCAAGGGCGGAGCCAGGAACTGAACATGGTGATGAGCCGAGTTGAAAGTTAAAAACTTGGCACCAGAGAATCAGTGATGACATATACCATGATACCAACCAAATAAATGCAAATGATATTTGAAACCCGCTCACATGCTCACTAGATTAATATATGATGAATGGAGAAGTAAAATAATACTTGATTAGATTCTGTGAACATCACGTAATTAAAACTTAGAAAGAAAAGAATCGGCAGTACATAACTCACGAAGAATGATTGGTTAGACAAACTGCATTACTAGCCTTGACCATACTAATATTTCTAGACTAAAAGGGTATCATCAGATGAACTCGGGGAAGAAAAAGGAGAAGGAAAGACTAATAGCATGCTTAGGTCCTATCATCAGATGGACACTTTCTTCATAGCTAGTGCTTATCCTAGCCCTGAGTCTAGTCTCAACCACACAAAATGCCATGCATTCCATGTAGTTACTGATACTGAGATTTGATAAAACCTAGCAATTAATTGATGCTTGCAAAAGATAACTGATATAGATCATCTGATCTGCCCTTCTGATGCAATATTGACTACAGTGTTTGTCTATAGGGCACTTAGCAGAAGTTATGTTTTCTAGAGATTTTGGTTTTCAATCTCTAGCACTGAGCTCAAGTTGTTTCTGACAATGATGTGGGTGACACTTCCAAACACGACCCTCCAACAGTCTAACACACACTCTGCTTTGTTGGTTCTTGATAATTTTGAAATAAAATATCCAGTTCCTCGAACAATAGGACCAATATCCACAATTTAGGCAGGAAGCCAGAAGATTAACTGATACTCAAAGATGGCGAATGCAGAGATACCATTCAAAGAATGAAAGCTGAACTTGGAGGCCAGGCGCGGTGCACGAACCTGGAAGGAAACACGCAGTTCCCATGACCTGCAAAAACAAATGCCGGTGGCAGCACCGACACCAAGGTGTCACAACTCCATAGCATGAATCCAGCCTTTAGCGAAGCAAAACAATGCTTGGTAAATTTGAAATCAATGGACGCTTCATCATCCACGAGAGAATCCGGGTCGAGCCGGTGCTTACTAGGGTTGAGGCCGATGAGCGCGGCGGCGCCGGAGAAGTCGCAGGCGGCGGGGCTGGCGGCGCCGCCGGATCGGAGGAAGTAGTCGTTGAAGGCGTAGGAGGCGTGCGCAAGGAGGTCGGGCGGCTCGTAGCAGGCGCCGCCCTGCTGGATGGCGCGGCAGTCGGCGCCGCCGTCGGGGCCGCAGGCCCAGTCGATGGCCGACTGCAGCGCGCCGTCCTCGGCGTTGTTCTTCGCCACGCACCACAGCTGCCCGCCGCCGCTCACCCCGACCGCCCCCGCGGCGCCGCTGACGGCCGCGCGGACTGCGAAGAGGAGGAGGGCGAGGTGGAGGGAGGGAGGCGAGGCTGCCGCCATTGGGCTCCGACGATTTTGGGGGCGCCGGATTGGAGGACGCGGAGCACAGCAGAGTGTGATGAAGTGGAGTGTGCGGGAGCACGGCGCGTCTCGAGGCGCTTTCGCTCCCGCTTCCGGCTGCTTTCTGCTCTGTAGCGGGCCCGGGAATGTGCTGCTCCCTTTTAGCTTTCTCTTTTTATATGTAATATAAATAAACTAAAAAAAATACCCCGCACCATTGCATCGGGAAATTATTAGGAGTGGTTTGAATCCATATATTTTAGGGGAACTTTTGAATTCATATTGAATATGATGTATGATCTATGTT
>NC_041392.1:518313593-518383308 GCF_002162155.2 Triticum dicoccoides | reverse complement strand
GAAAAATAATAGTAGGACTGGCATAGACGTTTTGTGCCAAAAAAACAACAACAAAGGAATAGCCCCGGCGAAAGTGCTTTTCTGAGCTCGAGTGAACAATAAAATAAAAAATGAGAAAAAATATTTAAAAGTTGATTTTTTTAGCAAATATTGACAGATGTTTTCATTGTTTGCAAAGTTTCATCACAAAATGACATTCGGGAAAGATATGGCAAAAATATGATGCTCCAAAATGCTTTTGCCATGTTTTTCACGAATGTCATCCGATGTTGGGAACTTTGCAAGCTATCAAAACATTAATCGATGCTTGCTAAAAAATATTCAGAATTTTTTAATTCTCTTTTATTGTTCATCCGAGACCGCATGAGCTCAAACTCAGTTTAACCGTGCCGTAGCCCCAACCTAGACGTTATGATATCTAGGATGAAATGATCGATATAATTGACTAGAGGGGGAGGGGTGAATAGGCAACTAACAATTTTTAGCTTTTCTTTACCAATTTAAACTTTGCATCAAAGTAGGTTGTCTAGATATGCAACTAGGTGAGCAACATATATGATGCAACAAGAACAAGTACACAAGCAAGCAAGGGATATAACACAAATAAGCTTGCACAAGTAAAGACACGAGATAACCAAGAGTGGAGCCGGTGAAGACGAGGATGTGTTACCGAAGTTCCTTCCTTTTGAGGGGAAGTACGTCTCCGCTGGAGCGGTGTGGAGGCACAATGCCCCCCAAGAAGCCACTAGGGCCATCGTATTCTCCTCACGCCCTCATACAATGCGAGATGCCATGATTCCACTATTGGTGCCCTTGGAGGTGGCGACCGAACCTTTACAAACAAGGTTGGGGCTATCTCCACAACTTAATTGGAGGCTACCAACGATACCACAAAGCTTCACCACAATGGAATATGGCTCCGTGGTGAACTCAATCGTCTAGGATGCTCAAACACCCAAGAGTAACAAGATCCGCTAGGGATAGGTGGGAGAATCAAAAATCTCTTGGTGGAAGTGTAGATCGGGGCCTTCTCAACCACTTTCGAGCAAATCAAAAAGTTTGATTGGCTAGAGAGATAGATCGGGTGAAAATGGAGCTTGGAAAAACAATGGAGCTTGGGGATGGAAGAGATGGTCAACTCGGAGAAGAAGACACCCCTTATATAGTGGAAGAACAAATCCAACTGTTATCCACCAACTCAACCTGCGTAGCACGGTACTGCCGCGCTGGGGACGCGGTACTACCGCAAGGCCCCATGGTACTACCGCCTGAGCAGCAGAAACCAGAACAACCCAGATGCAATGAAGTAGAGGGCGGTAGAACCGCTGGCTAGGTACTACTGCTCCCCCTTGCGGTACTACCGCAAGGCAGGGATGGTCCAGATTTTTGGGAAGGCACGGACATATAAAAATACATCCATGGCAACTTCCGCTGAGTTGGGATCTATGCAAAAATCTGACACGGTAGTACTGCAAGCCAGAAGCAGTACTACCGCGCGGGGTGCGGATGTAAAAAATTACATCCGCTCCTACTGCCGCGCAAGCTGCTGAGCCTGGCCAGAGCGCACGGCGTGGTACTACCGCGTAGGGCGCAGATGTAAAAAATTACATCTGCCCCTACTACCGCAATAACAGCAGCGCCTGGCCTGAGGCCACAGTACTACCGCTCCAAGGAAGCGGTACTACCGTGGGCACTTGCGGTACTACCGCGCCAGAGGCCGATACTACCACAAGGGCATGCGGTACTACCGCTCCTAGGAGCAGTACTACCGCATGCCCCATATCAGCAAGCACGACATTTTGCATAGACAAGAAAAGACGGAGGATGCTCCAAAGTGTCAAAGGAAAGGCGGTGCAAAGGAGTAGACGTGTACGTGATGATTCCACCCAAGCCTTTCCAAAGCGGATCCCCTCTTAATAGTACGGGTTTCCTACGACTCAAATCCACCGAAAAGAAACATACAGAAACGCCGTCTTCAATAGTCTTTGAGGAGCACCAAATCGTCTTGTGCCTAGTGATGAAATGTCTGAAATACTCAGGCCCTGTTTGGTTCGGCTGTGGATTTTTAAAAGCAGCTGTGAAAAATCTGCTGTGAAAAAACAGCTGTGGAAAATCTGATGTGAAAAAGATGTAGGTCATTTGGCAAACCAGCTGATACAGCTTTTCCAGATTTTGACCCGCAGCAGAATCAGATTTTGGAAAGCACGTCCTGGGCTGCTTCCGCTTTTGGTTCAGATTTTGGCAGCGGATTTCTGGAATCGGATTCTGCTGGGTTCGCCCTTTGGTTCAGATTCTGCTGCGCGGCAGGCGGAATCCGTCGATAAAAGCTGAACCAAATAAGGCCTCAATGCACACGATTAGTCCGCAAAAGCATTGTCATCAATCACCAAAACAACTAAGGGAAAATATGCCCTTACAATCTCCCCCTTTTACAATCTCCTCCTTTTTGGTGGATTGATGACAATATGGGATTTGCATAAAGGGAGATAACATATAACATGGGCAAACCCCACACCTCTAAAATATAGACAGGCTCCCCCTAGATGTGTGTTATCTAGATGAGTGCTTTGGACTGCACGACACACATACTAGGATCAACACTCCCCCTATATTTTATAGACAAGGCATATCTTACAACAATAAGGCTAACACTAAGTAAGATAGTACATATGAGCATAATGTAAATAGCACAAGATAGCATAAGCACAATAAGGTACGGTAGAGTGCATATGTCTTACACCATATGATCGAAAGGTCTCACAAGCACAAACCAACCAAAGCAAACGAGGTTCAACGGAATGAAAGCAAAGTGAAAAGACGAAACACAACTCACAACTCGCAAATCCTACATTCTCTCCCCATTTGGCATCGAGGCACCAAAAAGGCAGAGAGGACACCTACAACACAAGTGGTGGCTCAAGCGGAGTAATCACTCGCACGCTCCTCGTCAGACTCGGCAACATGGATGGTCTCCTCCTTGTCCTCCTCAGAATCGGTCCACTTGTAGCCCTGCTTCGCCATCCAGGCTGCCTCTGGCGTGATGACCCTCTTAGATCCGCTGGATATCTACTCGCCAAACGTCCCCAAAATCCGCTTGTCGCGGCGGCGACTCTTCTTCTGAGCAACATGAGACCTGTACTGCCCCTTGGCCTGCATGCAGAACAGAGCCTTCATCTTGTTCTTCAGCTTCTTAGCCCAAGCGGGCTCAGAAGATGAAGGCGAGTAGCCAGCAGAGCTGCCCTCATCAGCGTCCTCCTCCTCAATATCATCTGCATCCACATCCATCTGAGCAGCCGCTGCCTCAGCACGGGTAGTAGTGTTGGCCCACTAGGGCTTGACACGGAGCTTAATGGGCTCATGACGAATCTAGTCAGGGGCAAGAAACTCCTCATCGGGATAGAGCTTCTCCCAAGTCCTCGAGATCAACAGAAACAGATAAGGTCCATAGATGGGTACCTTACGGGTGAACACCGCAAACCGAAGCTCGCACCACATGATATGTGAGATGTCAAGTGGTTGAGTCTAAGAGAGACGCGCCTCCTCACAGATGAGCATCATATCCACAAGATAGGCATGCACTTTGTCCTTGTCACCAATGCGGGGAAAAAGAGAGTTGTGGAAGATGCGATACATGATGTCGAGGAAGGGGTTCAGCACCCACGCTTTCTTGCCACTGGGAAGCAACTTCTCAACATAGTAGGGCTGAAACTTGTTCTTGTTGGCTGACTCAGAATTGGCATGAGGGCGTACACCAACGGGTGTGTTGAGCCCCTCATCAGGAACCTGAAGCAAATCCATGAAATCCTTTCATGTAGCAGTCATCCGTTGTCTGTTGGTCATCCAGGTCATGTGCCGTTCCTCATTAGTATGGAAGTGGACCGAGTGTGACGCCCCCGATTTGACCATACACTAATCATACACGCAAACATGTACGATCAAGATCAGGGACTCACAGGAAGATATCACAACACAACTCTACAAATAAAATAAGTCATACAAGCATCATATTACAAGCTAGGGGCCTCGAGGGCTCGAATACAAGAGCTCGATCATAGACGAGTCAGCGGAAGCAACAATATCTGAGTACAGACATAAGTTAAACAAGTTTGCCTTAAGAAGGCTAGCACAAACTGGGATACAGATCGAAAGAGGCGCAGGCCTCCTGCCTGGGATCCTCTTAAACTACTCCTGGTCGTCGTCAGTGGGCTGCACGTAGTAGTAGGCACCTCCCGAGTAGTAGTAGTCGTCGTCGACGATGGCGTCTAGCTCCTAGGCTCTAACGCCTGGTCGCAGCAATCGAGTATAGAAAGGGGGAAATGAGGGAGCAAAGCAACCGTGAGTACTCATCCAAAGTACTCGCAAGCAAGGAGCTACACTACATATGTATGCATTAGTATCAAATGGAAAAGGCTATCATATATGGACTGAACTGCAGAATGCCGGAATAAGAGGGGGATAGCTAGTCCTGTCGAAGACTACGCTTCTGGTAACCTCCATCTTGCAGCAGGAGAAAAGAGTAGATGGTAAGTTCACCAAGTATCATCGCATAACATAATCCTAACCGATGATCCTCCCCTTGTCGCCCCGTGAGAGAGCGATCACCGGTTGTATCTGGCACTTGGAAGGGTGTGTTTTATTAAGTATCCGGTTCTAGTTATCATAAGGTCAAGGTACAACTCCGGGTCGTCCTTTTACCGAGGGACATGACTATTTGAATAGATCAACTTCCCTGCAGGGGTGCACCACATTTCCCAACACGCTCGATCCCCTTTGTCCGGACACACTTTTCTGGGTCATGCCCGGCCTCGGAAGATCAACACGTCACAGCCCTACCTAGGCACAACAGAGAGGTCAACACGCCGGTCTAAATCCTATGGCGCAGGGGTCTGGGCCCATCGCCCTTTGCACACCTGCACTTTACGAACGCGACCGGAGAGCAGACCTAGCAACCTCCATTACAAAGGAAGTTGCGTTACGCGGTCCAACCCGGCGCGTGCCGCTTAGTCGCTGATGTCACGAAGGGTTCGGCTGATACCACAACGTCGAGTGCCCATAACTGTCCCCATGTAGATGGTTAGTGCATATAGGCTAGTGGCCAGACTCAGATCAAATACCAAGATCCCGTTAAGTGTGTTATTTTGAAATAACCACGGACGCCGACCAGGGCCAGGCCCACCTCTCTCCTAGGTGGTCTCAACCTGCCCTGTCGCTCCGCCACAAAGATCCACCCAGAGGGCCGTCGAGACAAAGGTCCTTTCAGCCCCCAATCCGTGAATCACTCGCGGGTACTCCTCGAGCCAACCCGACTTTAGTTATCACATGTAACATGTATAAAGTATATAGTATATACCCGTGATCACCTCCCGAGTGATCACAGCCCGATAGTATAGCATGGTAGACGGACAAGAATGTAGGGCCACTGATGATAAACTAGCATCCTATACTAAGCATTAGGATTGCAGGCAAAGGTAACAACAGTAGTAGCAAGGACAGGCTATGCATCAGGATAGGATTAACGGAAAGCAGTAACATGCTACACTACTCTAATGCAAGCAGTATAGAGGAGAGTAAGCGATATCTGGTGATCAAGGGGAGGGGGCTTGGCTGGTTGCTCTGGCAAGAGAGAGGGGTCGTCAACACCGTAGTCGTACTGGGTAGCAGCGGCGTCGGTCTCGGTGTCTAGTGAGAGAAGAGGGGGAAGAAACAATAAATATAATGCAAACAAATGCATGACGATGCATGACATGACAAAGTGCGATGCTAGGGGTGCCCTAACGCGGTATGAGGCGATACCGGTGAAGGGGGGAAACATCCGGGAAAGTATCCCCGGTGTTTCGCGTTTTCGGTCAGATGAAACGGAGGGGGAAAGTTGCGTGTTCACTATGCTAGGGATGCGTGGCGGATGAACGGGCTGCATATCCGGATTCGTCTCGTCGTTCTGAGCAACTTTCATGTTGAAAATAATTTAATCCAAGTTACGGATTAAAAGATATGATTTTCTAAAGATTTTATTAATTTCTGGAATTTAATTAATTATTTAATTTAATTCGAAATTGGATTTATGACATCAGCATGATGTCATGCTGACGTCAGCAGTCAACGGGGGTTGACTGGGTCAAACTGACGCGTGGGTCCAGTGGGACCCACCTGTCATACTTTGTTAGGTTAATTAGGGTTTAGTTAAACTAATTACTTTTAATTAAACTAATAGGTTAATTAGATTAATTAATTAGGATTAATTAACTTAATTAATTTAATCAATTAATTAATTAATTAAATTTATTTTATTATTTTGTTTTTCATTTTCGTTTTAACCAAAAGGGGCGTGGGGCCCTCTAGCAGTGGCCCATCGGGGCCTAGCGGGGCGGGCGCTAGCGGGCAGAGGGGCGTGCGGGCGCCAGCCCGAACGGGCGCTACGATTGTGGGTGCCCGCCCGGCGGGAGGAAGCGGATGGCGGCGATCTGAGCGGCCGTAGGGGGGCTTGCAGGCGGTCGACAGCGAGCGGCGCCGGCGGAGGGTGGCGCCGGTGGGGTAGAGCCAGCAACAAGAGGGCGCGGTTGCGCGGGCAGCAGGAGGAGAAGTAGCACGCGGCGCGCGCATGCGCGGGCGGAACACGACATGGGTGGGCGGAGCGTGGCGGGGACACGCGCGCGCGATCGAGCGGGCGTGGCCGGGACCGCGGTGGCCGCAAGCACGGCACGCCGGCGTGGAGCTGCGAAGAGAGGGCGCGGGTGGTGGAGTGACCGCGCATCGAACGCGCCCGGAGCACATCAACCGCGGGCAAGATCGGCAGGGACCGCGGCGACTACGGGAGGGAGAAGGCGGAGGGGGAGCTCACAGGGGCGGTAGGGTTTAGGCAGTGGGGTCGAGGTGGTCCGGTGAGGGCGAGGCCGGAGAAGCGATCCGGCGATGTCGTGGCGGTGATGGTGGTCGGCGACGACGGGGTCCTCGGGTGGTGGTGGTGGCGCACAACAATGAAGAGCGGGGCCATCCGGTGGGCGGCACCGGCAAACTGCGAGGTGGCGGGGATGGGCCGAGGCGTCGGGGGCGATGGGGACGAGGCGAGATCGCCTCGATCCTGATCCAGACGGGTGCGAGAAGGGGATCGTGGGGGGGGGTGGAGAGTGGGATCGGGTTAGGGTTTGGTTACAGGATGGGGTGGTTATAGGCCACGGGAAAAACTGGACCGGTTAGCTGGGCCGTGGCCTAGTGGGGGTGGGGGCCCTTGTTTTCCTTGTTTATCTTTTGTTTACTGTTGCTCTTTCTCTTTTTCTTTATTTCTTTTCTGTTTTCTCATATTCCCTAAACAGTATAGTTTAAAAAAATTGCATAGGTTGCACCTAATTTAATAAACTTAATTATGTCACATTCTGAACATTTTTGTTTTAATATTTGAAAACTTTTATCATTTGACTTTAATTTGAATTCAAATTTTGAAACGGTTTCGAATCATCGCGAGGTTAGCAACAGTAACCGTGGTGACATGGCATCATTAACAGAGGTTTACTGTAGCCTAATTATCCGGGCGTTACACCGAGGCAAAGAACTGGGCCACAATCTTAGGGTCATAATCCAAATGGAATGAGATCGCGTGCTCAATGCCAAACTGCTCCACGAGATCCAGAGCCTCACCAAAGTAAGCATGGTGCATATCATCCCTCATGTGATGCATGTCAATCCAGTGCACGTCCACATAGATGTTCTGCTTGTCCTTGATCACATCCACACAAATGAGATACTGTTGCTTGGTCCAGAACATATCATTCCCTCTGAAGTTGGCACGAGGATTCACATAGGGGTTGATCTTCCTTCGAGTGGCAAACTCAGCAAGTGGTATCTCATCCATGCCCTTGGAGGGCTCCTTGAGCTTGGTGGCGGTGGTCTTGGACCTGCGTTGGGGGGCATTCGAGCCCTCTGGAGCTTCGTCTTGGTTGCGCAGACGCTTGGAGCCCGTGTCACGGCTGGGATTAGAACGGCGAGCAGGTGCACCGGAGCCACCACCTAAGACACAAGACACAAAAACACACACGAGAAGCGAGAAGGATCAATGCAAAGACCACAGCACAACAGGTGAAACAAGTAGAACTCGCACTTGGTAATTGCCACTTGGAAGATTTGACTACAACGGTAGTACCGCATGGCTACGCGGTACTAAAATTTTAGTGCTGCTCCTAGCCACGGTAGTACCACGTCGGGGTGGCACGGTAGTACCATGTCTCGGATCGGTAGTAAAATTTTAGTTCCGCGCCTCGCGCGGTAGTACTGCTCCTAAGGAGCGGTAGTACCGTACGAGCGGTAGTACCGCACAGGAGATGCGGTAGTACCGCACAGTGTCAGATCCGAACCTCAACAGGATCTGAGCACAGCCGTGACAACGAGGCAGTACTACGGTTGATCAAATCTACCACGGGACAACATAGAAAGTACCATCTCTACGCATTACTACTCTCCTACATCCTACTCTTGCATAGATTTAGCCTAAAATCTCAAGAACAACATGCATCTCCCCAAAAACCTAGAAACGAAAGAACGAACCAAAGAGAGAGGGATTTGGGGAGAAACCTTGTTCCATGGCAAGAGGAAGTGGTGGGGAACGATCCCACCGGACAGAATGCGAGGAGAGCGGCCGGAGACGGAGATCCGACAAGGGTCTCCGGTGCCGTTCTTGGGCAGGAGAGTGAGAAACGGCGTGGGGAGAAAGAGTGAATGGGTATGGGGGAGTTGGAACTCCCCCTGCCCGCTCTTAACCCCCACGCACTCTCGATTGCGCGGTAGTACCACGTGTCATCGCGGTAGTACCGGCTGGGCGGAAGTACTGCACCGAGGATGGTAGTACCGCTCCCCTAGGCGGCAGTAAAAAATTACTGCCATGCTAGGTGCGGTAGTACAGTGCGCAGCTCCTGCGGTAGTACCATGGCATGCCGCGGTAGTACCATGTGTTGGGGAACGTAGCATAAATTCAAAATTTTCCTACGTGTCACCAAGATCTATCTAGGGAGTCATCTAGCAATGAGGGAGGAGTGGATCTACATACCCTTGTAGATCGCGCGCAGAAGCATTCAAGAGAACGGGGTTGATGGAGTCGTACTCGTCGTGATCCAAATCACCGATGATCCTAGCGCCGAACGGACGGCACCTCCGCGTTCAACACACATATGGAGCAACGACGTCTCCTCCTTCTTGATCCAGCAAGGGGGAGGAGAGGTTGATGGAGATCCAGCAGCACGACGGCGTGGTGGTGGAAGTAGCGGGATTCCAACAGGGCTTCGCCAAGCGCTGCGGGAGGAGGGAGATGTGTCATGGGAGGGAGAGGGAGGCGCCAGGGCTTAGGTGTTGCTGCCCTCCCTTCCCCTCACTATATATAGGGCCAAGGGAGAGGCGGGGGGGCGCAGCCTTGGCCCTTCCTCCAAGGAAGGGTGCGGCCAGGGAGGAGTCCATCCTCCCCAAGGCACCTCGGAGGTGCCTTCCCCCTTTAGGACTCTTCCTTTCCCTTATCTCTTGGCGCATGGGCCTCTTGGGGCTGGTGCCCTTGGCCCATACAGGCCAAGGCGCACCCCCTACAGCCCATGTGGCCCCCCGGGGCAGGTGGCCCCACCCGGTGGACCCCCGGGACCCTTCCGGTGGTCCCGGTACAATATCGGTGACCCTGAAACTTGCCCTGATAGCCGAAATAGCACTTCCTATATATAATTCTTTACCTCCGAACCATTCCGGAACTCCTCGTGACGTCTGGGATCTCATCCGGGACTCCGGAGAACTTTCGGGTTACCGCATACTAATATCTCTATAACCCTAGCGTCACCGAACCTTAAGTGTGTAGACCCTACGGGTTCGGGAGACATGCAGACATGACCGAGATGACTCTCCGGTTAATAACCAACAGCGGGATCTGGATACCCATGTTGGCTCCCACATGTTCCACGATGATCTCATCGGATGAACCACGATGTCAAGGACTTAATCAATCCCGTATACAATTCTCTTTGTCTAGCGGTACGATACTTGCCCGAGATTCGATCGTCGATATCCCGATACCTTGTTCAATCTCGTTACCGGCAAGTCTCTTTACTCGTTCCATAACACATCATCCCGTGATCAACTCCTTGATCACATTGTGCACATTATGATGATGTCCTACCGAGTGGGCCCAGAGATACCTCTCCGTTTACACGGAGTGACAAATCCCAGTCTCGATTCGTGCCAACCCAACAGATACTTTCGGAGATACCTGTAGAGTACCTTTATAGCCACCCAGTTACGTTGTGACGTTTGGCACACCCAAAGTATTCCTACGGTATCCGGGAGTTGCACAATCTCATGGTCTAAGGAAATGATACTTGACATTAGAACAGCTTTAGCATACGAACTACACGATCTTTGTGCTAGGCTTAGGATTGGGTCTTGTCCATCACATCATTCTCCCAATGATGTGATCCCGTTATCAACGACATCCAATGTCCATGGTCAGGAAACCGTAACCATCTATTGATCAACGAGCTAGTCAACTAGAGGCTTACTAGGGACATGGTGTTGTCTATGTATCCACACATGTATCTGAGTTTCCTATCAATACAATTCTAGCATGGATAATAAACGATTATCATGAACAAGGAAATATAATAATAACTAATTTATTATTGCCTCTAGGGCATATTTCCAACAGTCTCCCACTTGCACTAGAGTCAATAATCCAGTTCACATCGATATGTGATTAACACTCAAGGTCACATCCCCATGTGACTAACACCCAAAGAGTTTACTAGAGTCAATAATCTAGTTCACATTACCATGTGATTAACACTCGATGAGTTCTGGGTTTGAACATGTTATGCTTGTGAGAGATGTTATAGTCAACAGGTCTGAATCTTTCAGATCCGTATGTACTTCACAAATCTCTATGTCATCTTGTAGATGCAACTACTACGCCACATTTGGAGCTATTCCAAATAACTGTTCTATTATATGAATCCAGTTTACTACTCAGAATAATCTGGATTAGTGTCAAAGTTTGCATCGGCGTAACCCTTTACGACGAACTCTTTTACCACCTCCATAATCGAGAAAATTCCTTAGTCCACTAGTTACTAAGGATAACTTTGACCGCTGTCTTGTGATCCATTCTTGGATCACTCTTGTACCCCTTGACTGACTCATGGCAAGGCACATTTCAGGTGCGGTACACAGCATATCATACTGTAGGGCCTATGTCTTAAGCATAGGGGACGACCTTCATCCTTTCTCTCTATTCTGCTGTGGTCGAGCTTTAAGTCTTAACTTCATACCTTACAACTCAGGCAAGAACTCCTTCTTTGACTGATCCATCTTGAACACCTTCAAGATTATGTCAAGGTATGTGCTCATTTGAAAGTACCATTAAGCGTTTTGATCTATCCTTATAGATCTTGATACTCAATGTTCAAGTAGCTTAATCCAGGCTTTCCATTGAAAAACACTTTCCAAATAACCCTATATGCTTTCCAAAAATTCTACGTCATTTCTGATCAACAATATGTCAACAACATATATTCATCAGAAATTCTATAGTGCTCCCACTCACTTCTTTGGAAATACAAGTTTCTCATAAACTTTGTATAAACCCAAAATCTTTGATCATCTCATCAAAGCGTACATTCCAACTCCGAGATGCTTACTCCAGTCCCTAGAAGGATTGCTGGAGCTTTGCATACTTATTAGCATCTTTCAGGATTGACAAAACCTTCCGGTTGTATCACATACAACCTTTCCTCAAGGAAATCGTCGAGGAAACAATGTTTTGACATCCTATCTGCAAGATTTCATAAATAATGCAGTAATCGCTAATATAATTCCAACAGACTCTTAGCATCGCTATGAGTGAGAAAGTCTCATCGTAGTCAACTCCTTGAACTTGTCGGAAAACATCTTAACGACAAGTCGAGCTTTCTTAATGGTGACATTTACCATCATTGTCCGTCTTCCTTTTAAAATCCATCTGTACTCAACAGCCTCACGACCATCGAGCTGTTCTGTCAAAGTCTACACTTTGTTTCCATACATGGATCCTCTCTCGAATTTTATGGCCTCGAGCCATTTATCGGAATCCGGGCCCACCATCGCTTCTCCATAGCTCGTAGGTTCATTGTTATCTAGCAACATGACTTCCAAGACAGGATTACGTACCACTCTGAAGTAGTACGCATCCTTGTCATCCCACGAGGTTTGGTAGTGACTTGATCTGAAGTTTCATGATCACTATCATAAGCTTCCACTTCAATTGGTGTAGGTGCCACAGGAACAACTCCCTGTGCCCTGTCACACACTAGTTGAAGAGACGGTTCAATAACCTCATCAAGTCTCCACCATCCTCCCACTCAATTCTTTCGAGAGAAACTTTTCCTCGAGAAAGGACCCGATTCTAGAAACAATCCCTTATTGCTTTCGATCTGAGACAGGAGGTATACCCAACTATTTTGGGTGTCCTATGAAGATGCATTTATCCGCTTTGGGTTCGAGCTTATCAGCCTGAAACTTTTTCGCATAAGTGTCGCAGCCCCAAACTTTTAAGAAATGACAGCTTAGGTTTCTCTAAACCATAGTTCATATGGTGTCATCTCATCGGAATTACGTGGTGCCCTATTTAAAGTGAATGTGGTTGTCTTTAATGCCTAACCCATAAACTATCGTGGTAATTCGATAAGAGACATCATGGTATGCATCATATTCAATAGGGTGCAGTTATGATGTTCGGACACACCATCACACTAGGGTGTTCCAGGCTGTATTAGTTGTGAAACAATTTCCACAATGTCTTAATTCTATGCCAAACTCGTAATTCAGATATTCATCTCTATGATCATATCATAGATCTTTTATTCTCTTGTCACGACGATCTTTCAACTTCACCCTGAAATTACTTGAACCTTTCAATAATTCAGACTCGTGATTCATCAAGTAAATATACTCAACATCTACTCAAATCATCTGTGAAGTAAGAACATAACGATATCCACTACACGCCTCAGCACTCATTGGACTGCATACATCAAAATGTATTACTTCCAACAAGTTGCTTTCTAGTTCCATTTTACTGAAAACGAGGCTTTCAGTCATCTTGCCCATGTGGTATGATTTGCATGTCTCAAGTGATTCAAAATTAAGTGAGTCCAAATGATCCATCTGCATGGAGCTTCTTCATGCGTTTTATACCGATATGACTTACGTGGCAGTGCCACAAGTAGGTGGTACTATCATTACTATCTTATATCTTTTGGCATGAACATGTGTATCACTACGATCGAGATTCAACAAACCATTCATTTTAGGTGTAAGACCATTGAAGGTATTATTCAAATAAACAGAGTAACCATTATTCTCCTTAAATGAATAACCGTATTGCGATAGACATAATCCAATCATGTCTATGCTCAATGCAAACACCAATCTCGATGGTAGAGGGAGCGTGCGATGTTTGATCACATCAAGCTTGGAAAAACTTCCAACACATATTGCCAGCTCACCTTTAGCTAGTCTCCGTTTACTCTGCAGCCTTTTATTTCGAGTTTACTAACATTTAGCAACAGAACCGGTATCTAATACCATGGTGCTACTAGGAGTACTAGTAAAGTACACATTAACACAATGTATATCCAATATACTCCTATTGACCTTGCCAGCCTTCTCATCTACCAAGTATCTAGGGTAATTCTGCTCCAGTGGTTGTTCCCCTTATTACAGAAGCACTTAGTCTCGGGTTTGGGTTCAACCTTGGGTTTCTTCACTAGAGCAGGAGCTGATTTGCCGTTTCATGAAGTATCCCTTCTTGAAACTAGTGGTTTCACCAACCATCAACAATTGATGCTCCTTCTTGATTTCTACTTTTGTGGTGTTAAACATCGCGAATATCTTAAGGATCATCATATATGTCCCTGATATATTATAGTTCATCACGAAGCTCTAGCAGCTTGGTGGTAATGACTTCGGAGAAACATCACTATCTCATCTGGAAGATCAACTCCCACTCGATTCAAATGATTGTTGTACTCAGACAATCTGAGCACAAGCTCAACAATTGAGATTTTCTTCCTTAGTTTGTGGGCTAAGAAAATCGTCGGAGGTCTTATACCTCTTGACGTGGGCACGAGCCTGAAATCCCAATTTCATCCCTCGAAACATCTCATATGTTTCGTGACGTTTCAAAACGTCTTCGGTGCCTCAACTCTAAGCCGTTTAACTGAACTATCACGTAGTTATCAAAATGTGTATGTCAGATGTTCGCAACATCCATAGACAACATTCGAGGTTCAGCACACTGAGCGGTGCATTAAGGACATAAGACTTCTATGAAGCAATGAGGACAATCCTCAGTCTACGGACCTAGTCCGCATAATTGCTACTATCAACTTTCAACTAAATTTTCTCTAGGAACATATCTAAACAGTAGAACTGAAGCGCGAGCTACGACATAATTTGCGAAGACCTTTTGACTATGTTTAGGATAATTAAGTTCATCTTATGAACTCCCACTCAGATAGACATCCCTCTAGTCATCTAAGTGATTACATGATCCGAGTCAACTAGGCCGTGTCCGATCATCACGTGAGACGGACTAGTCATCATCGATGAACATCTTCATGTTGATCGTATCTACCATACGACTCATGCTCGACCTTTTGGTCTCTTGTGTTTCGAGGCCGTGTCTGTACATGCTAGGCTCGTCAAGTCAACCTAAGTGTTTCGCGTGTGTAAATCTGTCTTACACCCGTTGTATGTGAATGTTAGAATCTAACACCCGATCATCACGTGGTGCTTCGAAACAACGAACTGTCGCAACGGTGCACAGTTAGGGGGAACACTTTCTTGAAATTATTATGAGGGATCATCTTATTTACTACCGTCGTTCTAAGTAAACAAGATGCATAAACATGATAAACATCACATGCAAACAAATAGTGACATGATATGGCCATCATCACTTTGCTCCTCTTGATCTCCATCTTCGGGGCTCCATGATCATCATCGTCACCGGCATGACACCATGATCTCCATCATCATGATCTCTATCATCGTGTCTTCATGAAGTTGTCTCGTCAACTATTACTTCTACTACTATAGCTAACGGTTAGCAATAAAGTAAAGTAATTACATGACGTTTATGTTGACACGCAGGTCATAAATAAATTAAGACAACTCCTATGGCTCCTGCCGGTTGTCATACTCATCGACATGCAAGTCGTGATTCCTATTACAAGAACATGATCAATCTCATACATCACATATATCATTCATCACATCCTTTTGGCCATATCACATCACATAGCATACCCTGCAAAAACAAGTTAGACGTCCTCTAATTGTTGTTTGCATATTTTACGTGCCTGCTATGGGTTTCTAGCAAGAACGTTTCTTACCTACGCAAAAACCACAATGTGATATGCCAATTGCTATTTACCCTTGATAAGGACCCTTTTCATCGAATCCGATCTGACTAAAGTGGGAGAGACAGACACCCGCGAGCCACCTTATGCAACTAGTGCATGTCAGTCGGTGGAACCAGTCTCACGTAAGAGTACGTGTAAGGTCGGTCCGGGCCGCTTCATCCCACAATGCCACCGAATCAAGATTGGACTAGTAACGGTAAGCATATTGAACAAAATCAACGCCCACAACTACTTTGTGTTCTACTCGTGCATAGAAACTACGCATAGACCTAGCTCATGATGCCACTGTAGGGGAACGTAGCATAAATTCAAAATTTTCCTACGTGTCACCAAGATCTATCTAGGGAGTCATCTAGCAACGAGGGAGGAGTGGATCTACATACCCTTGTAGATCGCGCGCGGAAGCGTTCAAGAGAACGGGGTTGATGGAGTCGTACTCGTCGTGATCCAAATCACCGATGATCCTAGCGCCGAACGGACGGCACCTCCGCATTCAACACACGTACGGAGCAGCGATGTCTCCTCCTTCTTGATCCAGCAAGGGGGAGGAGAGGTTGATGGAGATCCAGCAGCACGACGGCGTGGTGGTGGAAGTAGCGGGATTTCAACAGGGCTTCGCCAAGCGCTGCGGGAGGAGGGAGATGTGTCATGGGAGGGAGAGGGAGGCGCCAGGGCTTAGGTGTTGCTGCCCTCCCTTCCCCTCACTATATATAGGGCCAAGGGAGAGGGGGGGGCGCAGCCTTGTCCCTTCCTCCAAGGAAGGGTGCGGCCAGGGAGGAGTCCATCCTCCCCAAGGCACCTCGGAGGCGCCTTCCCCCTTTAGGACTCTTCCTTTCCCTTATCTCTTGGCGCATGGGCCTCTTGGGGCTGGTGCCCTTGGCCCATACAGGCCAAGGCGCACCCCCTACAGCCCATGTGGCCCCTCGGGGCAGGTGGCCCCACCCGGTGGACCCCCGGGACCCTTCCGGTGGTCCCGGTACAATATCGGTGACCCTGAAACTTGTCCCGATAGCCGAAATATCACTTCCTATATATAATTCTTTACCTCCGGACCATTCCGGAACTCCTCATGACGTCCGGGATCTCATCCGGGACTCCGAACAACAATCGGAGTCCGAAAAGCCCACAAGGTTGAAGTTAGATCCTCTTGGATACCATAAGCCAAAGTTTGGGGTATGAGCCAAATATCGAAAGATTCGCTTGACCGCCACATAGTGGCTTTCCTTAGGTGCGGCTTGAAACCGTGCACAGATTCCCACACTCAACATGATATCCGGTCTAGATGCACAAAGTTAAATCAAGGAGCGAATCATGGAGTGATATACCTTTTGATCCACCGCTTTACCATTGGGATCTATGTCAAGTTGGCATTTGATGGGCATTGGAGTGGAAGTCGGCTTGACATCACTTAGCTTGAATCTCTTGAGCATGTCTTGAGTGTATTTGGCTTGGTTGATGAAGGTTCCTTCTCTTCGTTGCTTGACTTCGAACCCGAGAAAGAACTTCAACTCTCCCATCATGGACATCTTGAACTTGGAGGTCATGAGTGCGGCAAATTCCTCATTGAAAGCTTTGTTAGGGGAACCAAAGATAATATCATCAACATATAGTTGGCACACAAACGACTCCCCTTTGACCTTCTTAGTAAAAAGAGTGGGGGTCGATTTTCCCAATTTCAAAACCACGATCTTGCAATAACTCGGTAAGGTGGTCATACCACGCACGCGGGGCTTGCTCAAGGCCATAGAGTGCCTTATCGAGTTGGTACACATGATCGGGAAAATAGGGATCCTCGAACCTAGGGGGTTGCTTGACATATACCAACTCATTAATAGGACCATTAAGAAAAACACTCTTCACATCCATTTGTTGTAACTTAAAGTTATGATGACAAGCATAAGTAATCAACATGCGAATGGATTCAAGGCGAGCAACGGGAGCAAAGGTTTCACCGTAGTCGATACCCTCGACTTGGGAGTAGCCTTGAGCTACCAAACGAGCCTTGTTGCGAATGATAACCCCATGAGCATCCTGCTTGTTCTTGAATATCCACTTGGTTCCAATGACATTGTGGTTCCCCATTGGCCTTGGCACCAATCTCCACACCTTGTTGTGCTCGAAGTTGTTGAGTTCTTCATGCATGGCATTAAGCCAATACGGATCCTCGAGCGCCTCATAGACCTTTTGGGGTTCAACACAAGAGACAAACGCGTGATGTTCACAATAGTTTGCTAATTGTCTACGAGTGCTTACCCCCTTTATTAAGCTTCCAAGCACATTTGTCATGATATGATCTTTGGTGGATAGCTTGGATGCGATCTTGGAGGCACAACACTCTAATTCCTCCTCTAGAGAGAGTTGAGGAGCGGTTACTTGATCATCTTGAGCGTCGTATTGAGCTCGTTCTTAATCTTGAGCTTGCTCTTGATCTTGAACTTGCTTGGATGAGAGAACTTGACCTTGGGCATCACTTGGTGATTCAACACCATCCTGAGGTTGATCTTGCCCTTGGTATTGTTCATGAGGTTGAGGGCCTTCACTTTGTTCTTCAGAAGCGTGTGGGCCTTGGGTTGGTGATGGCTCCACGTGAGTGGAACATTGTCCTTCTCCTTCGGCCATAAGGGGATCCTCAATGGGTAGGATAAAACCAACACCCATTCTTCTTATGGCTTGGGGAGGAATTTCATCACCTACATCACAAGTGCCACTTTGCTCCACTTGGGAGCCGTTATTCTCATCAAACTCCACATTGCATGTCTCCTCAATAAGTCCCGTGGACTTATTGAGGACATGGTAAGCATGGGAGTTTGTAGCATAACCAACAAGTATGCCCTCATGAGCTCTAGCCTCAAATTTAGACAAACGAACACCTTTCTTGAGAATGAAACACTTACACCCGAACACCCGAAAGTACTTGAGGTTGCGCTTGTTACCGGTGAGTATCTCATATGGAGTCTTTTTCAAGCCTTTGCGGAGGTAGAGCTGATTGGATGCATGACACGCGGTATTGATGGCTTCGGCCCAAAAGTTGTATGGAGACTTGAACTCCGCCATCATGGTCCTTGCCGCATCCATCAACGTCTGGTTCTTCCTCTCCGCTACACCATTTTGTCGAGGGGTGTAAGGTGCGGAATATTGATGCTTGATCCCCTCATCACTAATAAACTCATCCAAGGTGTAGTTCTTGAACTCGGTGCCATTGTCACTTCTTATTGTCAAGATCTTTGCATTGTATCGACGTTGATCTTCATTTGCAAAGTCAATGACGGTTTGTTGGGTCTCGCTCTTCCTCTTGAAGAAATATATCCAAGTGTATTTTGAATAATCATCCACAATCACCAAGCAATACTTTGTACCCCCAAGACTATCAAAATATGGAGGCCCAAAGAGATCCATGTGAAGGAGCTCCAAAGGCCTCTTCGAGTAAATGATAGTTGTGAGAGGGTGAGCCTTTTCATGTAGCTTTCCTTCGATACAAGCACTATAAGCACGATCTTTAGCAAAACTAACATTTGTTAGTCCACGGACATGGTGCCCCTTGAGAAGACTTTGCAAAGATCTCATATTAACATGGGCTAAACGGCGATGCCAAAGCCATCCCACGTCAACTTTAGCCATTAGGCATGTCACGGTCTTAGTGGGTCGCTCCGAAAAGTTAATCACATAGAGACCATTCTTGACATGCCCAACAAAGGCTACTTTAAGAGTCTTGCTCCACAAGAGGGCCACAGTATCAACATCAAAGAAAGTGGCAAAGCCCATGAGTGTGAGTTAACGAACGGAAAGTAAATTGTATGCAAGGGACTCAACAAGCATGACCTTCTCGATCGTGAGATCACGAGAAATGAAAACCTTGCCAAGTCCCAGTACCTTAGAGGACGAGGCATCACCACACTCGACATTTGTGGGCATAGATGGAATCTTGTGAACGTCCACCACCAAGTCCTTGCTTCCGGTCATATGATTAGTGGCTCCACTATCGAGCAACCATGATCCCCCACCGGAAGCAAAGACCTACAAGAGATCAATGCTTGGTTTTAGGTACCCATTTTGTAATGGGTCCTTTGAGGTTAGTAACAAGGGTCTTAGGAACCCAAATAGACCATTCAATGTACTCATAGAAGGAACCAACAAATTTGGCATAAACATGTCCATCACTAGCACGGCATAATACATAAGAAGGGTTGAAGTCGCCGGCTTTGTTGGGAGGGGTAGCATTGCCCTTCTTGGCATCACTACCCTTCACAATGTTCTTCTTCTTCTCCTTGGAAGCACCCTCTCCCTCCTTCAAAAAAGTTTGCTTGAGAGGGGGGGGGGTCGTTTGGCCTTGTCTTCCTTCTTCTTGTTCTTGGACTTGGGTGTGAACCCAATTCATTCCTTGGCCACAACCTACTTTTGATTGCTCAAAAGGTCGTTGAGGTTCTTCTCACCTTGTATGCATGACACAAGGCCTTTCTCAAGTTGCTTATTCAACTTTGCATTCTCCTCAACAAGATGCACATGCTCACAACAAGGGTAGTATCATTTGCATTATCAATTAAAACCATGTGAGGAAAAGTGGCTTTCTCCTTGGTTAGCTTTACTTGGAGTTGATCATGAGACTCTTTGAGACTAGCATGAGCACCCTTCAAGACCTTGTGAGCCTTGTCAAGTAAGTCAAACTCCTCTTTGAGTCTAGCAAGATCAACCCCAAACTTGGCATTCTCGGAGTTTAACACACGATATACAACAAGAGCATAATCAAGATCTTTCATTAATTTAGTGTGGTCACCATTGTATGACTCCTCAAGAGCCAAACGAAGACCTTGCTCTTCCTCAAGAGCATTGGAAAGATCCGAAATCTCATCGGCATAGTCACGACTATGCCCTGATACGTCTCCAACGTATCTATAATTTTTGATTGCTCCATGCTATTATATTACCTGTTTTGGATGTTAATGGGCTTTATTTTACACTTTTATATCATTTTTGGGACTAACCTACTAAGCGAAGGCCCAGCCCAAATTGCTGTTTTTTTGCCTATTTTAGAGTTTTGCCGAAAAGGAATATCAAACGGAGTCCAAATGGAATGAAACCTTCGGGAACGTGATTTTCTCAACAAACGTGATCCAGGAGACTTGGAGTGGGCATCAAGAAACAATCGAGGAGGCCACGTGGCAGGGGGGCGCCCTCCACCCTCGTGGGCCCCTTGTTGCTCCACCGACGTACTTCTTCCTCCAATATATATCCACATACCCCCCAAACATCCAGGAGCACCACGAAAACCTAATTCCACCACCGCAACCTTCTGTACCCGAGAGATCCCATCTTGGGGCCTTTTCCGGAGCTCCGCCGGAGGGGGCATTGATCATGGAGGGCCGCTACATCAACTCCATGGCATCTCCAATGATGTGTGAGTAGTTTACTTCAGACCTTCGGGTCCATAGTTATTAGCTAGATGGCTTCTTCTCTCTCTCTTTGGATCTCAATACAAAGTTCTCCTCGATCTTCTTGGAGATCTATGCGATGTAATCTTGTTTTGCGGTGTGTTTGTCGAGATCTGATGAGTTGTGGGTTTATGATCAAGTTTATCTATGAACAATATTTGAATCTCCTCTGAATTCTTTTATGTATGATTGGTTATCTTTGCAAGTCTCTTCGAATTATCAGTTTGGTTTGGCCTACTAGATTGATCTTTCTTGCAATGGGAGAAGTGCTTAGCTTTGGGTTCAATCTTGCGGTGTCCTTTCCCAGTGACAACAGGGGCAGCAAGGCATGTATTGTATTGTTGCCATCAAGGATAAAAAGATGGAGTTTATATCATATTGCATGAGTTTATCCCTCTACATCATGTCATCTTACTTAAAGCATTACTCTGTTCTTATGAACTTAATACTCTAGATGCATGCTGGATAGCGGTCGATGTGTGGAGTAATAGTAGTAGATGCAGAATCGTTTCGGTCTACTTGTCACGGACGTGATGCCTATATACATGATCATACCTAGATATTCTCATAACTATGCTCAATTCTATCAATTGCTCAATAGTAATTCGTTTACCCACCGTAATACTTGTGCTCTTGAGAGAAGCCACTAGTGAAACCTATGGCCCTCGGGTCTATCCTCCATCATATTAATCTTCCAACACTTAGCTATTTCTATTGCCGTTTATTTTACTTTGCATCTTTATTTCTCTTTATCATAAAAATACCAAAAAATATTATCTTATCATATCTATCAAATCTCACTCTTGTAAGTGACCGTGAAGGGATTGACAACCCCTTTATTGCGTTGGTTGCGAGGTTCTTATTTGTTTGTGTAGGTGTGTGGGACTCGAGCGTGATCTCCTACTGGATTGATACCTTGGTTCTCAAAAACTGAGGGAAATACTTACACTACTTTACTGCATCACCCTTTCCTCTTCAAGGGAAAACCAACGCAGTGCTCAAGAGGTAGCAAGAAGGATTTCTGGCGCCGTTGCTGGAGAGATTCGCGCCAAGTCAAGTCAAGATTTGACTCCCAGCAACGAGCCATTTCTGGCGCCGTTGCCGGGGAGATCTACGCCAAGTCAATACATACCAAGTACCCATCACAACTCTTATCCTCCTCATTACATTATTTGCCATTTCCTCTCGTTTTCCTCTCCCCCACTTCACCCTTGCCATTTTATTCGCCCTTCTTCTGTTCATCTTTCCATTTGCTTTGATGTCTTACTTGGCTCGTGTGCTCGTTTGGTTGGAACAGTTGTTTATTTATTGCTAAATAGAGAACCTAAGATCTATGGATCCTCATCCGCTTGCTAATCTGTTTAAGAGATCTAATTATGATGAACCAATTGCTAGTGAGTTTTGTGCACTAGATTATCTTTATGAAGTTTTGCTTGAAATTCGTGAATCTGAAAATTGTGATGAAGTACTTTATGGAGTGATTCACGATGGATCTTTGAATAGAAAGCATGATTGCAATGATGATATTATAAATTCTATTAATGTCAATTGTGCTTATAATATGCAAAACCCTAAGCTTGGGGATGCTAGTTTTGCTATGCCTACTACTTGTTGCGATGATCATGATTGGGGTGATTCTTCATATGATCTTGAAAATTTATTTAAGCCCCATGATGAATATGAGATTGATTATAATGTTTGCAATAATATTGAAAGTGGGTTTGGAAGAGTGTCAACTTTAGATCTCACATATTGGAGAATGTTCAATCTTATTAAGTTTTTGATAAAAGTGGGTTTGGAGATGTCATGACTTTAGTTAATGTTAATCCCACTATTTTGGAAGAGTGTCAACTTTGTATGCATGTGGATCATGTTGAAAATATTTTATGTGATAGCTATTTTTTTGAATTTTCTTATGATCCCACATGTAACTATTATGAGAGAGGAAAATATGGTTGTAGAAATTTTCATGTTACTAAATTACCTCTCGTTATGTTGAGATTGCTACTGTTTCTTTTTGCTTACTTGCATATGCTAGTTTTTGCTTGCCTTGATAATTTGTTTGACTATAAGATGCCTATGCATAGGAAGTATGTTAGACTTAGATGTTTTTGTCACGTGTTTTATGATGCTCTCTTTGCGCTTCAATTCTTGTCTTTCATGTGAGCATCATTGAAATCTTATGCCTAGCTATAAGGCTTTAAAGAAAAGCGCTTGTTGGGAGACAACCGAATATTTCCCTTGTTATTAAATAAATAATTTATCTAGCCTCTGTTTTGGTCATGTTTTTTGTGTTTAATTAGTGTTTGTGCCAAGTAGAACCGTTGAGAAGACTTGGGGAAAGTCTTTTTGATCTTGCTGTAAAAAACAGAAACTTTAGCGCTCAGGAGAATTGCTGCCATTTTTATTTAGAAAGTGATATTTAGTTAATTGTTTTTGTAGATGATTAATAGATAAATTTCTCACATCCATTTATTTTAGAATTTTTGGGGTTCCAGAAAGTGATATTTAGTTAATTATTTTTGACAGATTCTGTTTTTCGTGTGTTGTTTGCTTATTTTGATGAATCTATGCCTAGTAAAAGAGTTTATAAACCATAGAGAAGTTGGAATACAGTAGGTTTAACACCAATATAAATCAAGAACGAGTTCATTACAGTACCTTGAAGTGGTGTTTTGTTTTCTTTCACTAACAGATCTCACGAGATTTTCTATTTAAGTTTTGTGTTGTGAAGTTTTCAAGTTTTGGGTAAAGATTTGATGTATTATGGAACGAGGAGTGGAAAGAGCCTAAGCTTGGGGATGCCCATGGCACCCCAAGGTAAAATTCAAGGACACCAAAAAGCCTAAGCTTGGGGATGCCCCAGAAGGCATCCCCTCTTTCGTCTTCGTCTATCGGTAACTTTACTTGGAGCTATATTTTTATTCACCACATGACAAATCCAACCGTTATCCACCAACTCAGCCTGTGTAGCGTCGTACTACCACGCCGGGGACGCGGTACTACGGCAGGGCCCCGCGGTACTACCGCCCGAGCAGCAGAAACCAGAACAACCCAGATGCAATGAAGCAGAGGGCAGTAACCGTGGCAACTTCCGCTGAGTTGGGATCTATGCAAAAATCCGACATGGTAGTACTACAAGCCAGGAGCGGTACTACCGCGCGGGGTGCGGATGTAAAAAATTACATCCGCTCCTAATGCCGCGCAAGCTGCTGAGCCTGGCCAGAGCGCACGGTACTACCGCGCACCTGGCGCAGTACTACCGCGTAGGGCGCTGATGTAAAAAAATTACATCCGCCCCTACTACCGCAATAACATAAGCGCCTGGCCTGAGGCCACAGTACTACCGCTCCAAGGAAGTGGTACTACCATGGGCACTTGCGGTACTACCGCGCTAGAGGCCGGTACTACTGCAAGGGCTTGTGGTACTACCGCTCCTAGGAGCAGTACTACCACATGCCCCAGATTAACAAACACGACATTTTGCATAGACAAGAAAAGACGGAGGATGCTCCAAAGTGCCAAAGGAAAGGCGGTGCAAAGGAGTAGACGTGTACGTGATGATTCCACCCAAGCCTTTCCAAAGCGGATCCCCTCTTAATAGTACGGCTTTCCCACGAGTCAAATCCACCGAAAAGAAATGTAGAGAAACGCCATCTTCAATAGTCTTCGAGGGACACCAAATCGTCTTGCGCCTAGTGATGAAATGTCTGAAATACTCAATTCACATGATTAGTCCGCAAAAGCATTGTCATCAATCACCAAAACAACTAAGGGATAAATATGCACTTACATAGGATAAAAGAGGTTTGCACGTCTTGGTGATCCTACATTTGATCAAATGATAACAGAGGACGAGAGAGGCGTTTTGGCACATGGGAGCATATGCTCCTAGTTTTTAAAATGTGTTTTAAACATATTTTGAAATTTCACAAAATTCTGTCAAAATGATTTCCAGCTACATTTCGATATTCTACATGCACAAAGACTCGTTTTGCGGAAAACTAGCAACTTTGGTGTCACATGTAAAAAAGACAAAATTTAGTGTTAAAAAGGGCTTTTCATGAGACATTATTTTGTCTTTTTACACAAGGCGTACAAAATGTCGGTTCATCATAGAGGCAGAAATCATGCATACAGGATACATGATACATATAGGTGAACAACATGCAGTCATATGAGCATACAAGCATGATGAAACTGAGGAAATGAAAGATAGCATGATGAAAGTCTTTAGTTCAAATTCGTCAGAGAGTAGATCACAAATTCTTCAACCGCAGAATAAAATAAAGGTAGGGATGAGGAATTTGAAATCAAGTAGGCTCGGTGAGGACACAACAATTTGGTAGACCGGTTCTAGTTGTTGTATCAACTGTACGTCTGATTGAGGCGGATGAGACGAACTGAAAGGACACACAGTCCTCACCGTATTCCTCTTGAGCTAAGGTCACTTAGACCTCGTCCAATCACTCGTGGTCAGTTTTCAAGGTAGACTTTCAAAACTTTCACAGGCTTGTTCACCGGCTCAGAACATGACGTCTAACCATCTGGAAAAATGACAGCCTTCAAAGGTAACAGGCATCGGATCACACAAATCAATCTCTTCAGTGATGCTCAATCACTCTGGCTCTGGTGGCATTTTCCTCACATAGGATTCTCTCAAAGTCATCAGAGGATGGGTTGCTCTCAAATGACAAGTGTCAAAGTTCTCTCTCAGTAGCCAACCAACAAGTGGTTGTGGGGGATGGCTATTTATAACCAGGGCAACCCGACATGAATTGCCATAAATGTCCTTCTCAGACATGACCGTTGTCAAGACAAGGATACACTCGAGAGCTGGCCCGTGGCGCAACAACGATCGGAAAATTGAACTCTCAATTTCGTCGGGGCACTCAATTTCCTTACGATAGGTAGATCGCACTAGTGAAATCCAAACTCATGTGTGTGACCAAATTCGTGAGCGATCAGATGAACTTCGTCATTGTCGCTAGCAAATTTGTCAGCTATTTTGGAGATTTCCAAAGGTTTCACTCGAAGCGGCTTGTGTATGTATAGGTTTGAGCATCATTTTGGAAATGTGAACTATGATTCACCTAGACCCCCTTTAACAGTACGGTTTTTCCTATGAGTAGAAATAAGAATAAAGAAACTATAAAAATGAAAATCTTCAAGCTTCAAAGTCTTCACATCAATTTCTTCAAAGGTCATACCATTTTCATAATCCAGTTCTTGAAGGAAATATGCCCTAGAGGCAATAATAAAGTTATTATTTATATTTCCTTATATCATGATAAATGTTTATTATTCATGCTAGAATTGTATTAACCGGAAACTTAGTACATGTGTGAATACATAGACAAACAAAGTGGCCCTAGTATGCCTCTACTTGACTAGCTCGTTAATCAAAGATGGTTATGTTTCCTGACCACAGACATGTGTTGTCATTTGATGAATGGAATCACATCATTAGAGAACGATGTGATGGACAAGACCCATCCATTAGCTTAGCACTATGATCGTTTAGTTTATTGCTATTGCTTTCTTCATCACTTATACATGTTCCTATAACTATGAGATTATGCAACTCCCGAATACCAGAGGAACACTTAGTGTGATATCAAACGTCACAACGTAACTGGGTGATTATAAAGATTCTCTATAGGTGTCTCCGATGGTGTTTGTTGAGTTGGCATAGATCAAGATTAGGATTTGTCTCTTTGATTGTCGGAGAGGTATCTCTGGGTCCTCTCGGTAATGCTCATCACTATAAGACTTGCAAGCAATGTGACTAAAGAGTTAGTTACGGGATGATGCATTACGGAACAAGTAAAGAGACTTGCCAGTAACGAGATTGAACTAGGTATGATGATACCGACGATCAAATCTCAGGCAAGTAACATACCGATGACAAAGGGAACAACGTATGTTGTTATGCAGTTTGACTGATAAAGATCTTCGTAGAATATGTAGGAGCCAATATGAGCATCCAGGTTCCGCTATTGGTTATTGACCGAAGATGTGTCTCGGTCATGTCTACATAGTTCTCGAACCCATAGGGTCCGCACGCTTAACGTTCGATAATGATTTGTATTATGAGTTATGTGATTTGATGTACCAAAGGTTGTTGGGAGTCCCGGATGAGATCACGGACATGACGAGGAGTCTCAAAATGGCCGAGACATAAATATCGATATATTGGAAGGCTATATTCGACCATCGGAAAGGTTCCCAGTGATTCGGGTATTTTTCAGAGTACCGGAGAGTTACGGGAATTTGCCGGGGGAAGTAGTGGGCCTTAATGGGCCATACGGGAAAGGAGAGAAGGACCTCAAGGGGTGGCAGCGCGCCTGATGACCCACAAGTATAGGGGATCTATCGTAGTCCTTTTGATAAGTAAGAGTGTCAAACCCAACGAGGAGCAGAAGGAAATGATAAGCGGTTTTCAGCAAGGTATTCTCTGCAAGTACTAAAATAAGTGGTAATAGATAGTTTTGTGACAAGATAAATGGTAACGAGCAACAAGTAACAGAAGTAAATAAAGTGCAGCAAGATGGCCCAATCCTTTTGTAGCAAAGGACAAGCCGGAACAAACTCTTATAATAGGAAAATCACTCCCGAGGACACATGGGAATATCGTCAAGCTAGTTTTCATCACGTTCATATGATTCGCGTTCGATACTTTGATAATTTGATATGTGGGTGGACCGGTGCTTGGGTGCTGTTCTTACTTGAACAAGCATCCCACTTATGATTAACCTCTATTGCAAGCATCTGCAACTACAACAAAAGTATTAAGGTAAACCTAACCATAGCATGAAACATATGGATCCAAATCAGCCCCTTACGAAGCAACGCATAAACTAGGGTTTAAGCTTCTGTCACTCTAGAAACCCATCATCTACTTATTACTTCCCAATGCCTTCCTATAGGCCCAAATAATGGTGAAGTGTTATGTAGTCGACGTTCACATAACACCACTAGAGGCTAGACAACATACATCTTATCAAAATATCAAACGAATACCAAATTCACATGACTGCTAATAGCAAGACTTCTCCCTTGTCCTCAGGAACAAACATAATTACTCACAAAGCATATTCATGTTCATAATCAGAGGGGTAATAATATGCATATAGGATCTGAACATATGATCTTCCACCAAATAAACCAACTAGCATCAACTACAAAGAGTAATCAACACTACTAGCAACCTGCTAGCACCAATCCCGGGCTTTGAGACAAGAATTGGATACAAGAGATGAACTAGGGTTTGGAGATGAGATGGTGCTGGTGAAGATGTTGATGGAGATTGCCTTCTCCCGATGAGAGGAGCGTTGGTGATGACGATGGTGATGATTTCCCCCTCCCGAAGGGAAGTATCCTCGGCAGAACAGCTCTGCCGGAGCTCTAGATTGGTTCCGCCAAGGTTCCACCTCATGGCGGCGGAGTCTCGTCCCGAAAGGTTCCTTCCTATTTTTTTCTCATTGAAAGACTTCATATAGGAGAAGATGGATGTCGGAGACCCACCAGGGGGCCCATGAGGTAGGGGGGGCGCCCCCACCCTCATGAGCAGGGTGTGGGCCCCCTGGCCTTCATCTTTGGCGAGGATTTTTCTTTATTTATTTTAAGATGTTCCATGGAGTTTCAGGACTTTTGGAGTTGCGCATAATAGGTCTTATAATATTTGCTCCTTTTCCAGCCCAGGATTCCAGCTGCCGGCATTCTCCCTCTTCATGTAAACCTTGTAAAATAAGAGAGAATAGCCATAAGTATTGTGACATAAAGTGAAATAACAACCCATAATGCAATAAATATCGATATAAAAGCATGATGCAAAATGGACGTATCAACTCCCCCAAGCTTAGACCTCGCTTGTCCTCAAGCGAAAAGCCGATAACAATAAATATGTCCTCATGTTTAGAGGTAGAGGCGTCGGTAAAAATAAAATACGGACATGAAGGCATCATGATTGTTCTCATAATAGCAACATATATAGATTTTGTCATATGATTACTTATGTTCAAGTGATGATCTATTCACAATGCAAAAGTATAAATCGTAAACCTTATTGGGCTCCGACAAACTATAATCTCAGTCACTGAAGCAATTGCAATTTATCATAACATCGGAAAGAGTCTATGTCAGAGCTAAAAAGCAAGTCCACATACTCAACTATCATTTAGTCCTTCATAATTGCTAACACTCACGCAATACTTGTGGTTATGAAGTTTTAATCGGACACAGAGAAAGATAGGGGCTTATAGTTTTGCCCCACAACCTTTTACCTCAAGGGTAATGTCAACAATAATGGTTCATGCTCCCCTACATCCAATTATATATATATATATATATATATATATATATATCATGTTCTTTCCAACATGCTGAGCTTGCCAAAGGATAAAATGAAAAAGGAAAGGTGAAGATCACCATGACTCTTGCATAAGGTAGAAGGTAATAATAAAAGATAGGCCCTTCGCAGAGGGAAGCAGAGGTTGCCATGCGCTTTTATGGTTGGATGCACAAAATCTCAATGCGAAAGAACGTCACTTTATATTGCCCCTTGTGATATGAACCTTTATTATGCAGTCCATCACTTTTATTACTTCCACATCACAAGATCGTATAAAGCTTATTTCTCCCACACCAATCAATCATACATATTTAGAGCAATTTTTGTTGCTTTGCACCGATGACAACTTACTTGAAGGATCTTACTCAATCCATAGGTAGATATGGTGGACTCTCATGGCAAAACTGGTTTAGGGATTTTGGAAGCACAAGTAGTATTTCTACTTGGTGCTGAGAATTTGGCTAGCATGAGGGGGAAAGGCAAGCTCAACAAGTTAGAGGATCCATGACAACATACTTTATCTCAGATATAAGAAAGACATAACTCATTACGTTGTCTTCCTTGTCCAACATCAACTCTTTAGCATGTCATATTTTAATGAGTGCTCCCAATCATAAAAGATGTCAATGATAATATATCTATATGTGAAAACCTCTCTTTCCTTATTACTTCCTATTAATTGCAAAAATGACCAAAGCTATGTCTGCCAACTCCCAACAAATTTTAATCATCATACTCTTTCTATGTGAAGTCATTACTCTCAATAAGATCAATATGAACTTTTTGTTTCTTTTTATTCTTTTCTTCTTTCTTTTATTCACCCAAGATCATGGCAAAATAATCAAGCCCTTGACTCAATACTAATCTTTATTATATATAGCTCATGGACTCGATTACAAAGAAAGATCATAAAGCAAAACTCAAAACTAGATCATGCCATAAACTTTATTCTACTAGATCAAGATACTACTAATAGGATCGAACTAAGAAAAATGGTAAAGATAGGAGTTGTGATTGTGATATGATACCGGGGCACCTCCCCCAAGCTTGGCAGTTGCCAAGGGGAGTGCCCATACCCATGTGATTATATCTCCTTCTTTGTTGGTGAAGAAGGTGGAGGTGACGGATAATCGCACATCGAGCATAAGAGGTCCTCTAGCTTGCCAATAATGCCCTTGAGTGCGACAATATGCTCCTTCAACAAAATATTTTCTTGGGTGAGATACTTGTTTTGTATACGAGCTAACTCAATCATCTTGAAAGCTGCAATCTCAGTTGGGGTAAGAAGGTTATGATCAAGTTGAAGGATGTCTTTTGCTGACGAAGCTTGATCCTCCATGGCCTTCTTGATCCTTTCATCCTTGTTGACCCTCGTGGGTTCTTCCCTCTTCAGATCTATCTTCATTAGCCAAGCATCGTTGTCACCATTGTTGGAGGAGGGAGACGACATGATGCCTAGCCTGGAAACCCCTGACAGAAAATAGCTCGAAACAAGTACAGAGGAGATTTGCGTGATACGGGAGTCAAAACCTTCGGGAGGTTATACAATGAATTTTTACGGACCAAAATACTTATTGTGCAAGAAAACGGAGTCCGGAAGGCACACGAGGTGCTCACGAGGTAGGGGGAGCGCCCAGAGGGGTAGGGCGCGCCCACCACCCTCGTGAGGCCCTCGTGTCCTTCCCGGACTGCTACTTATTTTTCTATTTTTCTAAATATTCCAAAACGGAGAAATATTGCCTAAAAAATTGTTTTGGAGTCGGTTTATTTACCGTACCACATACCTATTCCTTTTCGGAGTCTGAAACGGTCTGGAAGGTGTCCCTTATGTATTCCTCCAGGGTTACAGTTTCAATAATATTGGTTTCAACATTTATGGGATTACATGAGATATAATATTTGATTCTTTGACCGTTTACCACCTTCGGATTTGTGCCCTCGAAGTTGTTGATTTTTATGGCACCGGAACGATAGACCTCTTCGATAACATAGGGACCTTCCCATTTAGAGAGAGGTTTTCCTGCAAAAAATCTTAAACGAGAGTTGTCTAGCAATACATAATCACCTACATTAAACTCACGCTTTTGTATCCTTTTGTCATGCCATCTTTTAACTTTTTCTTTAAACAACTTGGTATTTTCATAAGCTTGAGTTCTCCATTCATCAAGTGAGCTAATATCAAATAACCTCTTCTCACCGGCAAGTTTAAAATCATAGTTGAGCTCTTTAATAGCCTAATATGCCTTATGTTCTAGTTCAAGAGGTAAGTGATATGCTTTTCCATAAACCATTTTATGCGGAGACATACCCATAGGATTTTTATATGCAGTTCTATAGGCCCATAATGCATCATCAAGTTTCTTGGACCAATTCTTTCTAGACCTATTAACAGTCTTTTGCAAAATTAAGTTGAGCTCTCTATTGATCAACTCTACTTGACCACTAGACTATGGGTGATAAGGAGATGCAATTCTATGATTAACATCATACTTAGCAAGCATTTTACGGAAAGCACCATGAATAAAGTGTGAACCACCATCAGTCATTAAATATCTAGGGACTCCAAACCTCGGAAAAATAACTTCCTTAAGCATTTTAATAGAAGTGTTATGATCAGCACTACTAGTTGGAATAGCTTCTACCCACTTAGTAACGCAATCAACATCAACTAAAATATGTGTGTATCCATTAGAGGCAGGAAAAGGTCCCATATAATCAAAGCCCCAAACATCAAACGATTCAATAACAAGAGAATAATTCATAGGCATTTATTGACGTCTACTAATATTACCAATTCTTTGACATTCATCACAAGACAAGAAAAACTTACGGGCATCCTTGAAGAGAGTAGGCCAATAAAAACCAGATTGCAATACCTTATGTGCAGTTCTATCTCCAGCGTGGTGTCCTCCATAAGCCTCGGAATGACACTTGCGTAGGATCTGTTCCCGTTCATGCTCAGGTACACTACATCTAATAACACCATCTACTCCTTCTTTATAAAGATGTGGGTCATCCCAAAAGTAATGTCTCAAGTCATAGAAAAACTTATTCTTTTGCTGATATGTGAAGCTAGGTGGTATAAACTTAGCAACAATATAATTAGCATAATCAGCATACCATGGAGTACTACGAGAAGTACTTATAACATTTAATTGTTCATTAGGAAAGCTATCATTAATAGGTAGTGGGTCATCAAGAACATTCTCTAACCTAGACAAGTTGTCTGCAACGGGGTTCTCAGCTCCCTTTCTATCAACAATATGCGAATCAAATTCTTGTAGCAAGAGAACCCATCTAATAAGTCTAGGTTTAGCATCTTTCTTTTCCATAAGGTATTTAATAGCAACATGATTAGTGTGAATAGTTACTTTAGAATCAACAATGTAAGGTCTGAACTTATCACAAGCAAATACAACTGCTAAAAGCTCTTTTTCAGTAGTAGCATAATTTCTCTGAGCATTGTCTAGAGTCTTACTAGCATAATGAATAACATTTAATTTCTTATCAACTCTTTGCCCTAGAACAACACCTACAGCATAATCACTAGCATCACACATAATTTCAAAGGGTAAATTCCAATCAGGTGGCTGAACAACAGGTGCAGAGACTAATGCTTTCTTAAGTATTTCAGATGCTTCTACACAATCATCATCAAAGACAAATGGTATATCTTTTTGCAATAAATTAGTCAGAGGCTGAGAAATTTTTGAGAAGTCCTTAATGAACCTCCTGTAAAATCCGGCGTGACCAAGGAAACTTCTTATACCTTTGATGTCCTTGGGACATGGCATCTTTTCAATAGCATCGACCTTGGCTTTATAAACTTCAATACCTCTTTCAGAAACTTTATGCCCCAAGACAATACCTTCATTAACCATAAAGTGGCACTTTTCCCAATTCAAGACAAGATTAGTTTCTTCACATCTCTGCAAAACTCGATCAAGATTGCTCAAGCAATCATCAAAAGAGGAACCGTAGACGGAAAAATCGTCCATGAAAACCTCACAAATCTTTTCACAAAAGTCAGAGAATATAGCCATCATGCATCTTTGAAAGGTAGCAGGTGCATTACATAAACCAAAAGGCATACGTTTATAAGCAAAAGTACCAAAAGGGCATGTAACAGTAGTCTTTGATTGATCTCTAGCCAACACAGGTATTTGAGAGAAACCAGAATAACCATCTAGAAAGCAATAGTGTGTATGTTTGCATAATATTTCTATCATTTGATCAATAAAAGGTAAGGGGTAATGATCTTTCTTAGTAGTTTTATTTAATTTGTGGAAATCAATTACCATCCTATAACCTGTGATAATTCTTTGTGGAATCAATTCATCTTTATCATTAGGAACAACAGTAATACCTCCCTTCTTAGGGACACAATGGACAGGACTTACCCACTCACTATCAGCAACGGGATAGATTATACCTGCCTCCAGAAGCTTGAGTATTTCTTTTCTTACCACTTCTTTCATTTTAGGATTCAAATGTCGTTGAGGATCACGAACTGGTTTGGCATCTGCTTCCAAATTTATTTTATGTCGGCATAGAGTGGGACTAATGCCCTTAAGATCATGAAGAGTATACCCAATAGTAGCACGATGCTTCTTCAGAGTTTTCAATAATCTTTCTTCTTCATGCTCAGAAAGGTTAGCACTAATAATAACAGGATATATCTTCTTTTCATCAAGATAAGCATATTTAAGATTATCAGGCAAAGGTTTAAGCTCAAACATGGGATCACCCTTGGGTGGAGGAGGATCCCCTAAAATTTCAACAGGCAAGTTGTGTTGCAGAATAGGTTCCTATTTAAAGAATACTTCATCTATTTCCCTTCTTTCATTCATGAACATATCATTTTCATGGTCTAGCAAATAGTGTTCTAAAGGATCACTAGGAGGTACGGCAATAGAAGCAAGACCAATAATTTCATCCTTACTAGGTAATTCTTCCTCACGATGTTGTTTACTAAATTTAGATAAATTAAACTCATGAACCATATCATCCAAGCCAATAGTAACAACATTCTTTTCGCAATCTATCCTAGCATTAACAGTGTTCAAGAAGGGTCTACCAAATATAATGGGACAAAAGCTATCTTGCGGAGAAGTAAGAACAAGAAAATCAGCAGGATATTTAGTTTTCCCACACAAGACTTCAACATCTCTAACAATTTCAATTGGTGAAATAGTATCTCTATTGGCAAGTGTAATTGTGACATCAATACCTTCTAACTCAGCAGGTGCAATTTCATTCTTAATTTCTTCATATAAAGTATGCGGTATAACACTAGCACTCGCACCCATATCACATAAGCCATGATAACAATGATCTCCTATTTTAACAGAAATAACAAGCACGCCTACCACAGGTCTATGTTTATCTTTAGCACAAGGTTTAGCAATTCTAGTAGTTTCACCTTCGAACTGAATAACATGCCCATCAATATTATCAGACAAGAGTTCTTTAACAATAGCAATATTAGGTTCTACTTTAACTTGCTCAGGGGGTGTATAAGTTCTAATATTGCTTTTACGAACAACAGTTGAAGCTTTAGCATGATCCTTTACTCTAACAGGGAAAGGTGGTTTCTCAACATAAGAAGTAGGAACAATAGGATCATTATAAGTGACAGTCTTTTCTTCAACTTTAATAGGTGCATCTACTTTTACTTCTATGGGAGGATGATATTTAAACCACTTCTCCTTAGGGAGATCAACATAAGTAGCAAAAGATTCACAGAAAGAAGCCACTATCTCAGAGTCAAGTCCATATTTAGTGCTAAACTTACGGAAAATATCGGTATCCACAAAAGATTTAACACAATCAAACTTAGGTGTCATACCTGACTCTTTAACTTCGTCGAGGTTCCAATCTTCAGAGTTGCATTTAATTCTATCCAATAAATTCCATCTGAATTCAATAGTCTTCATCATAAAAGAGCCAGCACAAGAAGTATCGAGCATGGTTTGACTATTATGAGAAAGTCGAGCATAAAAACTTTGCATAATTATTTCTCTCGAGAGCTCATGATTGGGGCATGAATATAACATTTATTTAAGCCTCCCCCAAGCTTGAGCTATGCTTTCTCCTTCACGAGGCCAGAAATTATATATATAATTGCGATCACGATGAACAAGATGCATAGGGTAATACTTTTGATGAAATTCCAATTTCAATCTTTTATAGTTCCATGATCTCATATCATCACATAGCCTATACCATATCAATGCGTCTCCCTTCAAAGATAAAGGGAAGACCTTCTACTTAGCAACATCATCGGGTACACCTGCAAGCTTAAATAATCCACAAACTTCATCCACATATATTAAGTGCTCATCAGGATGCTTTGTTCCATCTCCTGTAAAAGGGTTAGCTAGCAGTTTTTCCATCATACCCGAAGGAAATTCAAAAGGAGTTTCACTTTCAATAGGTTCAGTAGGTTGAGGAGCAACTCTTTGCTCTACTGTATAGGGTGAAGATACCCCGAACAAGCCCCTCAGAGAATTACTTTCCATAGTAGCAAGTGACAGTAAATTTCAGCACACTATATAAAATTTTCCTTACCAAAGGCGCTACACTCCCCGACAACGGTGCCAGAAAAGAGTCTTGATGACCCACAAGTATAGGGGATCTATCGTAGTCCTTTCGATAAGTAAGAGTGTCAAACCCAACGAGGAGCAGAAGGAAATGATAAGCGGTTTTCAGCAACGTATTCTCTGCAAGTACTGAAATAAGTGGTAACAGATAGTTTTGTGACAAGATAAATGGTAACGAGCAACAAGTAACAAAAGGAAATAAAGTGCAGCAAGATGGCACAATCCTTTTGTAGCAAAGGACAAGCCGGAACAAACTCTTATAATAGGAAAAGCACTCCCGAGGACACATGGGAATATCGTCAAGCTAGTTTTCATCACGTTCATATGATTCGCGTTCGATACTTTGATAATTTGATATGTGGGTGGACCGGTGCTTGGGTGCTGTTCTTACTTGAGCAAGCATCCCACTTATGATTAACCTCTATTGCAAGCATCCGCAACTACAACAAAAGTATTAAGGTAAACCTAACCATAGCATGAAACATATGGATCCAAATCAGCCCCTTACGAAGCAACACATAAACTAGGGTTTAAGCTTCTGTCACTCTAGCAACCCATCATCTACTTATTACTTCCCAATGCCTTCCTCTAGGCCCAAATAATGGTGAAGTGTTATGTAGTCGACGTTTACATAACACCACTAGAGGCTAGATAACATACATCTTATCAAAATATCAAACGAATACCAAATTCACATGACTACTAATAGCAAGACTTCTCCTTTGTCCTCAAGAACAAACGTAATTACTCACAAAGCATATTCATGTTCATAATCAGAGGGGTAATAATATGCATATAGGATCTGAACATATGATCTTCCACCAAATAAACCAACTAGCATCAACTACAAGGAGTAATCAACACTACTAGCACCAATCCCGGGCTTTGAGACAAGAATTGGATACAAGAGATGAACTAGGGTTTGGAGATGAGATGGTGCTGGTGAAGATGTTGATGGAGATTGCCCTCTCCCGATGAGAGGAGCGTTGGTGATGACGATGGTGATGATTTCCCCCTCCCGGAGGGAAGAATCCCCGGCAGAACAGCTCTGCCGGAGCTCTAGATTGGTTCCGCCAAGGTTCCGCCTCGTGGCGGCGGAGTCTCGTCCCGAAAGGTTCCTTCCTTTTTTTCTCATCGAAAGACTTCATATAGGAGAAGATGGACGTCGGAGACCCACCAGGGGGCCCACGAGGTAGGGGGCGCGCCCTAGGAGGGGGCGGCGCCCCCCACCCTCATGAGCAGGGTGTGGGCCCCCTGGCCTTCATCTTTGGCGAGGATTTTTCTTTATTTATTTTAAGATGTTCCGTGGAGTTTCAAGACTTTTGGAGTTGCGCATAATAGGTCTTCTAATATTTGCTCCTTTTCCAGCCCCGAATTCCAGCTGCTGGCATTCTCCCTCTTCATGTAAATCTTGTAAAATAAGAGAGAATAGCCATAAGTATTGTGACATAAAGTGAAATAACAGCCCATAATGCAATAAATATCGATATAAAAGCATGATGCAAAATGGACGTATCAGCGCCCCCCATGGGCTGGTCTGAATTGGACTAGGAGGGGGGCGGCGCCCCCCCTCTTTCCTTCTCCCTCTCCCTCTCCTTCCTTCTTCTCCTACTTGGACTAGGAAAGGGGGAAACCTACTCCTAGTAGGAGTAGGAATCCCCCCTTTGGGCGCGCCCCTTGAGGCCAGCCCTCCTCCTCCTCCCCTCCTTTGTATACGGTGTAGGGGGCACCCCATAGACACATAAGTTGATGTTTAGCCGTGTGTGGTGCCCCCTCCATAGTTTTACACCTCAGTCATATTGTCGTAGTGCTTAGGCAAAACCCTGCATCGGTAACTTCATCATCACCGTCAACGCTGTCATGCTGACGAAACTCTCCCTCGGCCTCAGCTGGATCTAGAGTTCGAGGGACGTCGCCGAGCTGAACATGTGCAGATCGCGAAGGTGTTGTGCGTTCGGTAATTGATCGGTTGGATCGCGAAGATGTTTGACTACATCAACCACATTATTCAATGCTTTCGCTTTCGGTCTATGAGGGTACGTAGACACACCCTCCCCTCTTGTTTCTATGCATCTCCTAGATAGATCTTGCGTGATCATAGGAATTTTTTTGAAATACTGCGTTCCCCCACAGTGGCATCAGAGCCAGGTCTATGTGTAGATGTTATATGCATGAGTGGAACACAAAGGATTTGTGGGCGTGGGTATATACATATTGCCTACCGTCACTAGTTGTTTCTTGATTCGGCGGTATTGTTGGATGAAGTGGCCCGGACCGACATTACATGACCATGTTCATGAGACTGGTTCTACCGACGTGCTTTGCACACAGGTGGTTGGCGGGTGTCGGTTTCTCCAACTTTAGTTGAATCGGATTCAATGAACATGGTTCTTTCTGAAGATCAAAAAGCAATCACTATACCGCATTGTGGTTTTTGATGCGTAGGTAAGAACAGTTCTTGCTAAGCCTGTAGCAGCCACGTAAAACTTGCAACAACAAAGTAGAGGACGCTAACTTGTTTTTGCAGGGCATGTTGTGATGTGATATGGTCAAGACGTGATTATATAATTTATTGTATGAGATGATCATGTTTTGTAACACATTTATTGGCAACTGGCAGGAGCCATATGGTTGTCGCTTTATTGTATGAAATGCAATCGCCATGTAATTGCTTTAGTTTATCACTAAGCGGTACCGATAGTCATAGAAGCATTAGTTGGCGAGACGACAATGATGCTATGGTGGAGATCAAGGTGTCAAGCCGGTGACGATGGTGATCATGATGGTGCTTTGGAGATGGAGATCAAAGGCACAAGATGATGATGGCCATATCATATCACTTATATTGATTGCGTGTGATGTTTATCCTTTATGCATCTTATTTTGCTTAGTACGGCGGTAGCATTATAAGATGATCTCTCACTAAATTTCAAGGTATAAGTGTTCTCCCTTAGTATGCACCATTGCTACAGTTCGTCGTGTCGAGACACCACGTGATGATCGGGTGTGATAAGCTCTACGTTCACATACAACGGGCGCAAGCCAGTTTTGCACAAGAAGAATACTCAGGTTAAACTTGATGAGCCTAGCATATGCAGATATGGCCTCAGGACACTAAGATAGAAAGGTCGGGCATGAATCATATAGAAGATATGATCAACATGGTGATGTTCACCATTGAAAACTACTCCATCTCACGTGATGATCGGACATGGTTTAGCTGATATGGATCACGTGATCACTTAGATGATCAGAGGGATGTCTATCTAAGTGGGAGTTCTTAAGTAATATGATTAATTAAACTTTAATTTATCATTAACTTAGTCTTGGTAGTTTTTTCATATCTATGTTGTAGATCAATAGCTCGTGTATAGCTCCCCTATTTTATTTTTGATATGTTCCTATAGAAAAATAAGTTGAAAGATGATAGTAGCAATGATGCGGACTAGGTCCATGATTTGAGGATTATCCTCATTGCTGCACAGAAGAATTATGTCCTTGATGCATTGCTAGGTGACGGACCTATTGCAAGAGCAGATGCAGACGTTATGAACATTTGGCAAGCTCGGTATGATAACTACTTGATAGTTTAGTGCACCATGCTTTACGGCTTAGAACCGAGACTTCAAAAACGTTTTGAATGCCACAGAGCATATAATATGTTCCAAGATCTAAAATTGGTATTTCGGACTCATGCCCGAGTCGAGAGGTATGCGACCTCTGACAAGTACTTTGCCTACAAGATGGAGGAGAATAGCTCAGCTAGTGAGCATGTGCTCAGAATGTCTGAGTGCTACAATCACTTGAATCAAGTGGGAGTTAATCTTCCAGATAAGATAGTGATTGGCAGAGTTCTCTAGTCACTAGCACCAAGTTACTAGAACTTCAACTAAAATATGCAAGGGATAACAGAAACGATTCCCAAGCTCTTCGCGATGCTGAAATTGGCGAAGGTAGAAATCAAGAAAAAGCATCAAGTGTTGATGGTTGACAAGACACTAGTTTCAAGTAAAAGGGCAAGGGAAAGAAAGGGAACTTCAAGAAGAATGGCAAGCAAGTTGCCACTCCCATGAAGAAGCCCAAAGATAGACCTAAGCCTGAAACTGAGTGCTTCTACTGCAAAGGGAATGGTCACTGGAAGTGGAACTACCCCAAATACTTGGCGGATAAGAAGGATGGAAAAGTGAACAAAAGTATATTTGATATACATGTTATTGATGTGTACTTTACTAGTGTTCATAGTAACCCCAGGGTATTTGATACCGGTTCAGTTGCTAAGATTAGTAACTCGAAACCGAAGTTGCAAAATGAACAAAGACTAGTTAAGGGCAAGGTGACGATGTGTTTTGGAAATGATTCCAAGGTTGATAAGATCACCATCGCACACTCCTTTTACCTTCGGGGTTAGTGTTGAACCTAAAATAAATGTTATTTGGTGTTTGCGTTGAGCATGAATATGATTGGATCATGTTTATTGCAATATGATTATTCATTTAAGTCAAAGAATAGTTGTTGTTCTGTTTACATGAATAAAACCTTCTATGGTCAGACACTTAATATAAATGGTTTATTGAATCAAGATCGTAGTGATACACATATTCATAATATTGATGCCAAAAGATGCAAAGTTGATAATGATAGTGCAACATACTTGTGGCACTGCCGTTTAGGTCATATTGGTGTAAAGCGCATGAAGAAACTCCATGCGGATGGACTTTTGGAATCACTTGATTATGAATCATTTGATGCTTGCGAACCATGCCTCATGGGAAAGATGACTAAGACTCCATTCTCTGAAACAATGGAGCGAGCCACTGACTTATTGGAAATAATACATACCCATGTATGCGGTCCGATGAGTGTTGAGGCTCGTGGCGGGTATCGTTATTTTCTGACCTTCACAGATGATTTGAGAAGATATGAGTATATCTACTTAATGAAACATAAGTCTGAAACATTTGAAAAGTTCAAAGAATTTCATAGTGAAATGGAGAATCATCGTAACAAGAAAATAAAGTTACTATGATCTGATCGTGGAGACGAAATATTTGAGTTACGAGTTTGACCTTCAGTTGAAACAATGTCGAATAGTTTCACAACTCACGCCACCTGGAACACCACATTGTAATGGTGTGTCCGGACGTCTTAACCGTGCTTTATTAGATATGGTGCGATCTATGATGTCTCTTACCGATTTACCACTATCGTTTTGGGGTTATGCATTAGAGACAGTTGCATTCACGTTAAATAGGGAACCATCTAAAAATCCGTTGAAATGACACCGTATGAACTGTGGTTTAGCAAGAAACCTAAGTTGTGGTTTATTAAAGTTAGGGGTTGCAATGCTTATGTGAAAAAGTTTCAGCCTGATAAGCTCAAACCCAAATCGAAGAAGTGTGTCTTCATAGGATACCCAAAGGAAACTGTTGGGTACACCTTCTATCACAGATTCGAAGGCAAGATATTCGTTGCTAAGAATGGATCCTTTCTAGAGAAGAAGTTTCTCTCGAAAGAAGTGAGTGGGAGGAATGTAGAACTTGATGAGGTAATTGTACCTTCTGCCGAATTGGAAAGTAGTTCATCACAGAAATCAGTTCGAGTATTCCTACGTCAATTAGTGAGGAAGCTAATGATGATGATCATGAAACTCCAGATCAAGTTACTACCGAACCTCGTAGGTCAACCAGAGTATGGTCCTCACCAGAGTGGTACGGTAATCCTTTTTGGAAGTCATGTTACTAGACCATGACGAACCTATGAACTATGAGGAAGCGATGATGAGCCCAGATTCCGCCAAATGGCTTGAGGCCATGAAATCTAAGATGGGATCCATGTATGAGAACAAATGTGGACTTTGGTTGACTTGCCCAATGACCGGCAAGCCATTGAGAATAAATGGATCTTCAAGAGGAAGACAGACGTTGATAGTAGTATTACTATATACAAAGCTCGAATTGTCGCAAAAAGTTTTCGACAAGTTCAAGATGTTGACTACGATGAGATTTTCTCACTCGTAGCGATGCTTAAGTCTGTCCGAATCATGTTAGCAATTGCCACATTTTATGAAATCTGGCAAATGGATATCAAAACTACATTCCTTAATGGATTTATTAAAGAAGAGTTGTATATTATGCAACCAGAAGGTTTTGTCAATCCTAAAGGTGCTAACAAAGTGTGCAAGCTCGAGCGATCCATCTATGGACTGGTGCAAGCATCTCGGAGTTGGAATATACGCTTTGATGAGTTGATCAAAGCATATAGTTTTATATAGACTTTTGGAGAAGCCTATATTTACAAGAAAGTGAGTGGGAGCTCTGTAGCATTTCTGATATTATATGTGGATGACATATTGTTGATCATAAATGATATTGAATTTCTGGATAGCATAAAAGGATACTTGAATAAGAATTTTTCAATGAAAGACCTCGGAGAAGCTACTTACATATTGAGCATCAAGATCTATAGAGATAGAATAAGACGCTTGATAATTTTTTTCAATGAGTACATACCTTGACAAGTTTTCGAACTAGTTCAAAATGGAACAGTCGAAGAAGGAGTTCTTGCCTGTGTTGCAAGGTGTGAAGTTGAGTAAAGACTCAAAACCCGACCACGGCAGAAAATAGAAAGAGAATGAAAAGTCATTCCCTATGCCTCAGTCATAGGTTCTATAAAGTATGTTATGCCGTGTTCCAGACCTATTGTGTACCTCACCATGAGTTTGGCAAGAGGGTATGCTACCTCTTAAGCATGCGTTGGTTTTCCCTCGAAGAGGAAAGGGTGATGCAACAAAGTAGCGTAAGTATTTCCCTCAGTTTTTGAGAACCAAGGTATCAATCCAGTAGGAGATTACACGCAAGTCGCCTAGTACCTGCACAAACAAACAAGAACCTCGCAACCAACGTGATAAGGGGGTTGTCAATCCCTTCACGGTCACTTATGAAAGTGTGATCTGATAAAGATAATAAGATAAATACTTTTGGTATTTTGTATAGATTGAAAAGTAAAGATTGCAAAATAAAATAAACAGTAAACTAGAATTGTAGATCGGAAACGTATATGATATGAAGTAGACCTGCGGGCCATAGGTTTCACTAGTGGCTTCTCTCAAGATAGCATAAATTATGGTGGGTGAACAAATTACTGATGAGTAATTGATAGAAAAGCGCATAGTTATGAGAATAACTAGGCATGATCATAAACATAGGCATCACGTCCGTGTCAAGTAGGCTGAAATGATTCTGCATCTACTACTATTACTCCACACATCGACCGCTATTGTAACATCCTAAATTTTCAATTTGGAATGTTATACATTAGAGCATCATGCATATCATATTTTATTTTGCATTTTGGTTGATCCTAGAAATTCTACGCAACTCAATGACCCACGGGGAGAGTTGGGGATTTCGTTATTTTCATATTTGAGTTTTCTCAAATTTTGAGAATAGGATCATTTGATTTTATTTATTTTATCATCAATTATTTCTATTACAAAAACATGAGAGAGGGAATAAAATGACTTTCCCAAAATAAAGAAATATTGAGGATTTAATAATAAAATCAAATAAGATTTTATTTCGGAGTTTTTCGGTGTTTTATTTGAATTTAGGAAAAAAGTGCATTTTTCAAAATTGCATTTAGGGCCCAAATAAATGTTCACCTTGTGCGGCTTGATTTTAGAAGCCCGTGAAAATTTATTTCGGAATTTTTGGAGTCCGTTTAGTATTTCTTTTTATTTTTCTTCTGAGCGGAATAATTAAAAAAACGAACCGACTTCGGGCCGTACCCGAGCGGGACACCGCCGGGGGGCAGCCTTTAAATAGCGCCGCCCCGAGCTGCCCCAGCCCATCAGCCCCGCCTCGATCCGCGCGCGCCGGCGGAGCTGCCACCGCCAACGACGACGATCTCGCCGCCCGAGGTTCGTCACGCCTCATTTTCGGTGTCGAAAAAAAAGAAAAAAATTCGGCGTTCGTCGTTTTTCTTTTTCTCGGACTAAAGCCGCGATTTTTCTGATTGCGATTCCTGATCCGATTTTCATTTTAGTTTAACTTTTCACTCGTTTATCGGAATCAGGCGATTCAAGTGCCTAGAGTTTCGTCTCGAAACCCTTTATCCGTTTAACCAACTTAAACAAGATTTTGCTACACTAAAATTTGCCCTAGATCTAGATTAGTAGAATGAAGTTGTTTTCTTTCGCCGTTTGTCTTTTGTTGCTTCGTTCAATTTGATTCTTTTGCCAACCGGAGTTCTTAAGTTGAACCTTCTAGTTAGATCTCTTATTTGAGTTTTACCTGTGCATTAGATGAGTACTTATTGTATGCTTGTTTGTTTGTCTGCGATAGAATACCCGGAGTGCGCCGCCTGTTACTTCGAATCATTAGGTTTCGCGGATCATCAGCAAGGCAAGTAACACTTTGATCATACCTTTTCTACTACCCAGTTTTATTGCATTAGATCAATCCTCACACATTGCATGATTAGGAGCTAATTAAATTGTGGGATGGGAAGTAGATGAGGTAGTACCAATTACCTGTTTATTATCAAACCTTTGGGAGTTACTTCTACGTTTGCTTATTATGCCATGCTATGCTAGTAGACGTGGATTGGGTGAGTGAAATCCATGACAAATGTGAGATTGTTAATTAATGGTTTATCTAAGGTGGCAACTTAAACACACATCTGGATGGATTGAGGCACCTGGGTATTCCAGGACTTGCCTGTTTTCTTTTGGACCGCCACCCAGGCTCAAAGGGATCATGAGACTATTCATACTAGAAACTTCCGTATGCAGCCACAAGCTATTATGGGCTCTAGCATAGTTGACTAAGTTGTGCGAACTCTTACAGTGGTAGACTAGTAGATGTAAGGGATGTAGGTGGTACGGTCTACCCGATAGTAAGGTGCTAGCGCTTCTGAAAGACTATGTCTCGGTCATCCATCTTCTCAAACACCATGTAGTGCGAGAAACCGAACAGAGGCGATCGAGTCTTGTGGGGAAAAGTGCGCAAACCTCTGCAGAGTGTAATAAACTAATCATGGTTAGCCGTGTCCCTGGTTATGGACATCTTGAGTATCTAGTACTTGGATTTTCATATGAATCTCAACATGTTACTCTAAATTAATTTTGTTGGGTTATGTTTAATGATGATGCTTAATTGGGATTGAGAATGTTGTCAACCATTCTCAATGTTTAACAACCACCATGATAGTAATTAAATTTTATTCCTTTGAAGTAGGGAAAAATTGGCTTTACGCAAAACTGTAACCATAGAGCTTTCCACCAGCCAAATATGCATATAGTATAGCTGTTTCATTCCATTATTCTCTATGTGTTACCTTGCCAGCATATTCCATGTGCTGACCCGTTTCGGGCTGCAACGTTAATGTTGCAGACTTTTCAGACGACGATGAAGGAATTTTAGGTCGTGGTTCTATACTCAGTGATGCCGTTGGAGTTGATGGACTCACTTATCTTCCAAGCCTTCCGCTGTTATCGTTATTAGATGGCCTTAAGCCATATTATTTGTAATAAGTTCTCGATTGAGACACTCGATGTAATAAGTGTGTGATTGCTACTCTGCTATAAATCCTCCGAGTACTGTGTGGTGTCAGCATTACTGATCCAAGGATAACACCGGAGCACAGAGATCAGACTGTTTGAGGTCTGGTCGCTACAAGAGATGGTATCAGAGCACACCCTGACTAATAACCCAACAATTTGGCTGGTGGAAAGCTCTATGGTTACAGTTTTGCGTAAAGCCAATTTTTCCCTACTTCAAAGGAATAAAATTTAATTACTATCATGGTGGTTGTTAAACATTGAGAATGGTTGACAGCATTCTCAATCCCAATTAAGTATCATCATTAAACATAACCCAACAAAATTAATTTAGAGTAACTTGTTGAGATTCACATGAAAATCCAAGTACTAGATACTCAAGATGTCCATAACTGGGGATACGGCTAACCATGATTAGTTTATTACACTCTGCAGAGGTTTGCGCACTTTTCCCCACAAAACTCGATCGCCTCCGTTCGGTTTCTCGCACTACATGGTGTTTGAGAAGACGGATGACCGAGACATAGTCTTTCAGAAGCGCTAGCACCTTACGATCGGGTAAACCGTACCACCTACATCCCCTACATCTGCTAGTCTACCACTATAAGTGTTCGCACAACTTAGTCAACTATGCTAGAGCCCATAATAGCTTGTGGCTGCACACGGAAGTTTCTAGTATGAATAGTCTCATGATCCCTTTGAGCCTGGGTGCGGTCCAAAAGAAAACAGGAAAGTCCTGGAATACCCAGGTGCCTCAATCCACCCAGATGTGTGTTTAATTTGCCACCTTAGATAAACCAGTAATTAACAATCTCACATTTGTCATGGATTTCACTCACCCAATCCACGTCTACTAGCATAGCATGGCATAATAAGCAAATGTAGAAGTAACTCCCAAAGGTTTGATAATAAACAGGTAATAGGTATTACCTCATCTACTTCCCATCCCACAATTTAATTAGCTCCTAATCATGCAATGTGTGAGGATTGATCTAATGCAATAAAACTGGGTAGTAGAAAAGGTAGTATGGATAGGTATAACCTACCAAACCAAGCCCTTAGGTCACCCATGTTAGTAACCTCGCCTAGAGCAGAATATGTGGCTAGTCTATGGTGTGATCGGTTACCATTAAGGATTGGTAACTATGTTTTTCCCTCAGACCTAATAGTATTGGAATCTCAAGGATTGGATGTGATATTAGGCATGGATTGGTTATCAAAGTATGAAGGGAATATTGAGTGTGCTAGTAAGTCAATTTTGCTTACCACCCCAGAAGGGAGAAGGATCAAGTATGTATCCCGGCATGTGCCAAAGAGGACTCAAGTAAATTGCCTAACAGGAGTTGTGCAGGAGGAAGTACCAGCGGTAAGGGATTTCCCTGATGTATTTCCAGAGGAGTTGCCAGGCATGCCACCGGATAGAGATATTGAGTTTTTGATTGAGCTATTGCCAGGCACAGGTCCAATATCAAAGAGACCATATAGGATGCCAGGGAGACGAGGTGTAGCGCAGTCTGGTCAGCGCATCTATTTTGGGTACAGAGGGCCTTAGGTTCGAATCCTGTCACCTTGATGTGGTATTCACACAATGAGGCCGAAGTGCAGCAAAGGATTTGGTGGAAATTAAGAAGCAGATTAAGGAGTTACTGGATAAGGGATATATTCGCCCAAGTTCTTCGCCTTGGGGATCACAATACTTCTAGTGGAGAAGAAGGATGGATCGTTAAGGATGGTTGTAGATTATCGAGGATTGAATGAAGTAACGATCAAGAACAAGTACCCACTACCGATGATCAATGATCTGTGTGATCGATTGCAAGGAGCTAAGGTATTTTCCAAGATCGATCTGCGATCAGGATACCACCAGTTGAAGATTCGAGAACAGGATATTCCGAAGACAGCTTTTACCACTAGGTATGGGATGTATGAGTATACTGTTATGTCATTTGGTCTGACTAACGCACCTGCCTATTTTATGAACATGATGAACAAAGTGTTTATGGAGTTTTTGGATAAGTTCGTCGTAGTGTTCATTGATGATATCTTGGTTTATTCGAAGAATGAAGAGGAACATAAGGAGCATTTGCGTTTAGTACTTGGAAAGCTCAGAGAACATCAATTATATGCCAAGTTCAGCAAATGTGAGTTTTGGTTGAAGGAAGTAGGATTCCTCAGACATGTTATATCTGGAGAAGGTATAGCAGTAGATCCCGCTAAAGTTGAAACCGTGACCAAGTGGGAAGCCCCAACAACAGTTGGAGAGATCCGGAGTTTTCTTGGACTCGCAGGATACTACCAGAGATTTATTGAGAATTTCCCAAAGATTGTAAGCCTATGACCGAGTTGTTGAAGAAAGATACCAAGTTCATATGGACAGAGGAATGTGAGGCTAGTTTCCAGGAGTTGAAGAAACGTTTGGTTACCTCACCAATGTTGATTTTGCCAGACCCGACCAAGGATTATGAGGTGTATTGCGACGCTTCACGTCGAGGACTTGGAGCAGTGCTTATGCAGGAAGGGAGAGTTGTTTCATATGCCTCAAGACAACTGAAACCTCATGAGTTGAATTATGCCACGCATGATTTGGAGTTAGCAGCCGTAGTGCATGCTTTGAAAACATGGAGACATTTTCTCATTGGGAATCATTGTGAGGTGTACACGGATCATAAGAGTTTGAAGTACATTTTCACACAGAAGGAGTTAAACCTCATACAAAGGAGATGGTTGGAGCTTGTCAATGATTATGATATGAAACTGCATTATCACCCCAGAAAGGCTAATGTAGTAGATGACGCATTAAGCCGTAAGAGCCATGTCAATACGTTAATGATGGGAGAAATACCCCAGGAGTTAGCAGAAAATCTTCGTGAACTATGTTTGGAAATAGTTCCGAGAGGCTATGTAGCAGCATTGGAGATTCAGTCAACTTTGATGGATAGAATTAGAGAAGCTCAGAATACTGACAAAGAGATTGCCGCTATAAAGGAGAAACTGAGCAAAGGAAAAGCTAAAGGATTTCGTGAGGATGAGCACGACACCCTATGGTTTGAAGACCGTGTTTACGTGCTCAATGACCCGGAGATCAGGAAGTTGATACTGCAAGAGGCACACGATTCACCGTATTCAATTCACCCAGGAAATACCAAAATGTATTTGGATTTGAAGGATATTTTCTGGTGGACCGGAATGAAGAAGGATATTGCAGAGTATGTAGCAGTTTGTGATGTATGCCAGAGAGTAAAGGCAGAGCATCAGAAGCCAACATGATTGTTACAACCATTGCTGATACCCGAATGGAAGTGGGATAAGCTAGGCATGGATTTTATCACAGGATTACCCAGGACTCGTTCAGGCTATGACTCGATTTGGGTTGTAGTTGAACGATCGACGAAAGTAGCTCATTTCATCACTGTAAAGACCACTCATACCAGTGCTAAGTTGGCAAAGATATACATGACCAGGATCGTATGTATGCATGGAGTTCTAAGGAGTATCGTATCGGATAGAGGAACCCAGTTTACCTCAAAGTTCTGGAAGCAGTTGCACGAAACTTTGGGTACTAGGCTAGAATTCAGTACAACTTTTCATCCACAGACAGATGGACAGACCGAGAGAGTCAATCAGATTTTGGAGGATATGCTGAGAGCTTGTGCACTAGATTATGGATCTAGTTGGGACGATAATTTGCCATATGCAGAGTTCTCTTACAACAACAGTTACCAAACCAATTTAAAGATGGCCCCTTTCGAAGCTTTGTACGGAAGGAGGTGCAGGACACCGTTGTCATGGGACGAAGTTGGAGACCGCCAGTTGTTTGGACCTGACTTGATTAAAGAGTCTGAACAGAAGGTGAAGTTGATTCACGATAGGCTCAAGGTAGCCCAGTCCAGACAGAAGAGTTGTGCGGATTCTAAACGCAAGGAGACAATTTACGAAGTCGGAGACAGAGCTTATCTTCGAGTATCTCCATTTCGGGGAACAAAGCGTTTTGGAGTTAAAGGGAAGTTAGCGCCACGATTTGTAGGACCATATCAAGTTTTGGAGCGTATGGGAGAAGTGGCCTACAAGTTGGAATTGCCCGAAGGATTGTCAGGAGTACATGATGTGTTCCATGTTTCTCAGTTAAAGAAATGTCACGCGGAGATGGCTGACATACCATTGAGAGACACAGTGCCCTTGGAAACTATTCAGTTGGATAACGATTTGACCTACAAGGAGAAACCAATTAAGATCCTTGAGTTTGCTAACCAAGTTACTCGCAGCAAGGTTATCAAGTTTTGCAAAGTTCAGTGGAGCCACCACACGGAGGATGAAGCCACCTGGGAGCGAGAGGAAGATTTGCCCAAAGACCACCCTCACCTATTTTCTAGCCAACCCGAATCCCGAGGGCGAGATTCATCTTAAGGGGGGTAGGTTTGTAACACCCAAATTTTCAATTTGGAATGTTATACATTAGAGCATCATGCATATCATATTTTATTTTGCATTTTGGTTGATCCTAGAAATTCTACGCAACTCAATGACCCACGGGGAGAGTTGGGGATTTCGTTATTTTCATATTTGAGTTTTCTCAAATTTTGAGAATAGGATCATTTGATTTTATTTATTTTATCATCAATTATTTCTATTACAAAAAATGAGAGAGGGAATAAAATGACTTTCCCAAAATAAAGAAATATTGAGGATTTAATAATAAAATCAAATAAGATTTTATTTCAGAGTTTTTCGGTGTTTTATTTGAATTTAGGAAAAAAGTGCTTTTTTCAAAATTGCATTTAGGGCCCAAATAAATGTTCACCTTGCACGACTTGATTTTAGAAGCCCGTGAAAATTTATTTCGGAATTTTTGGAGTCCATTTAGTATTTCTTTTTATTTTTCTTCCAAGCGAAATAATTAAAAAAAATGAACCGACTTCGGGCCGTACCCGAGCGGGACACCGCCCGGGGGCAGCCTTTAAATAGCGCCGCCCCGAGCCGCCCCAGCCCATCAGCCCCGCCTCGATCCGCGCGCGCCGCCGGAGCCACTGCCGCCGCCGACGATCTCGCCGCCCGAGGTTCGTCGCGCATCATTTTCCGTGCCGAAAAAAAGAGAAAAAAAATTCGGCGTTCGTCGTTTTTCTTTTTCTCGGATTAAATCCGTGATTTTTCTGATCGCGATTCCTGATCCGATTTTCGTTTTAGTTTAACTTTTCGCTCGTTTATCGGAATCAGGCGATTCAAGCGCCTAGAGTTTCGTCTCAAAACCGTTTATCCGTTTAACCAACTTAAACAAGATTTTGCTACTGTAAAATTTACCCTAGATCCAGATTAGTAGAACGAAGTTGTTTTCTTTTGCCGTTTGTCTTTCGTTGCTTCGTTCGATTTGATTCTTTTGCCAACCGGAGTTCTTAAGTTGAACCTTCTGGTTAGATCTCTTATTTGAGTTTTACCTGTGCATTAGATGAGTACTTATTGTATGCTTGTTTGTTTGTCTGTGATAGAATACCCGGAGTGCGCCGCCTGTTACTTCGGATCGTTAGGTCTCGCGGATCATCAGCAAGGCAAGTAACACTTTGATCATACCTTTTCTACTACCCAGTTTTATTGCATTAGATCAATCCTCACACATTGCATGATTAGGAGCTAATTAAATTGTGGGATGGGAAGTAGATGAGGTAGTACCAATTACCTGTTTATTATCAAACCTTTGGGAGTTACTTCTACTTTTGCTTATTATGCCATGCTATGCTAGTAGACGTGGATTGGGTGAGTGAAATCCATGACAGATGTGAGATTGTTAATTAATGGTTTATCTAAGGTGGCAACTTAAACACACATCTGGGTGGATTGAGGCACCTGGGTATTCCAGGACTTGCCTGTTTTCTTTTGGACCACCACCCAGGCTCAATGGGATCATGAGACTATTCATACTAGAAACTTCCGTGTGCAGCCACAAGCTATTATGGGCTCTAGCATAGTTGACTAAGTTGTGCGAACTCTTACAGTGGTAGACTAGCAGATGTAGGGGATGTAGGTGGTACGGTCTACCCGATCGTATGGTGCTAGCGCTTCTGAAAGACTATGTCTCGGTCATCCGTCTTCTCAAACACCATGTAGTGCGAGAAATCGAACGGAGGCGATCGAGTCTTATGGAAAAAAGTGCGCAAACCTCTGCAGAGTGTAATAAACTAATCATGGTTAGCCGTGTCCCCGGTTATGGACATCTTGAGTATCTAGTACTTGGATTTTCATGTGAATCTCAACATGTTACTCTAAATTAATTTTGTTGGGTTATGTTAATGATGATGCTTAATTGGGATTGAGAATGCTGTCAACCATTCTCAATGTTTAACAACCATCATGATAGTTATTAAATTTTATTCCTTTGAAGTAGGGAAAATTTGGCTTTACGCAAAACTGTAACCATAGAGCTTTCCACCAGCCAAATATGCATATAGTATAGCTGTTTCATTCCATTATTCTCTATGTGTTACCTTGCCAGCATATTCCATGTGCTGACCCGTTTCGGGCTACAACGTTAATGTTGCAGACTTTTCAGACGACGATTGAGGAGTTTTGGGTCGTGGTTCTATACTCAGTGATGCCGTTGGAGTTGATGGACTCACTTATCTTCCAAGCCTTCCGCTGTTATCGTCATTAGATGGCCTTAAGCCATATTATTTGTAATAAGTTCTCGATTGAGACACTCGATGTAATAAGTGTGTGATTGCTACTCTGCTATAAATCCTCTGAGTACTGTGTGGTGTCAGCATTACTGATCCAGGGATGACACCGGAGCACAGAGATCAGACTGTTTGAGATCTGGTCGCTACAGCTATCCAGCATGCATCTAGAGTATTAAGTTCATAAGAACAGAGTAACGCATTAGGCAAGATGACATGATGTAGAGGTATAAACTCAAGCAATATGATATAAACCCCACCTTTTTATTGTCGATGGCAACAATACCATTCGTGTCGGTTCCCTTTCTGTCACTGGGATCGAGCACCGCAAGATTGAACCCAAAGCTAAGCACTTCTCCCATTGCAAGAAAGATCAATCTAGTAGGCCAAACCAAACTGATAATTCGAAGAGACTTGCAAAGATATCAAATCATGCATATAAGAATTCCGAGAAGAATCAAATATTGTTCATAGATAAACTTGGTCATAAACCCACAATTCATCGGATCTCGGCAAACACACCGCAAAAAGTATTACATTGAATAGATCTCCAAGAACATCGAGGAGAACTTTGTATTGAGAACCAAAGAGAGAGAAGAAGCCATCTAGCTAATAACTATGGACCCTAAGGTCTGTGGTAAACTACTCACACATCATCGGAGAGGCTATGCTGTTGATGTAGAAGCCCTCCGTGATCGAATCCCCCCTCCGGCAGATCACCGGAAAAGGTCCCCAGATGGGATCTCACGGGTACAGAAGGTTGCGGCGGTGGAAAAGTGGTTTTGTGGCTCTCTTGGATGTTTTCAGGGTATAAGAGTATATATAGGCGAAAGAAGTAGGTCGGTGGAGCTACAAGGGGCCCACGAGGGTGGGGGGCACGCCTACCCCCCTGGGTGTGCCTCCCTACCTCATGGCCGCTTCGTTGCTTCCTTGACCTCCACTCCAAGTCTCCTGGATTGCGTTTGTTCCAAAAAAGATCCTCGCGAAGGTTTCGCTCCGTTTGGATTCCGGTTGATATTCCTTTTCTGCGAAACACTGAAATAGGCAAAAAAACAGCAACTGGCACTGGGCCTACGGTTAATAGGTTAGTCCCAAAAATAATATAAAAGTGCATACTAAAGCCCATTAAACATCCAAAATAGATAATATAATAACATGGAACAATAAAAAATTATAGATACGTTGGAGACGTATCAACATCCTCAAGCTTAATTCCTGCTCGTCCTCGAGTAGGTAAATGATAAAAAATAGAATTTTTGATGTGGAATGCTACCTAACATAATTTTCAATGTAATTCTATTTATTGCGGCATGAATGTTTAGATCCAAAAGATTCTAGAAGAAGTTTAATATTGACATAAAAATAATAATACTTCAAGCATGCTAACCAAGCAATTACGTCTTATCAAAATAACATAGCCAAAGAAAGCTTATCCCTACAAAATCATATAGTTTGGCCAAGCTTCATTTTCGTCACACAAAATGCTCCCGTCATGCACAACCCTGATGAGAAGCCAAGCAATTGTTTCATACTTAGCCTTCTCAAACTCTTTCAACTTTCACGCAATATATGAGCGCGAGCCATGGACATAGCACTATGGGTGGAATAGAATATGATGATAGAGGTTGTGTGAGAAGACAAAAAAGGAAAAAGTCTCACATTGACGCGGCTAATCAACGGGCTATGGAGATGCCCATCAACTGATGTCAATGCAAGGAGTAGGGATTGCCATGCAACAGATGCACTAGAGCTATAAATATATGAAGCTCAACAAAATAAACTAAGTGGGTGTGCATCCAACTTGCTTGCTCATGAAGACCTAGGGCATTTTTGAGGAAGCCCATCATTGGAATATACAAGCCAAGTTCTATAATGAAAAATTCCCACTAGTATATGAAAGTGACAAAATAGGAGACTCTCTATCATGAAGATCATGGTGCTACTTTGAAGCACAAGTGTGGAAAAAAGATAGTAACATTGCCCCTTCTCTCTTTTTCTCTCATTTTCCTTTTTTTGGGCCCCTTTTCTCTCTTATTTTTGGCCTCTTTTTTTATTTCGTCTGGAATCTCATCCCGACTTGTGGGGGAATCATAGTCTCCATCATCCTTTCCTCACATGGGACAATGCTCTAATAATGAAAATCATCACACTTTTATTTACTGACAACTCACGAAATACAACTCGATACTTAGAACAAAATATGACTTTATGTGAATGCCTCCGGCGATGTACCGGGATATGCAATGAATCAAGAGTGACATGTATGAAAGAATTATGAAGATGGCTTTGCCACAAATACGATGTCAACTACATGATCATGCAAAGCAATATGACAATGACGGAGCATGTCATAATAAATGGAATGGTGGAAAGTTGCATGGCAATATAGGTAGGTATGGTGGATATTTTGAGGAAGATATAAGGAGGCTTATGTGTGATAGGGCATATCATATCGCGGGGTTTGGATACACCGATGAAGTTTGCACCAACTCTCAAGGTGAGAAAGGGCAATGCACGGTACCGAAGAGGCTAGCAATGATGGAAGGGTGAGATTGTGTATAATCCATGGACTCAACATTAGTCATAAAGAACTCACATACTTATTGCAAAAATCTACAAGTCATCAAAACCAAGAACTACGCACATGCTCCTAGGGGGATAGATTGGTGGGAAAAGACCATCGATCGTCCCCGAGCGCCACTCATAAGGAAAGCAATCAAAGAACACCTCATGCTTCAAATTTGTCACACAACGTTTACCATACGTGCATGCCGCAGGACTTGCCAACTTCAACACAAGTATTTCTCAATTCCACAATTACTCAACTAGCACGACTCTAATATTACCATCTTTATATCTCAAAACAACTATCAAGTATCAAACTTCTCATAATATTTAATGCACTCTATATGAAAGTTTTTATTATACCCATCTTGGAAGCCTATCATATTAGGACTAATTTTATAGCCAAAGCAAATTACCATGCTGTTCTAAAAGACTCTCAAAATAATTTAAGTGAAGCATGAGAGATCAATAATTTCTATGAAATGAAACCACCACCGTGCTCTAAAAAGGTATAAGTGAAGCACTAGAGCAAAATTTATCTAGCTCAAAATATATATAAGTGAAGCACACAGAGTATTCTAATAAATTCCGATTCATGTGTGTATCTCCAAAAGGTGTGTACATCAAGGATGATTGTGGTAAACTAAAAAGCAAATAGTCAAATCATACAATACGCTCCAAGCAAAACACATATCATGTGGTGAATAAAAATATAGTCTCAAGTAAAGTTACCGATAGATGAAGACGAAAGAGGGGATGCCTTCCGGGGCATCCCCAAGATTAGGCTTTTGGTTGTCCTTAGATTTTACCTTGTGGTGCCTTGGGCATCCCCAAGCTTAGGCTCTTGCCACTCCTTGTTCGAAAATCCATCAAATCTTTACCCCAAAACTTGAAAACTTCACAACACAAAACTCAACAGAAAATCTCATGAGCTCTGTTAGTATAAGAAAACAAATCACCACCTTAAGGTACTGTAATGAACTCATTCTTTATTTATATTGGTGTTAAACCTACTATATTCCAACTTCTCTATGGTTCATACCTCCTGATACTAGCCATAGATTCATCAAAATAAGCAAACAACATAGGAAAAACAGAATCTGTCAAAAACAGAACAGTCTGTAGCAATCTGTAGGTTTCAAATACTTCTATAAGTCAAAAAATCCTGCAAAATTAGGACGCCATAAATAATTTGTATATTGATTTACTGCAGTTGGAATTGGTATTTTATCGCTCTCTAGTAAAAAAATGAAAATTATTCTCGTGAGCCTTACTTTCTGGTTTTTTCAGCAAGATCAAATAACAATCACCCAAGAAGATCCTAAAGGCTTTACTTGGCACAAACACTAAATTAAACATAAAAAACACATCTAAACAGAGTCTAGATAAATTATTTATTACTAAACAGGAACAAAAATTAAAATTGGGTTGCCTCCCAACAAGCCCTGTCGTTTAACGCCCCTAGCTAGGCATTGACAATTTCGATGATGCTCAAATGAAAGACAAGAATTGAAGCACAAAGAGAGCATCATGAAACACATGACAAACACATCTAAGTCTAACATACTTCCTATGCATAGGCATCTTATAGGAAAACAAATTATCATAGCAAGCAAAAACTAGCATATGCAAGGAAGCGGAAAGAAACAATAGCAATCTCAACATAACGAGAGGTAATTTAGTAACATAAAAATTCCTACAATCATATTTTCCTCTCTCATAATAATTACATGTGGGATCATAAGAAAATTCAACAAAATAGCTATCACATAAAATATTTTCAACATGATCCACATGCATCAAAGTTGACACTCTTCCAAAATAGTGGGATTAACATTAACTAAAGTCATGACCTCTCCAAACCCACTTTTATCAAAAATTTCATAAGATTGAACATTATCCAAATATGTGGGATCTAAAGTTGACACTCTTCCAAACTCACTTTCAATAATATTGCAAACACTATTATCAATCTCATATTCATCACGGGGCTTAAATAAATTTTCAAGATCATAAGAAAAATGGAAAAACTTTGTTTTTGCCACTCTAGTTTTTGCCCATTTTGCTTATGTTGCCACTCTTAGCTTTTGACAATACATCACAAATGCCATTCAGTGGCAAAAATCCTAATTTTTCATTTCACTTTTGCCACTCTTAGGTTTTGCAATGTATCACAATTGCCACTTTGAAAATTTTGCTTTTGCCACTGAATGGCAAAATTGATATATTGTCAAAAGCTAAGAGTGGCAAAAGTGAAATGTTAAATTCTAGAGTGGCATAAGCAAAGTGGGCAAAAGCTAGAGTGGCAAAAACAAAGTTTTCCCAAGAAAAATCACCCCAATCATGATCATTGCAACAAGTAGTGGACATAACAATACTAGCATCCCCAAGCTTAGGGTTTTGCATATTATTAGCACAATTGACATTCATAGAATTTATAATAACATCATTGCAATCATGCTTTTTATTCAAAGATCTATCGTGAGTCACTTTATAAAGCACTTCATCACAATTTTCAGATTCACGGATTTCAATCAAAACTCCATAAAGATAATCTAGTGCACTCAACTCACTAGCAATTGGTTCATCATAATTGGATCTTTTAAAAAGATTAGGAGGATGAGGATCCATAACAATAGATATTTAGCAAGTGAAGATGCAAGCTAATAGAAGGCACATGGTAACATGAGCAAACAGAAGGACGAATGGAAGAGGGCGAATAAACTTGCAAAGGTGAAGTGGGGGAGAGGAAAACGAGAGGCAAATGGCAAATAATGTAATGCGAGGGATAAGAGTTTGTGATGGGTACATGGTATGTCTTGACTTGAGCGTAGATCTCCCCAGCAACGACGCCAGAATTGGCAAGTTGACGGGAGATGAAATCTTGACTTGACTTGGTGCAAATCTCCCCGGCAATAGCGCCAGAAATCCTTCTTGCTACCTCTTGAGCATGCGTTGGTTTTCCCTTGAAGAGGAAAGAGTGATGCAACAAAGTAGCGTAAGTATTTCCCTCAGATTTTGAGAACCAAGGTATCAATCTAGTAAGAGACTACACGCAAGTCGCCTAGTACCTGCACAAACAAACAAGAACCTCGCAACAAACACGATAAAGGGGTTGTCAATCCCTTCACGGTCACTTACGAAAGTGAGATCTGATAAAGATAATAAGATAAATATTTTTGGTATTTTTGTTGTATATATTGAAAAGTAAAGATTGCAAAATAAAATAAACAGTAAACTAGAATTGTAGATCGGAAACTTATATGATATGAAGTAGACCCTGGGGCCATAGGTTTCACTAGTGGCTTCTCTCAAGATAGCATAAATTACGGTGAGTGAACAAATTACTGACGAGTAATTGATAGAAAAGCGCATAGTTATAAGAATATCTAGGCATGATCATAAACATAGGCATCACGTCCGTGTCAAGTAGACCACAATGATTCTGCAGCTACTACTATTACTCCACACATCGACCACTATCCAACATGCATCTAGAGTATTAAGTTCATAACAACAGAGTAATGCATTAGGCAAGATGACATGATGTAGAGGGATAAACTCAAGCAATATGATATAAACCCCATATTTTTATACTCGATGGAAACAATACAATACGTGTCGGTTCCCTTTCTGTCACTGGGATCGAGCACCGCAAGATTGAACCCAAAGCTAAGCACATCTCCCATTGCAAGAAAGATCAATCTAGTAGACCAAACCAAACTGATAATTCGAAGAGACTTGCAAAGATATCAAATCATGCATATAAGAATTCAGATAAAAATCAAATATTGTTCATAGATAAACTTGATCATAAACCCACAATTCATCGGATCTTGGCAAACACACCACAAAAAGTATTACATCGAATAGATCTCCAAGAACATCGAGGAGAACTTTGTATTGAGAACCAAAGAGAGAGAAGAAGCCATCTAGCTAATAACTATGGACCCGAAGGTCTGTGGTAAACTACTCAAACATCATCAGAGAGGCTATGGTGTTGATGTAGAAGACCTTCGTGATCGAATCCCCCTCCGACAGGTCGCCGAAAAAGGTCCCCAGATGGGATCTCACAGGTACAGAAGGTTGCGGCAGTGGAAAAGTGGTTTCATAGCTCTCCTGGATGTTTTCAAGGTATAAAGAGTATATATAGGCGAAACAAGTAGGTCGGTGGAGCTACGAGGGGCCCATGAGGGTGGGGGGCGCGCCTACCCCCTGGGTGCGCCTCTCTACCTCGTGGCCGTCTTGTTGCTTCCTTGACCTCGACTCCAAGTCTCCTGGATGCGTTTGTTCCAAAAAAGATCCTCACGAAGGTTTTGTTATGTTTGGATTCCGTTTGATATTCCTTTTCTACAAACACTAGAATAGGCAAAAAGACAGCAACTGGCACTGGGTCTCCGGTTAATAGGTTAGTCCCAAAAATAATATAAAAGTGTATATTAAATCCCATTAAACATCCAAAATAGATAATATAATAGCATGGAACAATAAAAAATTATATATACGTTGGAGACGTATCAGGGTACAATAGTGATCCAGGAGTGGATCACTGAACATCGGTCAAAATTATCCTTAGTGGAATAAGTAAATGTTTCTCGGTTATGGAGGTGACGAAGAGTTCGTCGTAAGGAGTTACGTCAATGCAAGCTTTGACACCGATATGGATAACTCTAAGTCTCGATCTAGATACATATTGAAAATGGGAGCGATTAGCTAGAGTAGCTCTATGCAGAGCATTGTAGACATAGAAAATTTGCAAAATACATACGGCTCTGAATGTGGCAGACCCGTTGACTAAACTTCTCTCACAAGAAAAACATGATCACTCTTTGGGTGTTAATCACATAGCGATGTGAACTACATTATTGACTCTAGTAAACCCTTCGGGTATTAGTCACATGGAGATGTGAACTAATCACATAAAGATGTGAACTATTGGTGTTAAATCACATGGTGATGTGAACTAGATTATTGACTCTAGTGCAAGTGGGAGGCTAAAGGAAATATGCCCTAGAGGCAATAATAAAGTTGTTATTTATATTTCCTTATATCATGATAAATGTTTATTATTCATGCTAGAACTGTATTAACTGGAAACCTAGTACATGTGTGAATACATAGACAAACAAAGTGTCCCTAGTATGCCTCTACTTGACTAGCTCATTAATCAAAGATGGTTATGTTTCCTGACCATAGACGTGTGTTGTTATTTGATGAACGGGATCACATCATTAGAGAATGAAGTGATGGACAAGACCCATCCGTTAGCTTAACACTATGATCGTTTAGTTTATTGCCATTGCTTTCTTCATGACTTATACATGTTCCTATAACTATGAGATTATGCAACTCCCGAATACCGGAGGAACACTTAGTGTTCTATCAAACGTCACAACATAACTGGGTGATTATAAAGATGCTCTACAGGTGTCTCCGATGGTGTTTGTTGAGTTGGCATAGATCGAGATTTGGATTTGTCACTCCGATTGTCGGAGAGGTATCTATGGGCCCTCTCGGTAATGCTCATCACTATAAGCCTTGCAAGCAATGTGACTAAAGAGTTAGTTACGGGATGATGCATTACGGAACGAGGAAAGAGACTTGCCGGTAACGAGATTGAACTAGGTATGATAATACCGATGATCGAATCTCGGGCAAGTAACATACCGATGACAAAGGGTCCGCACGCTTAATGTTGACGATTTGTATTATGAGTTATGTGATTTGATGTACCGAAGGTTGTTGGGAGTCCCGAATGAGATCACGGACATGACGAGGAGTCTCGAAATGGTCGAGACATAAATATCGATATATTGGAAGGCTATATTCGGACATCGGAAAGGTTCCGAGTGATTCTGGTATTTTTTAAGAGTACCGGAGAGTTACGGGAATTCGCCAGGGGGAGTAGTGGGCCTTAATGGGCCATACGGGAAAGGAGAGAAGGGCCTCAAGGGGTGGCGGTGCGCCCCCCATGGGCTGGTCCGAATTGTACTAGGAGGGGGCGACGCCCCCCTTTTTCCTTCTCCCTCTCCCTCTCCTTCCCTCTTCTCCTACTTAGACTAGGAAAGGGGGAAACCTACTCCTGCTAGGAGTAGGAATCACCCCTTTGGGCGTGCCCCTTGAGGCCGGCCCTCCTCCTCATCCCCTCCTTTATATACGGGGGAGGGGGCACCCCATAGACACACAAGTTGATCTTTAGTCGTGTGCAGTGCCCCCTCCACAGTTTTACACCTCGGTCATATTGTCGTAGTGCTTAGGCGAAGCCCTGCGTCGGCAACTTCATCATCACTGTCAACACACCGTCGTGCTGACGAAACCCTCCCTCGGCCTCAGTTGGATCTAGAGTTCGAGGGACGTCGCCGAGATGAACGTGTGCAGATCACGGAGGGGCCGTGCATTCGGTACTTGATCGGTTGGATCGCGAAGACGTTCGACTACATCAACCGCGTTATTCAACGCTTCCGCTTTCGGTCTATGAGGGTACATAGACACACTCTTCCCTCTCGTTGCTATGCATCTCCTAGATAGATCTTGCGTGATCATAGGATTTTTTTTGAAATACTGCGTTCCCCAACAGTTCTTCACTTGAACAAATACATTTTTAGGGGGTCATCTTCCATGGGTTAAACCAAATCTTCAGGGACCATAACTCCTGTTAAAAGTGCAACTAATCCCCGGGTGGTTTTGGTAATTCATAACAACATATATCTCATTGAACTAACATCCATTCAAGTTAAAGATTTCAGGAAGTTCAATGATTGGCATGGCAAGGATTAGTGACCGTGGACCCCTCAAAATGCTAATGACATGGATTGGCAAAAGCTTAAGACTCTACATTTTTGGTTAGGTGATCCAAGATCACATTGAGTCCATAGGAAAGCCAATACTATTAAAAGGGGATGAGGTTTTGATAATGATATGTTTGCTCAAGTGCTTAGTGATATTACTCCAAAATCATCAACCATTTTCTTCATCCAAATCTGTCCAAAACCCTACATTCCAACTCTCCGTTGCCTATTGCAATTATTTCGGTCTTACCGAGTTTTATAGTTGTTGCCACCGAGATGGCTTGCCAACCTTCCGTTGCTTATTGCACTTATCTCAGTCTTACCGAGATGATGCAATCGGTGCCACCGAAGTGAGGTTTTGCCCTACCATTGCACATCGATCCATCCAAAATGTTTCCAGTCGGCCCCACCGAGACCTCCAGTGTTCATATCTTTTACATAGGTTGGTGCCACCGAGAATTCTGATCGGCGTCACTGAGTTGAGTCAAAAGTGTGTAACGATTGGATATCATGTGGAGGCTATATATACCCCTCCACCCCTCTTACTCAGTAAGAGAGCCATCAGAACGTGCCTACACTTCCACTACCCATTTTCTGAGAGAGAGCTACCTACTCATGTGTTGAGATCAAGAGATTCCATTCCTACCATTTGAACATTGATTCCTAGCCTTCCTCAAGTTGCTTTCCACTCAAATCCTTCTTCCACCATAGCCAAATCTATGAGAGAGAGTTGAGTTGTAACATCCCAAATTTTCAATTTGGAATGTTATACATTAGATCATCTATGCATATCATATTTTATTTTGCATTTTGGTTGATCCTAGAAATCCTAAGCAACTCAAGGACCCACGGAGAGAGTTGGGGGTTTCGTTATTTTCATATTTGAGTTTTCTCAAATTTTGAGAATAGGATCATTTGATTTTATTTATTTTATCATCAATTATTTCTATTACAAAAATATGAGAGAGGGAATAAAAGGACTTTTCCAAAATAAAGAAATATTGAGGATCAAATAATAAAATCAAATAAGATTTTATTTCGGAGTTTTTTCAGTGTTTTATTTGAATTTAGGAAAATGTGCGTTTTTCAAAATTGCATTTAGGTCCCAAATAAAAGTTAACTTTGTGTGGCTTGATTTTAGAAGCCCGTGAAAATTTATTTCGGAATTTTTGGAGTCCGTTTAGTTTTTCTTTTTATTTTTCTTCTGCGCGTTAAAAACACGAACCGACCTACGGGCCGTGTCCGGCTAGGACTCCGGCCCGAGGTGGCTTTATAAGCCGGCCCAGCCCCGGGGGAACCCTAGCCCCGAGCCGCCCCAGCCGCCCGAGCCGCCCCAGCCGCTCGACCCCGCCGCCGCCGCCGCCCGCCGGAGCCGCCGCCCTGCCCGCACGCTCGCCGAGGTTCACCACCGCCTCGAAATCCGTGCCCGTTTTTTTTAGAAAACCGACCTGTTTTTCGTCGGTTTTTTATTTAGTTTTTTAAAATAGATCGGTTTTTCCTGTTTATTTAAATAGCGAGCGTTCGTCCGTTCGTTCATTCTAGCGAACGTTCATCGTTTTTCTTTTTCTCGGATTAAATCCGTGATTTTTCTGATCGCGATTCCTGATCCGATTTTCGTTTTAGTATAACTTCTCGCTCGTTTATCGGAATCAGGCGATTCAAGCGCCTGGAGTTTCGTCTCGAAACCCTCTATCCGTTTAACCAACTTAAACAAGATTTTGCTACTATAAAATTTGCCCTAGATCCAGATTAGTAGAACGAAGTTGTTTTATTTCGCCGTTTGATTTTCGTTGCTTCATTTGATTTGATTCTTTTTGCCAACTGCAGTTCTTAAGTTGAACCTTCTGGTTAGATCTCTTATTTGAGTTTTACCCGTGTATTAGATGAGTACTTATTGTATGCTTGTTTGTTTGTCTGCGATAGAATACCCGGAGTGCGCCGCTTGTTACTTCGAATCGCTAGGTTTCCCGGATCATCAGCAAGGCAAGTAACACTTTGATCATACCTTTCCTACTATCCAGTTTTATTGCATTAGATCAATCCTCACACATTGCATGATTAGGATCTAATTAAATTGTGGGATGGGAAGTAGTTGAGGTAGTACCTATTACATGTTTATTATCAAACCTTTGGGAGTTACTTCTACGTTTGCTTATTATGCCATGTTATGCTAGTAGACGTGGATTGGGTGAGTGAAATCCATGACAGATGTGAGTTTGGTTAATTAATGGTTTATCTAAGGTGGCAACTTAAACACACATCTGGGTGGATTGAGGCACCTGGGTATTCCAGGACTTGCCTGTTTTCTTCCAGACCGCCACCCAGGCTCAAAGGGATCATGAGATTATTCATGCTAGAAACTTCCGTGTGCAGCCACAAGCTATTATGGGCTCTAGCATAGTTGACTAACTCGTGCAAACTCTTATAGTGGTAGACTAGCAGATGTAGGGGATGTAGGTGGTACGGTCTACCCGATCGTAAGGTGCTAGCGCTTCTGAAAGACTATGTCTCGGTCATCCATCTTCTCAAACACCTTGTAGTGCGAGAAACCAAACGGAGGTGATCGAGTCTTGTGGGGAAAAGTGCGCAAACCTCTGCAGATTGTAATAAACTAATCATGATTAGCCGTGTCCCCGGTTATGGACATCTTGAGTATCTAGTACCTGGATTTTCATGTGAATCTCAACATGTTACTCTAAATTAATTTTGTTGGGTTTTGTTTAATGATGATGCTTAATTGGGATTGAGAATGCTGTCAACCATTCTCAATGTTTAACAACTACCATGATAGATAAATAAATTTTATTCCTTTGAAGTAGGGAAAAATTGGCTTTACGCAAAACTGCAACCATAGAGCTTTCCACCAGCCAAATATGCATATAGTATAGCTGTTTCATTCCATTACTCTCTATGTGTTACATTGCCAGCATATTCCATGTGCTGACCCGTTTCGGGCTGCAACGTTAATGTTGCAGACTTTTCACACGACGATTAAGGAGTTTTTAGGTTGTGGTTCTATACTCAGTGATGCCGTTGGAGTTGATGGACTCACTTATCTTCCAAGCCTTCCGCTGTTATCGTATTTAGATGGCCTTAAGCCATATTTATTGTAATAAGTTCTCTTTTGAGACACTCGATGTAATAAGTGTGTGATTGCTACTCTGTTATAAATCCTCCGAGTACTGTGTGGTGTCAGCATTACTGATCCAGGGATGACACCGGAGCACAGAGATCAGACTGTTTGAGGTCTGGTCGCTAAAGAGATGGTATGAGAGCACACGCTGACTGTAGGACACGACCACTAAGCTAAAAGACCTAGATCACTTTTCACTCTCTTCTCTTCTGACTTCTCATCTTTTCTACTCTTTAGGATGGCGGATGCAAGGAACAAGTTCACGCAACCGGATGAAGATACACCCTTTGGACGTCACTTGAAGGAAGTCACTAGATACCTGAATATAGGAGTACCAAGCTTCACCGGAACCTACAACGCCACTTTACCTAAAGAAGAGCGCTGGATGATTCAAGTTCAAGTTCCAGGAAGGACGTTCATGCCAGTCACTGAGCCCATAGAGTTTTCTTTTGATGCACCAACTTGGAGTCTAGGAAAGAGCATGGCAGCTCACATCACCATGGGACGCATTGGAGAAGTCTACCGCAAGGATCTCAAGGATACTATCTACCAGATTTGTGGGCGCCGAGATGAGCACTGGAAGATGATCAACACCAGGAAGGATAGATCAATCGCAGCTTTTATCCAGGAGTTAAACCAGCACATTCGACGATAGGAGAACCAGATGTGTGCCGACATGATAGATCTGAAGAAGGCTAAGACTAGAATCAAGGAACTGGAGGAAGAACTCAAGGCTACACGTGAAGATTATGAAGAGGAAATTAAAGTATTGGTGGAGAAGAATGACGACCTGATCAAGAAGATTGGAATATTTATGGGAGGCCCTACACCAGTGGAGGAAGACGAATAACCCAAGGAGATTAGCCCGAAAGACTACATCATCGTCGACGACACCGACTCGGATCCAGATAGTAGCGATGATGACTATGTTGATGAAGCTGGAGCTGATATCATGGAGTCTACAACCGAAGAATATTTCTAGTAGACCACCTCATCAGTAGTAGTAGTCCACAATGTAAATATAGTAGTCCGAGCACTTTTGTGATAGATAGATCGATTGTATGCCCTTGTTTGATTGAATGAAGTGAATTGTTTGTTTTTGCCTCATGTGCATATGGGTAGTGTTCTCTCTTTAGACCCCCTCTATTCTTATATCTCATCTTTTCTAAACCCCTCAGATGCCTCCGAGACGTGACCCCGGATTTGCCTTTCCACCGGAGCTCACCCTGTTGATCCAGCAGCAGAACACATTGATGCAGTTGCTAGTCCAGAATCAGAATCAGGGGAACAACAATAACAACCCACCACCACCACCACCACATGTTGATCACTTAGCACGATTTCTTAGGCTGAATCCGCCGGTGTTTTCCAGTAGCACCGAGCCGATAGTAGCAGATGATTGGCTCCGCAAGACAGCTAGGGAGTTGACCACAGCAGGATGCACAGATGCGGAGAAGGTGAAGTTTGCCGCACATCAGCTTGAAGGACCCGCAGCATCATGGTGGGAGAATTTCACAGCCACTTTCCCTGTCGACACTGTCACATGGGACCAGTTTCAGCAGGCTTTTCGTACTGCCCATGTTTCAGCAGGAGCTATGGCCATGAAGAAGCGTGAGTTTCACAACTTGCACCAAGGAGGACGGACAGTTGGCCAGTATGTGGAGGACTTTAGTAAGTTAGCACGTTATGCACCACATGACGTCGCTATGGATGCAGCTAAGCAGGAGAAGTTTCTGGAAGGACTGAATGATGAGTTGAGCATGCAGTTGATGGTAGCCACCTTAAACAACTACCAGGAGTTGGTAGATTGTGCTCTTATGATTAAAGGGAAGTAGCAGCAAATTGAGAATCGCAAGAGGAAATATGGACAAGGAAAGTACACTTCAGGAGCTCAGCAGAAGCCATGTTTTACCCCTAGACCGGGAGGACATTTTCAGCATATCCATGGAGGAGGTAGCTCACACAATCACAATGGCATCAAGAATGGTAATGGCAATGGAGGAAGCAACGGCCAGAATCGCACCAACCCATCAACCCCAGCCAAGAAGGACCTGAGCCAAGTCACTTGCTTTAAGTGTCAGAAGACCAGACACTATGCCAATGAATGTCTTGAAGGCCAAAATGGCAATGGAAGTTCTGGGAAGAGGCCGAACCCTTTCAACAGGGGACAGGTGAACCACGTTAGCGTGGAGGTGGTTGAAGCTCAGCCTGGTGCAGTAATAGGTACGTTTTTGGTTAAGTCATTTACTGCACTCGTTCTTTTTGACACTGGTGCATCGCATTCATATATCTCAAGGGGATTTGTGGATAAGTATAACCTATCAACCCAAGCCCTTAGGTCACCCATGTTAGTAACCTCGCCTGGAGCAGAATATATGGCTAGTCTATGGTGTGATTGGTTACCATTAATGATTGGTAACTATGTTTTTCCCTCAGACCTAATAGTATTGGAATCCCAAGGATTGGATGTGATATTAGGCATGGATTGGTTATCAAAGTATGAAGGGAATATTGAATGTGCTAGTAAGTCAATTTTGCTTACCACCCCAGAAGGGAGAAGGATCAAGTATGTATCCCGGCATGTGCCAAAGAGGACTCAAGTAAATTGCCTAATAGGAGTTGTGCAGGAGGAAGTACCAGTGGTAAGGGATTTCCCTGAAGTATTTCCAGAGGAGTTGCCAGGCATGCCACCGGATAGAGATATTTAGTTTTTGATTGAGCTATTGCCAGGCATAGGGCCAATATCAAAGAGACCATATAGGATGCCAGCAAAGGATTTGGTGGAAATTAAGAAGCAGGTTAAGGAGTTACTGGACAAGGGATATATTCGCCCAAGTTCTTCACCTTGGGGATCGCCAGTACTTCTAGTGGAGAAGAAGGATGGATCGTTAAGGATGGTTGTTGATTATCGAGTATTGAATGAAGTAACAATCAAGAACAAGTACCCACTACCGATGATCAATGATCTGTTCGATCGATTCCAAGGAGCTAAGGTATTTTCCAAGATCGATCTGCGATCAGGATACCACCAGTTGAAGATTCAAGAACAGGATATTCCGAAGACAGCTTTTACCACCAGGTATGGGCTGTACGAGTATACCATTATGTCATTTGGTCTGACTAATGCACCTGCCTATTTTATGAACATGATGAACAAAGTGTTTATGGAGTTTCTGGATAAGTTCGCCATGGTGTTCATTGATGATATCCCGGTTTACTCAAAGAATAAAGAGGAACATAAGGAACATTTGCGTTTGGTACTTGGAAAGCTTAGAGAACATCAATTATATGCCAAGTTCAGCAAATGTGAGTTTTGGTTGAAGGAAGTAGGATTCCTCGGACACGTTATATCTGGAGAAGGTATAGCAGTTGATCCCACTAAAGTTGATACCGTGACCAAGTGGGAAGCACCAACTACCGCTGGGGAGATCCGGAGTTTTCTTGGACTCGCAGGGTACTACCGGATATTTATTGAGAATTTCTCAAATATTGCGAAGCCTATGACTGAGTTATTAAAGAAAGATACCAAGTTCATATGGACGGAGGAATGTGAGGCTAGTTTCCAAGAGTTGAAGAAACGTTTGGTTACCTCACCAGTGTTGATTTTGCCAGACCAGACCAAAGATTATGAGGTGTATTGCGACACTTCACGTTGAGGACTTGGAGCAGTGCTTATGCAGGAAGGGAGAGTTGTTTCATATGCCTCAAGACAACTGAAGCCTCATGAGTTGAATTATGCCACACATGATTTGGAGTTAGCAGTCGTAGTGCATGCTTTGAAAACATGGAGGCATTTCCTCATTGGAAACCATTGTGAGGTGTACACGGATCATAAGAGTTTGAAGTACATTTTCACACAGAAGGAGTTGAATCTCAGGCAAAGGAGATGGTTGGAGCCCATCAAGGATTATGATATGAAATTGCATTACCATCCCGGAAAGGTTAATGTAGTAGCTGACGCCTTAAGCCGTAAGAGCCATGTCAATATGTTAATGACCGGAGAAATACCCAAGGAGTTAGCAGAAAACCATCGTGAACTATGTTTGGAAATAGTTCCGAGAGGCTATGTAACCGCATTGGAGATTCAGTCAACTTTGATGGATAGAATCAGAGAAGCTCAAAGGACTGACAAAGAGATTGCCGCTATAAAGGAAAAACTTAGTAAAGGAAAAGCTAAAGGATTTCGTGAGGATGAGCACGACACCCTATGGTTTGAAGACCATGTTTACGTGCCCAATGACCCGGAGATCAGGAAGTTGATTTTGCAAGAGGCACACGATTCACCATATTCAATTCACCCAGGAAATAACAAGATGTATTTGGATTTGAAGGATATTTTCTGGTGGACCGGAATGAAGAAGGATATTGCGGAGTATGTAGTTGTTTGTGATGTATGCCAGAGAGTAAAGGCAGAGCATCAGAAGCTAGCGGGATTGTTACAACCATTGTCGATACCCGAATGGAAGTGGGATAAGCTAGGCATGGATTTTATCACGGGATTACCCAGGACCCGTTCAGGCTATGACTCAATTTGGGTTGTAGTTGATCGATTGACGAAAGTAGCTCATTTCATCCTGGTAAAGACCACTTACAACAGTGCTAAGTTGGCAAAGATATATATGACCAGGATCGTATGTTTGCATGGAGTTCCAAGGAGTATACTATCAGATAGAGGAAACTAGACTACCTCAAAGTTCTGGAAGCAGTTGCATGAAACCTTGGGGACCAGGCTGGAATTCAGTATAGCTTTTCATCCACAGAAAGATGGACAGACCGAGAGAGTCAATCAGATTTTGGAGGATATGCTGAGAGCTTGTGCGCTAGATTATGGATCTAGTTGGGACAACAATTTGCCATATGTAGAGTTCTCTTACAACAACAGTTACCAAACCAGTTTGAAGATGGCCCCTTTCGAAGCTTTGTACGGAAGGAGGTGCAGGACACCGTTGTCATGGGACGAAGTTGGAGACCACCAGTTGTTTGGTCCTGACTTGATTAAACAGTCTGAACAGAAGGTGAAGTTGATTCACGATAGGCTCAGGATAGCCCAGTCCAGGCAGAAAAGTTATGCAGATTTTAAACGCCCCAGCCGCCCGAGCCGCCCCAGCCGCCCGACCTCGCCGCCGCCGCCCGACCCCGCCGCCGCCGCCTGCCCTGCCGCCGCTTGCCCCGCCGCCGCCCCGCCCGCACGCTCGCCGAGGTTCGCCGCCG